>NC_052316.1:13819327-14146116 GCF_016432855.1 Salvelinus namaycush
GAAATATGAAGTATTTTGATTTGATAGCTGTCGTGTTTGACAGCTCGGCAAGACTTATCGGCCGACTGAATAAACAATGGAGTCGACGTGCGTTGGTTTTTCTCCTTAATGTCTGTCTGAGGGGAAAATGGTTGGAGATGGTGGCACCGTTTAAAGTGTAAATAAACCAAGGCTCTCCAGAACCAAACAGACAGATATGTTTTTCTCACATTCTCAGGAGGACCCGTTTAAGGTGAAGACATCTGGGTTCTGTAGCGTCCCTCAGGAGATGCACACAGACCCCTTCCACTCCGAAGACCCCTTCAAGACAGACCCGTTCAAAGGTGCCGATTCTCTCTCCTCTCCCTTTCCTGTCCTTCTCTTTCAATGGCCTCTGCAATCGCTCATCTCTCCCCGTTATCCCTCCGTCCTCTCCTCCTCTCCTCAGATAGTCCTGCTTGAGTTTCCTCTCCTCCTCGCTCAAATGTTCCCACAGGGCTCCCATCCTCCCTATCCCGACATGATTTGTAGTTTCACCAGAAGCAATGTGGACTCCTCTGCAGCTTGGCTAAGACGTTGTTTTTGTAGTTCTGCCTTTGTTTGCCTTAAGTGTGCTCTATAATTTGTTTTTGATCCTTCTGTGTTTAGATACCCCCTTCCAACGTTTTAGCTTTTGTCCTCTGTGCCAAAGCCTCTGATTGTCTTCTCCCCCTCCCCCTCGTCCCCCATCTCAACTCCTCTCCTGTAGGTGACCCCTTCCAAAACGACCCTTTTGCAAAGCAGCCATCACTACCAGCGGCTGCAGGTATTTATTTATTCATAACCAGAAAGAGCCATACACAATTAAACTTATACATGGACTTCCATACAATGCCATCCTCCTGTTAAGTTGATGACATTCTGGAACTTTGAAAAACAGGGTCCAACCGGGCTTGCTTCACCGTCCCACTTCTCTCTCTTTGAAATATACAACATACATTCCATAGAAAATATTTGCTGGCTGTTGAATGTTATCTTAATGGTGATTGCCAAGTGTCTGTAGACACTTCTTGCATTTGTCTGGCGTAATGGAGAATGCCTACATTCTCAATGTTGACAATAGCAAAGCCAAGGACAGTTGAACACACAGCACTTTTAAAACTGATTAAAAGAATATGCATCATTTCCAAACAGTTTTCTTACCAACAATAAATGGAACTGTCATAAGGGGAATTAACATTGAACATAGTGACTAACTGGATGATATGATTCCTACTGAAGAGGTTAACCAAATTGGACTCGCATTATCTCAGCTACTACATGACTTACGGTCCGGATGCTCCAGTCTACAGTGAACCTAATTCACATCGCGTCCCTATGCGAAGGATAGGGTACCGTCAGACTAGCCTATGTGAAGGGAAGGTCAAGTCTGATCCACAGGCTGCTACACTGAGCTGTCCTAGATCTCTCTCACCACCCAGACCCCTTTGGGGGGGACCCATTCAAAGAGACGGACCCCTTCAAGGCTTCGTCGGAAGACTTCTTCAGGAAGACCACCGTCAAGGCAGACCCCTTCAGCACCCCCGACCCCTTCAGTAAAAGTGCCACGCTCCCCACCAAGGTACTGTGGCACTTTCTGACCCTTGGAATGTGTTTGTATATATTTATATTAAACTCAGTTTCTAAATGGGTGTATATGTATGTAACTGTTTCTTTCTGCTTGTTCTTGAAGACTAGCCACTTTACAACCAGCGCAGACCCTTTCATATCCATTAGCCCAAAATCCACCAGAGGCCCAGGACCAGGTACTTGCTCAAATGTCTTTCTCCTATTCTTCTACCCCCCCCACCCCCCCCCCCCCCCCCCCCTCCTCATCTCCCTTTCTCAGGCATGACTTGTAAAAGTCTGATTTTTGTATTCAGAGAGAAGGGGTTGTTTCAGTTGCACAATGCATTTGTTTTCTTTTCACACCTTTTTGGCCAAGCCTGCTGTTTTGACTATATCGGCCTATAGGCCTGTGGGCTGGTGAGCTGTCTTAACAGCAGATCAGGTGTCAAATAGCTGTGAAAAGAGTTCCCATGTTTAGCATCCGTTTTCAATCATTGAATCCTTGTTTTTCTCACATTTTTAGGCCTAGTGTAGGTCTCAGTAAAAAAAAAAAATCTCCCATAATGCCAGGAAGTGTGGTGGTTAACAAATATCAGTGTTCAAAGACATCAATGCCTCAGATAGAATTTGTATGGATAAGATGGGTCAAATGATGACCCTGAACGGTTTTAAGATTGGGAAATAGTTGAGGTTCTTGTGTGATGTTATATATATTTTTTTTTACGAAGGTTCCCATTCTAAGCAGCACATGGATCACTTAAAATTCACTTGAAATAGTCCCAGTAAAAACAGGAGATGCGTTGTGGCTTGGGCCCAGAGGATGGCTTGTGGCATCTGAAATAGCCCAGAGAGGCCTTGGACAAGGCAATCTGTAACTGTGTAAGTGTGTAAGTACTGTAGCTTAGAGAGGCCTTGGACAGGGCAATCTGTAACTGTGTAAGGGTGGAAATACTGTAGCCTAGAGAGGCCTTGGACAGGGCAATCTGTAACTGTGTAAGGGTGGAAATACTGTAGCCTAGAGAGGCCTTGGACAGGGCAATCTGTAACTGTGTAAGGGTGGAAATACTGTAGCCTAGAGAGGCCTTGGACAGGGCAATCTGCAACTGTGTAAGTGTGTAGGTCCCATTCTCAATCAACTCTTCATTTCTACCGGGTGGCACAAGAAAGTCCTCTCTTTATTTTCCCTAGGAAATTACTGTAGTCCATATAAACACATTACGCCATGCAGTATTGAAGTCCCATAGCCATGCTAGAACACTGGGTTGACTGTGGCAGTTGGATGTTTGGGCTCCCGAGTGGCGCAGCGGTCTAAGGCACTGCGTATCAGTGTAAGAGGCACACTACTTCGATTCCAGGCTGTATCACATCCAGATGTGATTGGGAGTCCCATAGGGCAGCGCACAATTGGCCCAGCGTTGGCCGGGTTAGAATTTGTTCTTAACTTGCCTAGTTAAATAACGTTTAAATGTAAAAACAATGAACATGTAAAAATGTTTGTAGGATCAGGTTTTCATGTTTGTTTGCCTATTACAATTATGAGCTGAGAGAAAAGGTGTCACGCCAACTACTTCAAATTATCTCTTTTTTTCACCAGCTCATTTTGTCTAGCCTATTTTCAAGCTTCTCCTTTTTCTTGACTGAAACTGTACAGGGTTTATATACACTCAGGAGTCAAACAGTGAAACCTTGATGCAACAGTGTGCCAACCTTAGAGCAATGACTCTGGAAGCACAGCTCATATCAGTCATGTATCATGGAGAATCCTTTTGAATATTTGTGTATTTGTTCTCGATAACCTACACATCCTTGAATGTTTCATGTTGACATTTTCTCAGATCTCTTTGGCACGCTCGACCCCTTTGGAAGCAGTACTGCCTTTGGAAGCAGTAACAGCTCATTTGGCAGTAACAGTGGGTTCGCAGACTTCAGCCAAATGTCAAAGGTCAGAGACCCGATGGAAGGAAGAGGAGGCTTTCCAGAATACCAGCAGGTACTTCTACCAAGGACTATGAACTGTATAGCATCTATTCGTTCAGTAGACTGCATATTTCCTACCCAGGGGTGCACAAAGGACCGTTTGTGTATTTTTTTCTAATTTCCTGATTCATCGTCTTCAATGCACATACATCAGTCTTGATATGAGTTGGCACTTGACAGTTGTGAAATGTCTGTCTGTCTCTCCCTCTCTCTCCCGCCGTCCTTTCCTCCCCCTCTCCAGTCTGGGTTCGTGGACGACCCCTTCAGTAGGAAGCAGGACGGCCCAGCTCTGCCGCCCAAGAAGAGCATTCCACCCAGACCCAAACCACCCAGTGGTGAGTAAGGCCTGAGGGAAAACAGGGAGAAGTGGAGGGGGGAGTCAGTGGGAGACTAGAGATGGAGAGTGATTGTACAAGAAAGAGAGAGACAGAGAGACGAAGAGAATTGTTGTGCCACAGAGAGACAGAGAACGAGAAACAGAGAGAGGGAAAGGAGACATTTTTTTTAATGAGGGGGAGGTAGTGTGTTAACCAAGGACATATAATGCCACCAACCTAGGTTTTACTATGAATAATACAACGCTCTGCACCACTGGGTGATTCAGCTACCACTTTCACTTTCACTTTCACATCATATAGATTAATTTACTATTTTACATGAATTATTGTAGCAGCATTACTCTTTACAATATAGGTCCGTTTCATTTTACAGATGTAGGATCTTAATTTGAGCCAGTTTGCTACAGCAGAAAAATAATCCTGCAGCAACAGAAATTTGAATTATTATGTGGATTATAATGAAAGGGAATGGAAACACTAGGCTTTAGAACACCAGCTACAGTGGGGCAAAAAAGTATTTAGTCAGCCACCAATTGTGCAAGTTCTCCCACTTAAAAAGATGAGAGAGGCCTGTAATTTTCATCATAGGTACACTTCAACTATGACAGACAAAATGAGAATAAAACATCCAGAAAATCACATTGTAGGATTTTTTATGAATTTATTTGCAAATTATGGTGGAAAATAAGTATTTGGTCACCTACAAACAAGCAAGATTTCTGGCTCTCACAGACCTGTAACTTCTTCTTTAAGAGGCTCCTCTGTCCTCCACTCGTTACCGGTATTAATGGCACCTGTTTGAACTTGTTATCAGTATAAAAGACACCTGTCCACAATCTCAAACAGTCACACTCCAAACTCCACTATGGCCAAGACCAAAGAGCTGTCAAAGGACACCAGAAAAAAAATTGTAGAACTGCACCAGGCTGGGAAGACTGAATCTGCAATAGGTAAGCAGCTTGGTTTGAAGAAATCAACTGTGGGAGCAATTATTAGGAAATGGAAGACATACAAGACCACTGATAATCTCCCTCGATCTGGGGCTCCACGCAAGATCTCACTCCGTGGGGTCAAAATGATCACAAGAACGGTGAGCAAAAATCCCAGAACCACACGGGGGGACCTAGTGAATGACCTGCAGAGAGCTGGGACCAAAGTAACAAAGCCTACCATCAGTAACACACTACGCCGCCAGGGACTCAAATCCTGCAGTGCCAGACGTGTCCCCCTGCTTAAGCCAGTACATGTCCAGGCCCGTCTGAAGTTTGCTAGAGAGCATTTGGATGATCCAGAAGAAGATTGGGAGAATGTCATATGGTCAGATGAAACCAAAATAGAACTTTTTGGTAAAAACTCAACTCGTCGTGTTTGGAGGACAAAGAATGCTGAGTTGCATCCAAAGAACACCATACCTACTGTGAAGCATGGGGGTGGAAACATCATGCTTTGGGGCTGTTTTTCTGCAAAGGGACCAGGACGACTGATCCGTGTAAAGGAAAGAATGAATGGGGCCATGTATCGTGAGATTTTGAGTGAAAACCTCCTTCCATCAGCAAGGGCATTGAAGATGAAACGTGGCTGGGTCTTTCAGCATGACAATGATCCCAAACACACCGCCCGGGCAACGAAGGAGTGGCTTCGTAAGAAGCATTTCAAGGTCCTGGAGTGGCCTAGCCAGTCTCCAGATCTCAACCCCATAGAAAATCTTTGGAGGGAGTTGAACGTCCGTGTTGCCCAGCAACAGCCCCAAAACATCACTGCTCTAGAGGAGATCTGCATGGAGGAATGGGCCAAAATACCAGCAACAGTGTGTGAAAACCTTGTGAAGACTTACAGAAAACGTTTGACCTCTGTCATTGCCAACAAAGGGTATATAACAAAGTATTGAGATAAACTTTTGTTATTGACCAAATACTTATTTTCCACCATAATTTGCAAATAAATTCATTAAAAATCCTACAATGTGATTTTCAGGATTTTTTTTCTCATTTTGTCTGTCATAGTTGAAGTGTACCTATGATGAAAATTACAGGCCTCTCTTATCTTTTTAAGTGGGAGAACTTGCACAATTGGTGGCTGACTAAATACTTTTTTGCCCCACTGTAACTGTAACTCGCCATATTGGCATTGTTGCATCATCGGTAGGAGAGTTTTAGAATTTCTGAATTTACTGAGACGATCGCCTCTGCATACATTAATGAGCATACTTTGCAGGTTTCAAACTATATACATGTATGAAAACATGGTACATATTTTGAAAGATAAGAAACGGCCCTTTCAAATGATATGACATTCAATAGAACCACATCAATCAATCAAATCGTAATCAGTCAAGAAAAAACACCTGTGAAGATGTGTATCATAAACTTTTTTTTTGTAACGTGTACGCTAAGAATTGGAAAGCAAGTACAGGGAGGGATTTAAAAAAATAAAAATAATGTTGAACATGTAAAAAACAAGAAACACGAGTAGTGTACAGACATGAAACCTACAGACAGAAACAGAGTCAATAACGCCTGAGGAAAGAACCAACGAGAGTGACAGATACAGGGGAGGTAATCAGGAAAGTGATGGAGTCCATGAGTGTCATGATGAGTGTCATGAGGCACAGGTGCACGTAATGATGGTGGCAGGTGTGCGTAATGCTGAGACAGCTGGCGACGTCGAGCGCCGGAGTGGGGGAGTGGGTGTAACCGTGACATTTTTCTCAAACAACTGCCATTTACACAACTTCCTAATGAAGATAGAGAAAAACTTAGAGCATATTGAGTTTTCCTTATTTTATAAGGATTGATCATCTGAGTTACGGCCATTTTAGTCATCGGAAGTATTTTTCTAGAATTCTATGGAATGTTCTGTGATCGGACACTTTCAATAACAATAACTTTATTGAAAGAATAAGGTTAGGGTAATACATTGTCTCATTCAAGGCTGAAAAAGGTGCAAGTTACATCATACTCTCACATTCCACTAGGCCTATAGCCTAATACACAAAGAGTCAGGATGGGAACAAATTAAAAGCATGCAAGGAAGGGGAAATGACCAGTGACACTCTGATCTATTTGGTGAAGACTAAGAGACCCATTACTAGTACTTACAGTTGAAGTCGGAGGTTTACATACACCTTAGCCAAATACATTTAAACTCCGTTTAAACTCAATTCCTTACATTTAATCCTAGTAAAAATGCCCTGTGTTGGGTCAGTTAGGATCACCACTTTATTTTAAGAATGTGAAATGTCAGAATAATAGTAGAGAGAATGATTTATTTCAGCTTTTATTTCTTTCATCACATTCCCAGTAGGTCAGAAGTTTACATACACTCAATTAGTATTTGGTAGCATTGCCTTTAAATTGTTTAACTTGGATCAAATGTTTCGGGTAGCCTTCCACAAGCTTCCCACAATAAGTTGGATGAATTTTGGCCCATTCTTCCTGACAGAGCTGGTGTAACTGAGTCAGGTTTGTAGGCCTCCTTGCTCACACACACTTTTTCAGTTCTGCCAACAAATGTTCTATAGGATTGAGGTCAGGTCTTTGTGATGGCCACTCCAATACCTTGACTTTGTTGTACTTAGGCCATTTTGCCACAACTTTGGAAGTATGCTTGGGGTCATTGTCCATTTGGAAGACCCATTTGAGACCAAGCATTAACTTCCTGACTGATGTCTTGAAATGTTGCTTCTATATATCCACAATATTGTCCTTCCTTGTGATGCCATCTATTTTGTGACGTGCACCAGTCCCTCCTGCAGTGAAGCACCCCTACAACATGATGCTGACACTCCCGTGCTTCACGGTTGGGATGGTGTTTTTCGGCTTGCAAGCATCCCCCTTTTTACTCCATACGTAACGATGGTCATTATGGCCAAACAGTTCTATTTTTGTTTAATCAGATCAGAGGACATTTCTCCAAAAAGTATGATCTTTGTCCCCATGTGCAGTTGCGAACCGTAGTCTGGCTTTTTAATGGCGGTTTTGGAGCAGTGGCTTCTTCCTTGCTGAGCGGCCTTTCAGGTTATGTCGATATAGGACTCGTTTTACTGTGGATATAGATACTTTTGTACCTCTTTCCTCCAGAATCTTCACAAGGTCCTTTGCTGTTGTTGTGGGATTGATTTGCACTTTTTGCACCAAAGTACGTTCATCTCTAGGAGACAGAACATGTCTCCTTCCTGAGTGGTATGACGGCTGCGTGGTCTCATGGTGTTTATACTTGCGTACTATTGTTTGTACAGATGAACGTGGTACCATCAGGCGTTTGGAAATTGCTCCCAAGGATGAACCAGACTTGTGGAGATCTACAAAAAATTTTCTGAGGTCTTGGCTGATTTCTTTTGATTTTCCCATGATGTCAAGCAAAGAGGCACTGAGTTTTAAGGAAAGCCTTGAAATACATCCACAGGTACACACCTCCAATTGACTCAAATGATGTCAATTAGCCTATCAGAAGCTTCTAAAGCCATGACATAATTTTCTTGAATTTTCCAAGCTGTTTAAAGGCACAGTCAACTTAGTGTATGTAAACTTCTGACCCACTGGAATTGTGATACAGTGAATTATAAGAGAAATCTGTCTGTAAACAATTTTTGGAAGATTTACTTGTGTCATGCACAAAGTAGATGTCCTAACCGACTTGCCAAAACTATAGTTACACCAGGAACGCACAATCCTTCCATCAGTGCTCAGACTGTCCCCAATAGGCTGAGAGAGGCTGGACTGAGGGCTTGTAGGCCTGTTGTAAGACAGGTCCTCAACAGACATCACTGGCAACAACGTCGCCTATGGGCACAAATCCACCGTCGCTGGACCAGACAGGACTGGCAAAAAGTGCTCTTCACTGACGAGTCGCGGTTTTGTCTCACCAGGAGTGATGGTCGGATTTGCGTTTATCGTCGAAGGAATGAGCGTTACACCGAGGCCTGTACTCTGGAGCGGGATCGATTTGGAGGTGGAGGGTCCGTCATGGTCTGGGGCGGTGTGTCACAGCATCATCGGACTGAGCTTGTTGTCATTGCAGGCAATCTCAACGCTGTGCGTTACAGGGAAGACATCCTCCTCCCTCATGTGGTACCCTTCCTGCAGGCCCATCCTGACATGACCCTCCAGCATGACAATGCCACCAGCCATACTGCTCGTCCTGTGCGTGATTTCCTGCAAGACAGGAATGTCAGTGTTCTGCCATGGCCAGCAAAGAGCCCGGAACTCAATCCCATTGAGCACGTTTGGGACCTGTTGGATCGGAGGGTGAGGGTGAGGGTTAGGGCCATTCCCCTCAGAAATGTCCGGGAACTTGCAGGTGCCTTGGTGGAAGTGTGGGGTAACATCTCACAGCAAGAACTGGCAAATCTGGTGCAGTCCACGAGGAGGAGATGCACTGCAGTTCTTAATGCAGCTGGTGGCCACACCAGATACTGACTGTTACTTTTGATTTTGTCTCTCCCTTTGTTCAGGGACACATTATTCCATTTCTGTTAATCACATGTCTGTGGAACTTGTTCAGTTTATGTCTCAGTTGTTGAATCTTGTTATGTTCATTCAAATATTTACACATGTTAAGTTTGCTGGAAATTATCGCAGTTGACTGTGAGAGGACACTTTTTTTTTGTTGCTGAGTTTATGTGTCATGTGAGGATGAGGGTGTGATTTCCCCGCAGCCCTGTTTGCAGCCTCAGCAGCATGTTCTCCAGTCTCTCCAGCCCCTGTCTATCCTTGCCACCGTGGTGGCAGCTATTGACTGCCTGGTGCACAGGAGACATGTCTATAATGTCAATCTTCTCAAAAAGGTCTGAGCACTGACAGTCCACCACAGTGTCCTGCAAACAGAGACAGAGAGAGGGAGAGTATTTAAAATATCAAATTTATAGGCCTATTAGTACATAACAATAATACATCATTGACAGTTACTTTCCAGTCAAAAAGCTTGTTTGAGAGGCAGCAGCATCACGTGGTGGCTCCAACTTCCTCTGGCTCCTCCATTTCAATGTCATCCTCTTTGTCCTCGTCTTCCCCAAGTAGCGATGAACCTCTGCAAATAAAAAAGGGTATCATGACTGGAAGGGAATTGTACAAGTTATCAATCGGCTTGTAAGGTGACAAAGTTGTATTTTATTATCCAAAGTTTTTCACTCACATTTGAGAAAACGTAAAATAACTGAAATAATATTATAATGTATGCTTGTAAGTAGCAAAGAACCAGGATAATTTACCAAGCCGACTACCAATCTGAGCTTTCAAAAGTTATTAAAGCTAGCTATGGGGGTTAGGCTTCAGGCTTAGGTACATTCATTCTTGCAATCAACAGCCAGAAGGCTTTCTATTTTTAGGAATCATAGCTATCACAGATATAAAGACTCATAATATATCAAAGATACCTAGCTATGTAGTTTGCTAGCTAGCTAATAATTACTGTAGCTACCTAGCTATATGGGGATCGTAGCTCCTGCAGCAGCCCTCTATTCTGCCTGGCTGGCTAGCTAAATCTAATCCCTAGCCAGTTTGTTTTAGCTAGGTCTAGCTCATATCGAATGATAAATGCTCTTCTATTTTATTTTGTACAGTTATCAATGAAAATATTTACTTCAAAAAGACAAGACAAGAGAAGAGCTAAATCAAGTAGGCTAGCTAGTTACCTTGCCTCGTTTTGGCCTCCCGGTGCCAGCATTCACTTTCAGTCTCCATGATAAAACTCAATTTTCTCACTTCTAGTAACAGTCGTTACTATGGCAATTCAAGATGGAGCTACCCATACCTCTAATAAACGTTGTTCAGATCAAATTACTTTAAAATAGAGATGTTTCTATGTTACAAGCATGTTTGTTATGAGTGGATTGAATACATCACTTTGCTCAGCTTAACGTCCTGAAGTGTTTCCATTCCCCTTTAATTGACATTTTTGTAGGGGTTGATACATTTTCCGTTAGGGCAAATCAAGTCTGAAATTTCTAAGTGGGAATTACAAACTTTAGAATCCTTTTTATAACTCAAATACACTACAAGTTTGTATTTCCTTTTGTGCAGGAAAATTCTCAGCAACAAAAGAGTGATCAAATTATGATCCGACATCTGTGTTATAGAATTGCAATTGTTTACTATCCCTTTGTCTTTTCCCCTCTGTGGTCTTTGTCACCTCACTGTAAGTGTTCCCCTCTTTTGTTTTGTTCTTCTAGTGAAACACACAGAAGAACGTTGTGAGTATGGATGGCATGGCTTATCATCACATACAGTGCATTCGGAAAGTATTCAGGCCCCTTGACTTTTTCCACATTTGTTTTGTTACAGCCTTATTCTAAAACGGATGAAATAGTTTTTTCCCTCATAAGTCTACACACAGTACCCCATAATGACAATGCAAAAACAGGTATATGACATTTACATAAGTATTCAGACCTTTACTCAGTACTTTGTTGAAGCACCTTTGGCAGCGATTACAGCCTTGAGTCTTCTTGGGTATAACGCCACAAGCTTGGCACACCTGTTATTGGGGAGTTAATCCCATTCTTCTCTGCAGATCCTCTCAAACTCTGTCAGGTTGGATGGGGAGCGTCGCTGCACAGCTATTTTCAGGTCTCTCCAGAGATGTTCGACCGGGTTCAAGTCCGGGCTCTGGCTGGGCCACTCAAGGACATTCCGAGACTTGTCCCGAAGCTACTCCCGCATTGTCTTGGCTGTGTGCTTAGGGTCGTTGTCCTGTTGGAAGGTGAACCTTCGCCCCAGTCTGAGGTCCTGAGCGCTCTGGAGCAGGTTTTCCTCAAGGATCTCTCTGTACTTTCTGCTCCGTTCATCTTCCCCTCAATCCTGACTAGTCTCCCAGTCCCTGCCGCTGAAAAACATCCCACAGCATGATGCTTTCACCGCCATACTTCACCGTAGGGATGGTGCCAGGTTTCCTCCAGACGTGACGCTTGACATTCAGGCCAAAGAGTTCCATCTTGGTTTCATCAGACCAGAGAATCTTGCTTTGCATGGTCTGAGACTCCTTCAGGTGCTTTTTGGCAAACTCCAAGCGGGCTGTCGTGTACCTGTTACTGAGGAGTGGCTTCCGACTGGCCGCTCTACCATGAAGGCCTGATTGGTGGAGTGCTGCGGAGATGGTTGTCCTTCTGGAAGGTTCTCCCATCTCCACACAGAAACTCTGGAGCTCTGTCAGAGTGACCATCGGGCTCTTGGGCGGCCAGCTCTAGGAAGAGTCTTGGTGGTTCCAAACTTCTTCCATTTATGGATGATGGAGGCTACTGTGTTCTTGTGGACCTTCAATGCTGCAGAAGGTTTTTGGTACCCTTCCCCAGATCTGTGCCTCGACACAATCCTGTCTCGGGAGCTCTACGGACAATTCCTTCAACCTCATTGCTTGGTTTTTGCGCTGATATGCACTGTCAACTGTGGGACCTTATATAGACAGTTGTGTGCCTTTCCAAATCATGTTCAATCAATTGAATTTACCACAGGTGGACTCAAATCAAGTTTTAGAAACATCTCAAGGATGATCAATACAAACAGGATACACCTGAGCTCAATTTCAAGTCTCATAGCAAAGGGTCTGAATACTTACGTAAATAAGGTATTTCAGTTTTTTATTTGTAATACATTTGCAAACATTTCTTAAAACCTGTTGTTGCTTTGTCATTATGGGGTATTGTGTCTAGATTGATGACGAAAATAAATGTTATAATAAGGCTGTAACGTAACAAAATGTGGAAAAAGGGGTCTGAATACTGTATCTTCTGACTGTTAGAACATAGTTCACTAGAAGCTGTTGTAAGGGACCTGTATAATCTTTGAAGCCTAAACTCAGCTGGTGTTGCCTTCTTACCTCTGCATGATAAAAGTAGAATATGCTAGTCATAGATCAAACATCAATGCTCGCTGCAGCTCAGAAACATTGTTTTTGACTGGCCTGAAAACCCCTTTTTTTCCTCCACCGTGAGCTCTACTAGGTTGTAAACAGGAAAGGCACTTCATGGGTACAGATACGTTCATCATCTCTGCCAAACAAGTGTCCTTTTCATTCTCCTTTTGAAGATTGAATCAACAGAACAGTTTTGCAGTTGCCTATGCAGTAACTCTGCTCAACGTAGAAGCAACTCAATGTGCTTTTTAGCCATAAAGTTACTGAGTGAAAGTCTTATTTCACCATTTAAACCTCACGAAGGAAGTTCAATGGGCCACGATAATCAAGATTTCACCACCTATTATTATTAAAGCGGCCCCGCTTTGTGGTAAAACCATGTATGCAATATGCAGTGTAATTTCACTGTAGCCTAGGTACACTGTACACATTAGAGCATAGTAGTCGCAACTTTGATGCATGTGTGTTTGTATGCTTACTTACTTTTCCATTAGATTTCTAAAAAATATGTATGAATTGTCGCTGATCATCCCCTATCTGTAAAATCCTTGCCTGAGATTAGTGTTAGATGAGTAGAACTGTATGACTGTATGACTATTGCTTGAGAGCTCAACCCTGATGCCAGGCTGCAGTGAGAACACAGAGCAACATGCCTCAGGAATACACAGATGATCTGTGGTTGGCCATGCTGACACCAGATCACCCGATGTTCTCAGCTCCACCCTGCCCCACTTCCTCTGTTTCCACTGTGTGCACACACTCGGGTGAGCAGTGTGGCTTCTCTGGCGACCTCTTGCCCGACTCTGGTCACACTCTGTGCCCTGGCCAATGCCATATCTAAACTGCTTTCACACCTGGGTTTATGTATCCAAATTAGAGGGGTTGAGCAGAATTTGCAACAAGTGAAAGGTCACAACATAGAATGATAGTTTGATGTAGATATCTCAAATTTTTCTAGGTAGTTTCTGAATTCATTACATAGCAATACTTTACATTTGTGCTGCGAGATACAGACAATCATAAATAGGACATACGATCGATATATGTTACGAGAATAATATAATCAACTTTATTTGTGGGGCTCTGAGATGTGCCTTGTGCATCACATTGATAGACAGCATTGATAATGTGCTGGTATTTTGGAGCAGGGTGGAGCTGACGGTTTGTGGTGAAGAGTATGTGCCATTTACTGAAAGAGAGAAACTGATTGCCTGGCTGTTCAGTGGGCCTGTGAACTGCTAACCTTGGCAGGCCTGGTATAAATAACAGCTCGATTGACAACGTGGTTAACACCTTCAGAAGCAACAACAACCAGTAAGTACTACATTCCCACGGCCCACTGTCTCTGCCAGCAATGGCTGGCCTACAGAGAAACAGCTTGGAAACATCTCTACCATGTTAACACGGGCTTATTTTAGAGTAGTCTCGGTTCAGTTAAATCATTTATGTATTTAAGCTATGTGGAAATTAAGATAGAGAATACAATGAGTTGGCATAACTAAGGCCAGGAGTTTTTCCTGACATTAACAGGTATAACTCTGGGCCATAGTTAGTTGTTCTTGGGCAGGTCATGTGGTCATTAAAAACTCCTGGCCCTAGGCATGTAGCATCTAGGCTTGACAAAAACGCTAAAATCACCCACTGAGGAGAGATCTGATGAACTTGTGAACTGAATCCTGTGTTGGTTATGTGGGCATAAACTCTACCCATCTGCTCACCATAAAACCCAACATAAAAGAGAAAATAGCTCTCGCCATGTATTTTGATACTGGGTTTATGCAGTATATTGGCCCATGTCATTAAATGCGTGTTTAATTCATACCATGCTGGCATGTTGTTTCAGCACAATTTTGTATCTATGCATTGTTTGTGTGCTCTCTATTTAGTTTAAGTTGAGCTGCGTGTGGTTTTGGTGCACCACGAGTGTAGCTGAAACTGCTGTGGTTTTCAAAGCTTTTCATAATAGAATGCTCTATTTCTCGTGAGACGAGAAGTGGAGTTGGCGGGGGGGGGGGGGGGGGGGGGGGGGGCAGCATTTGTGGGGGTTGGAAGGCTGTAGCGAGCAGACGTCGATAAGGAAAAACGTGGTGACAGTGATCAAACCATCACCTTATAATTGTAGTTGACTTCATAACCACACACACTGTGGTCTCTTCTGCAGGGGAAATGACTGTCCTTACTGTCTTAATGTCCTTAGGTAAAAGCACCCCCGTCAACATGCCTGGAGGAGCGGGCGACTCGACCAAGCCCTGCGACCCCTTCCAGCCGTTCGGCAGTGACGTCATCGACCCCTTTAGTGGCAAAGATCCTTTTGCTCCATCTGCCTCAAGTAAAGCCTCTAAAGACTGTTCCTTGGGTTTTGCAGACTTCAGTTCTGTAAGTTGAGCTCAGTGATACTCTCTCTCTGTCCAGACCAGTCTTTATATACCTAGCCACTACCTCTGCTTAAGTTCCCACAACGTTACCTGAAGGATCTAGAGCGGAACTAACCACAAGGCCCTGGCTGTTTATCTACTCATCTTTCTGTGTCCTGGCATCCCTTCACTGTGCAGACATCTATGTTAATCAATGACCTACCATCACTCCACACAAAGACCAGAGCCAGGCATCTTCCCACTCAGACCCATGGCAAATTAACCACCATGTAGGGTAACTGTTGGCTATGGCATAATCACTAGCAATAACTACTGTTCATGATCACTGATCATCTGATCATCACTTTAATTAATTGTGTGATCCAACCCTACCTCATATCTAAGATGATGACTGAACTCCCACACATTTTTGCCGTCTAGCTGTTTTCTGAGTGTAAGCCTGTCAAAGGTTGCATAAGACTCACTTATCTATACTGTGTTATGATTTTGGTTGGGGGGGTTCTCAACCTATGCTTTGTAGTTGGTTGCACACCACCTACAATGCATTCGGTATTGTGCAGTAAAGTGCAGAGCTGCATTGCAGAAGTGGTCCCCGGTGCTCGTGCAGGAAAGGGTGTCAGCCCTTTTTGTGGTTTGATGTGTACGCCGCGATTGGAACATAAAAAAAATCTATATCTATATTTTGCCATGTGGTTTGTTGTGTAGAATGCTAGAGGCTTCCCAAAACAAGCACAAATGAAAAGTATTATTTCCATCACCTCTTTAGCAGTCCAATAAGTGGATTCTGGCAGTGTGAAGTATTATTCAACTAGCCAGTCGGCGCTTTAAGGTTAGGGTTGAATAATCCAGCCAGTGCGGTGCTATGGCCTGGGCTGTCTGTCTAAACCAACCAATGGGTGTCTCACACAGTGTAGCCATAATCCAGGATGTATTCAGGATCTTCTTATCTGAATATTGACCTTTTCCATCTCAGCTCCCGGCATTAGCATTCAGTCAGTCAGCCAGTCAGACAGTCACTCAGTAAGGCGGTCAGCCAGTCAGTCAGTCAGCCAGTCACTCAGTAAGGCAGCCAGCCAGTCAGACAGTCACTCAGTCGGTGCGTACCCTAGGCCAGGCTAGGCCGGAAAGGGGAGCCCATCCTGTGTGGTTTAGTGACTGACAGCTCCAAGCCACTGGTCTGGCTGTGGGATCTGTTGACACGGGAAGCAGTAGTATCACTACTCAGCTCTCAGTCCTGAGTTCTTACCCCTCAGGTCTATGTTGTGTGTCAGTCATGTATGTCCTACTAGTGTTTAGATACAGTATTAGTGTGTATCAGTGTTTTGTCTTTTCTTTAGGTTTAGTTTGCTCAATCTGTTTAGTGTTGGTCTGCTGCATGACATCGGTAGCATAGATCCTGCTTTACCATCTCTGACTTGTACCAAACTACTCCCAAAGTTGCCAAAACTATTTTAACAGAGTCAACTGCCCATACTTTATTTAAACTAAAGAGGTATTGTGTTCCACATTGAATATATTATCTATAAAAATACCAGATGAACTTGGCCCCTGAATTGAATTATAAATATTTAAAGGAAACAAATATAGCTATTAAATGCCTCAATGGACTCTGTTCCATATTTATTTTGGTCAGCATGATTCCAAGAATTGAATGGCCTCATTTGACCCTGACATTTGAATCAGATCTAAGGATGGCAAAGCAGTATCTTAGAATGTGTGTGCGTTCTGATATGCATGGGAGAGTTCCTAGCTTGACTTCGGTTCGATCTCATACTACCACTTTAACAGCGAATCAAAAATGTCCTTCTCATTTTCTCTCTACATGTCGTCTTTGCATGTTGTTCAAATATGCTTTTAGTTGCTCATTCATTTTCATTTGGGAAACGAACTGAAACGGTCCTCCATGTCGCCTTCTCATAGTTAGTTGTATCTTGTGGTGATGCTGTTTCGTTGTGTGCTCGGTGTAAAATGGATGGTGTGATACACGATTAGTGAATTGTTTATTTGGTGTTTTGTAATTCATTTTTCTCTCGCAGGACCAGAAAAAGTTAAGGTAAGAATGTTTAATAACGCGGTCAAATTGAAAAGTGCTTTGTTTTGTATTTCGCTCACGTACTTAGGCTCTGAGCACAACCACTCAGGTTTAACAATAAGAAGCATCTTTCCTCCAACAGCAGAACACACATAAATTGAACATTAAAGTACCGATTGGGATAGGTCAGTTAGATTGTCTGTGCAGTGGGTATATTTTGTGTGTGTGTTGATGCTTTTGTGTATGTACATGATATGGTTATAATAGTAAACTACAGTCATCTATGTCCTCTTACGGTAGGTAGCCAGGCAGAAATTGAAGTTTACTCTTAATGTACAGGATAAGGTTCATTCAAATCTAATACTCTGACAAAACACCTCCTAATGTGTGTTTTGTACATGGTGTGACGGATGAATCCTTTGTTGAATGCCTCTCTCCTCTTCTCTCTGTAGTTTGGAAATGAGGCCCAGCAACTGGAGTGGGCGAAGCGAGAGAGTGAGCGAGCGGAGCGGGAGCGGCTGAAGAGACTCCGGCAGCAGGAGCAAGAGGACTTAGAGCTGGCCATCGCTCTCAGCAAGGCCGAGATGTCCCACGGGTGACCTGGACTGGACACACACAGACACACATACGTAGAGATATGCACACATAGACAAACGCACACATAGACATACTCTTACTAGCGTTACTAGTTCATAAACATACGCAGACACTCACACACACACGCATAACACATTCGTATACAACTCACAAACTGTACCCCACACACTGTGAAGGACCCATAGCTGGCCATTTCCCTCAGGGCCGATGTGCCCAAGACATGACCGCTTCCTCAACCACACACACACAGACATACGCATGCAGACACACACCACCGCTACAACACACATACACACTCCACCTGATACGCACACTCAGATACACACACCTCGCCACACATTCCCCAGACCGACAAACTCTCAAAGCAAAACAATAGCAAAACAGAACTTTTGGGGTCGTCCTGGACCCTATGTGGAAACGGAACTGGATTTTACTTTACGGTGGGAGGTTGGAGTGGGGGGTGGGAGCCAGCAATCACAATCTCTCTTACTGTTTTTAATTGATAGGTGGGGAGGGGAACGGATGATGACCCATGGTTTGTGAAGGAAGTGATGCACTGTTTAAATGCACTATAGAGGCTGGCTTAACATGTAAAGATGAGCAGAATATGTGTCTGTCTGGTGAGGGAGCATGGATCCCCTCACTTGACCGACAAGAGCTCTGACAGATGTGAAGAAGGGAATAGTTAAAGGTTATGGCGGGATGCTTTTGAAGATCGAAACATTATTTTAGTATTGGTTTATTATGTGAATGTGGTGAGCCATGGGAGCAGTGCTGGGTGCTTCCCTGACTGGTTACTGCAAGTGTTGTGTGAGAGAGAGGTCTGCTTGGACCAGAACAAATTGTACAGATATATTTTCTTTCTCGCCGAGTGTGAGATAGTAGATGCATTGTTTTTTACAATATTTCAGTGCTTCAGCGAACATAGGGAGAAGGAATGGATACTTAGTTGTGCCTCTTCTGACAGTTTAAGTAAGTTCAAAAGGCTGTGATTTACATCAAACAACCACAAAAACGACTAGATGAGGGAAATTCTTTAAAGTTTTACTATGTTTTATTATAGAGGGTTTAATTGCAGATTTGTACGATTTTTATTTAATTTAATTACGTAATAAGTGTTATTTTATTATTTTATGTAGTATTTGTTAAAGGACTGAAACAATATTGTTAATTACAATTCTAGTTGTAAGAGCTGCAAATATGGATAAACCTGCAAGCACACCCTGCAGAGAGGTCAAAGAAAGTAAGAAATGGCCTGTGGTTTTCTTCGGCTAACCATCAATGATATGCAAATTCATTAGGTCACGTGAGTTTCACAGCTATAACGTGAATATTCAACGGTTTGCGGTACAGTGTGTCATAGTTTGTTACAACTTTTATTTTATTTTAGCCGCATTGTCTTTTACTTGATTTTCTTGCTGATGGTACTGCCACATTAAACCTGTGGTTCTTACTTCACTTTCAAACTTAAAGGGCAATTCCACCACTTTTCAATCTCATTTTCATTATCAACAGCGCAATACCAGTGTCTACATATGTAAAAACGGCACTACAGATGAAATAAGTTATGATGAACATCACAGGGTGGTGAAAGTGCACGCCACGGTGATCTTGATGCTCCTTTCCAATAAATATTGAGGGTCTTATTCTGGTGACATGATGATCGATGCTTGTCTGCTGTTTGACAAATAAAAATATTCTCGCTGTTATCCATAATAATCTCATCATGTAAACTAGCCTACCCACATTGTATCTGCGAGCTGTTGGCTAGAGCTCTCGTGCCAAGACCAGAGTGGGAAAATTAGCTATTTAACGCAACAGTTTTTGTGACAAAACTATCGGAAGAGTTGAAAATGAGATGGAAACACATTCAACTTTTTATTCAGTACACTTAAAATGAAAAACTACATTTTGTGTGCATTACGTGCTGACTTTTGTCCACAACAAGTCCGTTTGGTGGAAACATACCCCTAGTGGGAAAATGCTCATATTTTCTTTTCATTCAAATCTGTCGCCAATTGGATGGAAACCTAGCTACAGAGAAGCATTTTTTAGGACCTTCTTCTTATCTTTTTAACCACAGATCATAGAAATGTGTCCTTTTCACATATGTAGACACTGGTATGGTGCTGAACATAATGAATATGAGGTTGAAAAGTGGCAGAATTGCTCTTTAAGCTTTGAATTGAACTGAATAGAGATGATGATAATAGTAGCTCATATGAAAATGACAGTTGCACTCATTGCCCCTTTGTTTTATGTTCTCCTGTTGTATTGAACTATATGTGTCCTACTGTACATGTGTCCATTACCTTTAATAAGCTTCCATGTAATGCCATTGTTGTCCCCTACTATTGGAGTAGTCTGAGTGAAAAGACCTATCCTGAGCCATATGTTGTGAAAATGTATTATTAAAGCTACGTTCCCCTTTGGGTTGGGGAAGGACATGATTTAAGTTACAATTCCGTGGTATGGACCATTAACACTGCCACTAGGTGGAAATTGCAACCATCTCTCCCTGATATTTATTTGTTTATGTTTACATATCAAACTTCTTTGCTGTAGTGGTTACAACAGTGTAATAATATTCTATGAGAAGAACCTGTTCTGGTACAGATCTGACCTTTAACCGGGCTGCTGTATATAGCTGAGGTAACCTGTGGTCATCTGCATTCAGCCCTACCTGTGGTGTTTTAATCACAGGTCAGACGCCCGAAGCTTGGAATTCCAACACTCCCGCCCTTACCCAGAATGCTCTGTGTCAGAACCCTTGTAATGTGTCCTCGGGTTAGGGGAAATCCACAGTGAGGGTGCTTGGTTGGCCGTAGACCAGGCCACAGCTCTCTGTTCATTGGTCAATTCATGCCGCTTTTTATACCTTAAAAATCCATCCATCCTTTCTTACTCCATTCTTTGAAGTTATCATTGATCTGTCACTATAGGATTGGTGAAAGAAAGGGTTCCATGATGTATCCCAATCACCCATCTAATCATGTCAGATTAGGGAGGCAGGATGGAAGGATGCATTTTGAGAGTATTGAAACAGGTCCCAAGTGTTCTCTCATCCACTACCTAGTGTTCTCTACGTACTTACCACTCATGCTGTATTTTGTCTTTGATACCACCATTGTGCAATAGATTTTAATTCTTATTTTCTCGTTGTTCGGGTGTTCGAGTTTGATCATGCGTATAGGGATACATGCAGAGGCCTGTATATCTATTGTACAAGCCAAACAGATTGTAGAGGGCTTTTCTTTTGGTTTTCTGACAACTGATCTGACTTCTAAAGCTTGGTGCATTCCTTTTCCATTTGGCCTGCCTTTGACTGTCCCTCTATAGATGAAAATAAGAAATAATCCAGCTGTCTTTCTGCATTGTATAAGATGTATACAAACTGTATATTATGTCTGTTATATTTGTTTCATGAGAAGTGGAAAAATGTGTGTAACTTTAAACAGGATATATGCAAAAATACAAACGCTTGGATTTATTTGAAATGCTAATCCCCTGTACATGGTCATTGTTTACTAGAATAAACATTTCAGTTAAATGAATAGGTCTCGGGTTTGTGTTTTTTTCTCTTAATTTCATTGATTTTACTTTTGTACTTATATTAGGACATCACATTTAATTTCACATGTTTTATAGAGTATATCATATGATTCGTAATCTTAATACAAATGCAGAAATAGATACCCCTGTCTGTCTAGGCTCTGTTCAAAATCTCCTTTGTGTTCCTTTGAACCAGTATACATACCATACAGGTAGTGGAAATTGTGTTTTTTCTTAGTATGAATCTGAAGGATTCCATCAGTCCCGCAAGGTTTTGTAGTGATTCCTATGTTGTTGAATCTTTGTTGGTCCGTGGTGTGTAATGAGGAGCAAAGAGATGCTGCACTTGACACATTTATGAAATTGCTTATTCCAGTTACTAATAAACATGCAACCATTAAGAAAATGACTGTAAAAACTGTTAAATCCCCGTGGATTGATGAGGAATTAAAAAATGGTATGGTTGAGAGGGATGAGGCAAAAGGAATGGCAAATAAGTCTGGCTGCACAACCGATTGGCAAACGTACTGTAAATTGAGAAATCATGTGACTAAACTGAATAAAAAGAAGAAGAAACTACACTATGAAACAAAGATAAATGACATGAAGAATGATAGTAAAAAGCTTTGTAGCATCTTAAATTACATTTTGGTAAAAAAGGCAAACTCAGCTCCATCACTCATTGAATCAGATGGCTGATTCAGAGGTGAACAAATTATTGTTGTCTATCAACAATGACAAGCCACCGGGGTCTGACAACTTGGATGGAAAATTAATGAGGATAATATCGGATGATATTGCCACTCATATTTGCCATATTTTCAATTTAAGCCTATTAGAAAGTGTGTGCCCCCAGGCTTGGAGGGAAGCAAAAGTCATTCCACTACCTAAGAATAATTAAAAAAACTTTACTGTCTCAAATAGCCGACCAATCAGCCTGTTACCAACCCTTAGTAAACTTTTGGAAAAAATGGTGTTTGACCAGATACAATGCTATTTTACAGTAAACAAATTGACAACAAACTTTCAGCATGCTTATAGGGAAAGACATTCAACAAGCACAGCACATACACAAATGACTGATGATTGGCTGAGAGAAATTGATCATAAAAATATTGTAGGGGCTGTTTTGTTAGCCTTCAGTGCGGTTTTTGACATTATCGATCATAGTCTACTGCTGGAAAAACGTATGTGTTATGGCTTTACACCCCCTGCTATATTGTGGATAAAGAGTTACCTGTCTAACAGAACACAGAGGGTGTTCTTTAATGGAGGCCTCTCCAACATAATCCAGGTAGAATCAGGAATTCTCCAGGGCAGCTGTCTAAGCCCTTTACTTTTTTCAATCTTTACTAAGGACATGCCACTGGCTTTGAGTAAATGTATGCGGATGACTCAGCACTATACATGCCAGCTACTACAGCGACTGAAATTACCCTTAACACTTAACAAAAAGCTGCAGTTATTTTCAGAGTAGATGGCAAGAAATAAGTTAGTCAGGTGGCACAAAAATGGACTTAGGAAAATTGCAATTGGTTCAGAACAGGGCAGCACGGCTGGCCCTTGGATGTACACAGAGAGCTAACATTAATAATTTGCATGTCAATCTCTCCTGGCTCAAAGTGGAGGAGAGATTGACTTCATCACTACTTGTATTTATGAGAGGTATTGACATGTTGAATCGACCGAGGTGTTTGTTTGAACTACTGGCGCACAGCTCGGACACTGATGCATACCCCACAAGACATGCCACCAGAGGTCTCGTCACAGTCCCCAAGTCCAGAACAGACTATGGGAGGTGCACAGTACTATATAGAGCCATGACTACATGGGACTCATTTCACATCAAGTAACTGATGCAAGCAGTAAAATTGAATTTAAAAAACAGATAAAAATACACCTTATGGATCAGTGGGGACACAAACATAGGCACAGACACATGCATACACACACATGATAACATACGCACTATATATACACGTACACGTGGATTTTGTACTGTAGATATGTGGTAGTAGTGGAGTAGGGGCTTGTGTTGTGAAATCTGTGAATGTATTGTAATGTTTTTAAAATGGTATAAACTGCCTTAATTTTGCTGGACCCCAGGAAGAGTAGCTGCTGCCTTGGCAACAGCTAATGGGGATCCATAATAAATAATAATAGCCTAGCCTTAAATATGACTCCAATGGTTGCTGTTTCATGTCAACCTCAGTCTGCTATGATCTAGTACCGGTATGTACAGTAAATCTACATAAACAAACGAAAGGTTCATAGACTTTATTTACCCCCCCAGGTGTGTTGGTTTATACTTCCTGACCTTTTGAATTAAGACTCCCTCAAACTACTAAATACTACTTCTGAAGCTCTAGACAAGATGCTCATTGATGGTCCCCCAAATGCCAGACCTGCCAAAAAGCAACACCAGGCAGTAAAATGTGCAGTGAATTACAGTCGTCTATATTTCAAGGATACAGCTGCAAGTGTGAAAATAATTCTGCGTCAACAGACTACATTTTTGGACATATTACTTGAAACCTAAGCAAGTCCTGTGTTCGGAATGTTAACTGTGTCCGTATGAAATAACAGGAAATTCCTAGGTACGTTTTTATTTACCTTATGTTAATGGTAGTGTGGAAATGAAATGGCCATTGCTTTTCAAAAGGAAAATGGGTCATGGAGACTTATTGAAGATATGATTGCCTCACAAATTATCCCTTCAGTGTTTGTATCCATATTTGTGCGTTCTTTTTGGGGTATTTACTAATGTTGACATTTACTTTTACAAAGAGAGTGACTGAATTTACATGTTTTCTTAGCAAGCACTTGACATTTTATGAGCAGAAAGGTTGCACATGTAGTCATGTTGTCACTAGCAGCATATTTCAACACAAGTGTTTTCACCAGGCAAATAGTGGCACCACACCCCCCTTTTTAAAGAGATTTCTGGGAAATAATAGGATATTCCTTCCCAGCTGTGGAGGGGCTTGGGGTGCTAGTTTAATGCCTCATGATGTTGGAGAATGTTTACACACACACACACACACACACACACACACACACACACACACACACACACACACACACACACACACACACACACACACACACACACACACACACACACACACACACACACACACACCCTTAGGGGAGTTGGGGGTCCTTAGCTGTCAGAGGTATCTGTAAGGGGACCTTCTCCCTGCTGGGGCTGATACACAGAGACCCCAACTCTCTGACAGCTAGCTAGCTGGTGGCCATAGTGTTTCTCAGCCAGCTCCAAGAACTAGGAATGGCTAGGAAAACAGTTAAGAGAACCACCCCTCCTGTAACCAATCTACTATAGTTAATACATAATTAGCCCTGGTCCTCAGGAGCAGGAGCAGCAGTCCCAGTCCCCTTAGCCCAGTCTATTTAATCAGCTGTTGTGAGGGAGAGAGTGGGGCTTGCTGCTCCAGAGCAGGGCTGCCCCAGGGATATTGTGGAAAAAAACAAACCCAATAGGACTGACTGTCAGGGGAGGAATGCTGGCTAAAACAGTCCAGATGGACCCTCTGTAGTACTCTCTCACTCCATGTAATTCATAGTCTGACGCTTATCTTTGAGAAATCTATCTTTTGGTCTATGCACTGAAGCAATACTAGGCCTACATGCAGCTGGGGAGGGGAGATGTTTACCATTTAACTAAGCTGATGTTGGTATGTATGTTTTTATGTAATGTGTCCTTAATTTATACATTTCTATCAAATGAACCGAGACATTAACATATATCAATGAATATAAACATAGTGTATATATCAAGTGCCTTGCAAATGAAATTGTGTCTTTCTGACCTCAAGCGCATAATGATCCTCAGGAAAGGTGACCCATCATATCATGTGTCTGTTGGGAAAAGACCCAACTCATTCACTCTACATGTAGTATCACTCTACAAAGGCCATTCTTTAGCCAGTGCCAAAGTTAATCCATGTTGTTCCTCCATAGACCGGATGAGTGTCTTCCACCGAGGAGCTTCCAAACAGCTCCAGTAGGTGGTGTACTCATCCCATGACATTCCCACTTTTCCCCACGTGGTAAATGGCCCTTGGCTGCCGTGAAGTCTAGGAATCCACTGAGATAAACTCTTTCCTGGTATGATTGATGTTGTACATTTGACTCAGACAGGATGTCAATATGAGATGTCGGGTCTTCACATTGAATATGGAGGCCAGGACTATCGTGTTTCTCAGAGTCTTGGTGAATATACTGTCGATCGGCATTACTGGAAAGTGAAATGTGTGTGTGCTTGGTTGCCCATTGGAGGCCAGCTGTGATAGTGATCTCCACACACTCACTCACTCACTCACTCAATGGCCCGTAAGTATTTCACTGTTAGTCTACCCCTTGTTGTTTTAAGAAGCATGTGACAAATAACATCTTATTTGACTCACTCACTCTCCCTTCATTTTCAGCACTCAATGCTCTTTCCCCCTTTCCGAGCTTTAATATAAAACTCAAACATATGTCTATAGCTTGTGCTGTAGAGCTTTAAAAAGCTGCCTTCTCCATGTCCTCTCTATGGACTTACTACTTTGTTGACCTTTTTTATGGAACCATCCCCTGTAGAATTGTATACAATTATGCTGTTGCTTGTGAAGATACTCTGTGTAAAGCATTTATGTATGATAAACTGCAGCTAAATGCAGCCAACCATGTTTATGGATAGTTTCTCTGACCTGGCAGAAATTCTGAAAGTGCTCACTTCAGACTAAAGTATAGCTAATATAAAATAACTTTAAATAGGCCTACATACAGGTAACTGCCAAAATAATGGAAACACTTGTGATACTAAGTATATTGAAAGCAGGTGCTTCCACACAGGTGTGGTTCCTGATATAATTAAGCAGTTAACATCCCATCATGCTTAGGGTTGTGCATAACAATGCTGGGAAGGACATTATTTTGGCCATTATTTTGGCTACCATGGCTATGCCCCCATCCACAGGGCACAAGTGGTCACTGAATGGTTTGATGAGAATGAAAACTATGTAAACCATATGCCATGGCTCTCAGTCACCAGATCTCAACCCAATTGAACACTTGGGAGATTCTGGAGCGGTGCCTGAGACAGAGTTTTTCCACCACCAATGATGGCATTTCTTGTGGAAGAATGGCATCGCATCCCTCCAATAGAGTTCCAGATATTTGTAGAATCTGTGCCAAGGTGCATTGAAGCTGTTCTAGCTCGTGGTGCCCCAACACCCTATTGAGACACTTTGTGTTGGTGGTTCCTTTATTTTGGCAGTTACCTGTACATCTGCACATAAGGATGGTAACATTAGGAGATAGTCCTAAAACTATGACAATCACCTCCTGTGACCTTTTAGAATAGTACTTATCACTAGATGAACAGCTCTGATACACCAACCCTAAATTCAACAACAAAGTAGGCATAACAGCATTCGTGCCTCTTGGCTCTGTAAATGTTCTTTGATTTTGATCTCTAGCATGCAGTTTCAGGTGTGCCATGGCAAAGAGCCAGCGAACGCTGTGTGTTATGAATGGTTTCATACTAAAAGATACAGATACATTTTCGGCTGACTCTGTAGCAGAGTAACTTGAGTGTTATTGTGGCGAAAGGAGTTTCAAAAGCAAGGCATGCACTTCGAAAAACACCATCCGTTAGATCAGATTCAGAGATAATTCTGAATGACAATGATGTGCTGTATATGTGATGTGGAATAGATGTAAACATATTGTAATGAAGGAAATTCCTTTTTGTAAGCCTGTAATTTGAGCCATCTAAAGGGGAAACCAGATAGCAATGAAAGCCTGTGGAATACACACTCTTTTTTTGTTTGTTTATAGATAGACAGCTTGCATGGGTGACAGAATGCATTAACCATATGGATACATGACCTCTGTCCCCTAACTCACACTTCAATATTCCCACACTCGCTTCTAGATGTTATTATTACACTCTGAGCAAAAAGTGATATGAGAATGTTTGATTTTTCACTTGAGTAAATTGGCTAATCATAGTGGCACTCCTACTTCCTCTTTTCTCTAAACTGGCATAGGCACCCAGAAGATGATACGGTCCCTAAAAAGTTGTAACACTTGAAGAAAAAGTTGTCTTTTATGCTTCCCCATAGAGCCAATGTAGAGACATTGTTGTGAGCTTGTCAGTTCAAAAAGGTGGCCCATTTCTCCTCTCTCTCTCTCTCTGCCTGTTTTTATACATAGCTAAAGTACATAATTAGGCCCATAACACAGTAAAGAAGCATTTATTCTGAAGGCACCTAACTACACCTGACTTATTGTGCAGGAATGTTGTCATGTGACCCAAATACACAGGCTGAAGGCCCCTGATTAAGAGATGGATCATGGGTAAAATGTTGTTGTACTCTGGGCCACTTCATGTGATTTTAACTCCTTGCTCCTTCCAGAGTGGAGGTGCTTTGTTTTTGGATAGCATACCAACTTAAAAATGTACTTTTAAGAATGTGCAACCATGTTTAAGTGATAGCTGTTTAATACTGTTTTATGCTTTATCAACATTGAAATAAGACAATAGAGCCTAACTCAGAGACTACTTGAAGTCAAAGGTTTGATTCTATAGAATATTTAAGGAACAAGTACATTCATTGTGAGACTCAAATCCAGGCTAACAGATGCATAACCTTCGTGTCACTCTCTTCTAAGCCCCACTGAACTTTCCACTCGTCCCATTGGGTCTTCTCATTGAGGCAGGGACTAGGGTTCCTTTCTCTTTCAGTGCGGTGTGCCCCTGTGCCCAGACCCAGAGAGGGGACATCTATATTAAGTCTCTGTAATTATGTAAATGTAATGTTTGTATTTATAGGCTGTATGAGCCACAAGACTCTGGCAGTGGCCCTGTGACAGATGGAAAACATTGCACTCACATTCATATTGTAAACTGCTCAGGCCTGAACTGGCCTATAGGATAGCTGGCAAGCCATTCACACAGGGACAACTATAGCTTATGGTTGATGTAAAGATACAGGAAGTATTGTTGATGAGTTTATGACTGGTGTGATGATGATACACAGATGTCAGGGCTGTTCCATTTTCCTTTGTCAGGATAATAGACAGAAAGCCACAAGGATTTCACTCAAAGTCAAGAATAATGTTGTTCAATTAGTTTAATATGTACATTAAAATAAACTATTTACATTATATAAAAATGTATTTACATGGCATTAATACATTTACTCGGAAAACCAAACAGAACAGTTTTAAGTCACAAGACGTTTAGCCCTTTGTCATGTTGAGATGGACAACTATTTCCATAGTTTTAAAGACCCTGACATCAAATGTTATTCAACAGATAAATGCACACACAGAACATTCAATTCTAGCCTCTGAAGACTGGAAGGCAGTTTTAGATCAAAACATTGTCTTAAAGCTTATTTCATGTTCTGTTTACAGTTATAACACTTACATAAACTTAGTTTTTTTTGCCATTAGAAAATATGGCACTCGTAGGATGCATATATATAATAGAAGGCACTATCGTGACTATCAAAACACATCATGTTAAACAATGTAATTGTCAGATTCCAGTTGCGTCAGAGGTGTATAGGGCCAGCCTCATATGTTGACTTGAATTCACAAATGCAAACATCGTGTAATGCATGTTTAAAGCCTTTTTATAGAAATATTATTCGATAAAAAATAACAAAGTAGTACCAGCTACATATTTCAAAAATAGTATTTGTATATAGAATTCGTTAATTGGTCAAGTCGGACCACGTTTTGTGTTCTCATGCTGTTTTCCTATTACCCCCCCCCCCCACCCCCCAAATTTAAATAAACTAAAATACGAAATACATATTTTGGAGACATCTTTCTTGATGTTGTTCTTGGTTAATTTGGCATAGTCCTCAATCGTATGTGATTTCTCACATGTGTCGCTTCATGTGCAGCGCGAGGTGGTCGGACCTGGAGAAGGCGCGCTCACACAGGTGGCACTGGAACGGCCTGTGTCCAGTGTGCTTACGGAAATGGCGCGTCAGCTCGTCGGAGCGGGCGAACTTCCAGCCACAACCCTCCCAACTGCAATGGTATGGTTTTTCACCTGTTGAATTACAAAATGGAAAAGACCATAAGTATACTGACATAAAACCCAGTTCTTTGCAACACATAGACCCAAGTAGTTCAAGTTTGCAATAAGCATAAAGAGAAAATGAGGAATATTCCTTACCGGTGTGCGTTCTGTGGTGCGCTTTCAAGTGCGAGCTCTTGGTGTAGGTTTTCCCGCATCCAGCGAAAGTGCAAGTGTGAGACGCTGTGCGCTTCCTTGGCCAGGAGCGCCGACCCCTCTTTGGCTTTGAGTCCATCATCTCCAGCGGGGAGGACGGTGGAGTGAGTAGCACTCTCTGGTTGGTGGGCTGCATACCCATTCCGTCTTCATACATCCCGAACTGGTGTGCGCTCTGGTACGGGAGCTGCATCTGTTGGGGCGGGTGAGAGTGAGGGTATCCCGCTGCGGAGCGGTAGCTCTGGGGGAAAGTCATGGAGTGGCACATCTGGGGCTGACAATCGGAGCTCATCAGGTCGTCTGGGCTGAGAGGCGGTGTCATGTTCCCCGCAGCCTGTGGAGAGTTGGCTAGTCTCGGCTGCTCGAAGGACATCATGCACGAAACGTTCCCCTCCTGCTTGATCTTTGGGCAGCTCTGTGGCACCATGCCCATAAGCGGTCCGTAACTGTCCATGGATGGCTCGACCTTGATGTTGTCTACAAAGTCCTGATTTGGGAAGGCAGAGGAACTGACTAGAAATCTCCCATGGATGCTGTTGCCGGAAAGCTGGTGGCAGAAGCTGCTGTCAAGCTCAGTGCGCAGGAGCTCAGCCATCAGGCTGTTGTAAGGTGGAGGTGGGCTGCTCATCTCGGGCAGCGTGTAGGTAGACTGCATCCCGGAGTGATACATGCTGTTCTGCTCTCCTAGCCTGTACTCGACTCCCGTCCCGGAGGATGGAGTGTTGTCTGTGCCGGTGGTGTTAGAGAGAATAAACTCCAGATCCAGGAATTTATCGAGCTCTTCTTCGTCTTTTCTGCCCATGCAGTTGTCCATGCTCTCCACCACAGCACAGCTGGAATGCACAGACCTGTCCATCTCTCCCTTCCACCTCTGGAATAATAAAGGATACCATTAGTGAAATTATAATATAAAAATACAACTCTATATATATTTCGGCTAACTGTTAAATTGCCAAACTTTACCAACAAATATGGGTTGATTCTACATCTGGACTGAAATGCTATTTCTTTATTATTACATAAATTGACCAACAACATGTAAAACAACCAACAAACATCTCTAAATACATAATCCAATATACTTACATTTTCCCAGCATTTTTCCTTTTGGTTCGCAAATGTAGCGATGGATGGTAAAATGGTCCCGGTTAAGGCCATTTCCATAGGTTGTAATTTTCTTGAATAAAAAACGTTATTTCTGTCTAAGAATATTAGCAAACGCGATGTAGACTGGAGTCCACACGAGAAACTATTTGTAGTAGTATAAACCACTACTTCTCACTTCAAGTAGTGTTTCAGAGTCATGTGAAAGTTTGATTGGTAGGAGTTCCTATACCTTATAAATATTGTAGCTGAAAAGCTGGACCAATTGTACGAAGCGGCGGAAACACGCACTACACGTCCCTAAATTTAGCCCTATATAAACCCAGTGAGCCCAGTGAGCGCTTTTAGTCTCTTTGCTTTCCCTCTTGCGCTCGTGCGAGCTTTAAAGACACCTCTATACAAGCCCCTCCTGCACAGAAACGAGTTTAACAAGTATAACCGTAAAGCTGCGCTTGGCAAAGTCCGCCCCCTTGAAAAAAGAAGAGCAAGCAATTAACACATTACGAATAGGGTAACGATACCGAAAGATGCACGCACGGTACGAGAGTCAAAGTTACGCATTTTGAATAAAATATGACGCAAATATGACGCATTGTATTTCAATATAGGCTAATATTAGTACATCCCAATGCATTACACACCTTCTCCTTCAACCCAATATAATCCTCATACACAAAAACCAAAACACACGTTTTTTATCTCCAAACACATATGAAAGACATGTCCAAGGCGCATGCAGGGTAGTTCTCCGAGCAGCATAGAGCATAACGCCGTGTTGCTCCGTGTTGAAAGAGGTATACTGCAGGGTAGGTTATGGCGACGTTGGAAACAGTGCGTTGTCCTCTCAATTGTAGACGAATAGATTATTGGATTGTGATCACAGGATAGGCTATATGGAGACTTTAGTAATGTGTTGTGCTATTGATACTAGACTGGGTCGGCAGGTAGCCTAGTGGTTAGAGCGTTGGACTTGTAAAGGTTGCAAGATCGAATCCGTGAGCTGTCAAGGTAAAAATCTGTCATTCTGCCCCTGAACAAGGCAGTTAACCCACTGTTCCTAGGCCGTCATTGAAAATAAGAGTTTTGTTCTTAACTGACTTGCCTAAAGGTAAAAAAGACTAAACATTGTTATATGATTACACTTCAAGTCAAATGTAAAATATCTCAAAATACATATATATATATATAAAATAACCCCATATTCCTTTTATCATAGACCTATAACACCTTTCATTTGGCAGATCAGTTGGCTCTCTCATCACCTGACCAACTCATCTCTCTACTCCTCAGGTCATTTGCGTATCATCATCAGCCTGTGAGAAGCCCAGTCACCCAGCGCAGCAGGCTTTAAACAACGCTGCAGCCACCAGGCGCCAAGTATGCCTACATCTGAATCTTTTCACTCTTTCAAATTCTCCCGTAAACACGCGCCAAAAAAAGCGCTTGGCCTCTAGGAAGCCCCATTCAGGTGCAAATAATGAGGCTGAATGGGCGGCTGCTGAGCCTGCTTTGTCCAGCGAGGTATTCACGTTGGTATCGGGTCTCTTCCGCCAGTTTCACAAACAGCCTTCAGTTAAGGATAAGGTAAACTGCAAATATCATCCTCAAATGACATGCCCTGAGTACATTCATTTTGTTATCCAAATGTCCTAGTTCTCACTGCTTGTCAATTGATACTGCCTATGTTGTTACATTCATAATAGTGCACTGCTAGTTGCAGGTGCACCAGAATGATACCTTTCTTTTCGCACAATGGAACTGAAGTGTTTTTGTTTCTATTTCTGTGAAGTGTCAACTGTGTGCATGTGTCAAACCATTCTCACTTTCTATCTGTTCGTGTGTTTACATAGTAGTTGGGGAAGGGCAGTACATGAATAGGCTTACCTTATCATCCACCTTACATAATTCATATCCCTCTGGGTCTTAACCATAAAGGCCAATGATTCATCTGAGCTTCCCTAATCAGCCAACCAAATATGGTCATTCCGATGCCAGGAAGTCTACAACCAGTAACCACTGCCATTAATGTTTTATTTGCCTGTTTATCTGTTAAACCTCAATTAAATTGCCAAAGCACAGGTACTAATTTTGGTTCCTTTGTGCCAGTACAACTTGGCTAACCGGTTGGCATTTCACAGTTGGGCTCTGGCAAATGTCTGACTATATTCTTATTTATTTGAGAGAGTTCACAACTAACCAGTTACCAAAACATGCATGTTACTGCTGCTGTTCCTCAGTTTAAATAACCCTAAATACATCCAACAATGGATGAAAATCCTCATAAATTCTGTCAACAAATGAGAAAAGTGAATAAAAGCCATATGGATATGATCTGATTGTCGGATACAACTGTATCCCACAGCATGAAAGGAGCAGCAGTTACACAAGTCATTATATTGTGAACAACCACCATGGACATAAAGAAACATGGGTGTGGCTTTAATCTGTACTTTACAACCTGTTCTTTCCTCAGGCCAACGTACATTCTGTGTATTAATTATATGTTGGAAATCTGGGATGATGTGGTTTACATACGCTGCACGTACATGTGTGACATTCCAACATAATTAGAAAGGATTTCGTACCTACTGTGTCTCTCTATCAAGTCAGGTGTCGCAACAATGTTCTAAAATAGAAAGGATTATACTAGAATTGATGTGCTTTCTTTATTTGCACCTGCCTAACATTGTAGGATCAGGAAAAACTCAAGGCCCCTGTCTGGACCCAATTCATAGTCGTGGCTTATTGAGCTACGGCTAGATTCTAGAAACATTGTTCTGCTCATCTTAACGTTTGTAGGACATTTTTAAAAGGCTCTCCGGTGGGTCACAGCACAGAAAGGTATCGGAGTCCGTGTCTTACAGGAACTCTAGGCCTAATGGATGAACATCGTCCCCAGTAGACCTGCAGCTATTTACACATCTACCTCCCCTCTCTACACTTTCAGTCCCCCCCTGCATTAGTAAGAGTGCATTGAAGAATATCCTGATCCTATTTCCCCTTGTTTGATGATTCAGAGCAGTTATGCAAGGGAAGCGGTTTGTTCGACGGCCAGACATTGTTTCCAGTGTATGAGAGGGTTGGTGAAAACTGCACGTCTCCTGGGTCACCTCAAACTTGTGATTGGTATAGTGGTTAGATTGATGTGAAACATCAGTGATGTGAAGTCATATTAGTGACTCACAAAGTCAATAGAATATTGCAGTAAATAGGCTACTCGAAATGTTTCCCTTTTTTATGTCTATCCATGAAAGTTACTAAAGGAGCGCAGAGATGGATATCATTCATTTTGTTGATAGCTAACAGGTACAGGTACCAGCTGGTACCAGCTGTTTCCACTCTAGTTTCCTTTAGCTTTCTTAGAATGATGTCCAGTCAGACCATTTTATCTCTGAACACCTGTTTAGGTTATAAGGACTTTCAGTGTTGCAGATCACAGAGCCAATCCCGATAGGCTGCAGTCCAAGAGGCCACTCGTATGACTACAGGGGAACGGTGTGATTCAGCAGCACTTACATAGTAGTATCAGACAGCAGGTATGAACTATCCATTGCCCCTGTGGGTCAACCTCTGATAGATTACCTAAACAGAGGCCACAACTGTTGCTGATTAGGTGGTTAGGTGGAAGTCAATACTCAGTGGTTATGTGTGAGTAGTGCTATATTAACGCAGGCTCATAACTTTCAGAGGGAAGGCTCCTTGAGTGGTTCTAAATATTTAATTCAAGTGCCATCCTAAGTTAATGTATCTGTAGTCATGGAGGATACCTTTTGCTAGCTAATTATTTGCTTCGCTTTGGCACAACTGAACAGAACATAACATACTCTGCTGAGTACTTTTATGTACCGCCACTACCCAGGCAATAAAAAGTACATTCCCATGTACAGTAATTCACTTCCCAGACGCTGCCTTTTGTATTAGTTATTAATGGATAGCATGTTGAACACTATTTCCCAGTTGGTCGCCATATGAATGTGAGGTTACAGCATGTGCTTTACAACTCTGGCATGGAGGCAGTTTCCTGGCACGTCATAGTACGATCAATGTGGAAGACATATATCTTCCTAAATAGTGAGTCCCATCTCCTCTGTCCTCCGTGTTTTGTTTCCAAACGATGTGGTTCATTAAAGTGAAATAGTGTATAACCACCTGCATCTGTCCACATAGCCCTCACTGATGATCGTGTACATACTTCCAGGCACTTTAGTGTCCCAAGGCAGCAGCACCACTCATCACTTCATGGCCAACAATTTTGACTGAGTGTGTTTTTGCGTGATGTCACTTTGTGTCAGTGTTGATATCCATGTTTTAATAAAGGGTTGCCTCCTAAGGCTAGATAGTTTACACATGTGATAATCAGTGTCCATGCCATAGTTATGACAAGGATTTACAACTCTGGAGTTGTAGCCCTCAGGTCTACTATCTTAGCTGCTGTACATCTTCAGATTTTAAGCTATAATAATAAAATAAAGCTAAGGCTTTGTAGGCTACAAAGTAAAAGAGATCTATGTGAAAGCATTTTTCTAAGAGGCTTATCTGAATCACGTTATCTGTGTCTTTATTCCTTATTTGAAACAGCTCTGAATTTCTCCCTGTCTGCAAGTTATGAATGCCTGCTTTGGATAAAGTGGGCCTCCACATTGCATATTTTATGTCTTTGTTAAACTTCTTGGAAACACCTGCTCCCCTTCTCCTCTTCTCTCCGCACGGCAGGAAGGCTGTCCCGTTTTCCGTGTGTGCTTTCGGGAGAGGGAGACGGAGAGCGCTGGACAGAGAAAGAGCGCCAGAGAGCCCCTGCCGGTGCCGAAGAGAGCGAGTGAGAGTTCTGAGAGTGTGTGGGCTCCTGCTCGCCTCTTATATAGGCGGGTTATTTTTAAACACACACCCCTTGCTTATTACAGCGTTTCCTCTCCGGGCCACGCAGGAAGCCCGCTTGGCTCCATATCCTGCTCACACGCGGGCCGATTCAAAGGGAATTAGGGAACGATAGTGCTGAGACGGCCAGGCTCCGAGAGGGGAAAAAAGAGGGGGGGATTAATTTTCTTCTCCAAAATTCTGGCACTTGTACAGAGTCTGAGAGAGCGGGTCTCAGCGGCCGGCCGGGCCTCTTCCAGGCCTTGTTAAAGATCACCTCTCTCGGAGTATCTCAGTCTGAAACAGTGGCACTGATAAGTGCGAGACTGGCTGCTCCTGTTTACATTTTTATGTCCCTGGGGGAATCCGTCATGCTCTGGGGTTCCGACCTGCCAGCAGAGAGACAGAGAGAGAAACATTCCTCTTCTGTGACTGAGGCAGGCTGGAGACCGTGTGCCTGTGTCAAAACACAGAATAGCATAATGGGAGGGAGAGAAGGAGAGGGGAGAGAGAATTCCATGCATACTAGTGCTTTACACTGGATGGGTGGGTTCATTACCGTTATACAGTGCTGTATTCATGGTTTTATAGAATATGTATGGTCCATTCTGAGAACAGGTTGGAAATGAATCAGCCAATGTCTTTTCTACTCTATTAATGCTGTCACAGGCAACTATTCTCTGTTAGCCTGAGTTGAGTGAGTGGTTTCATATGCGAAATTGGTCAAAAACAACATATGGTCTGTTCGAAAAGTCCCTCATGTAATCATTTATAGTGTTTAACTCTGGGATGTTTTTAAGGATGTTCATGTCTGTTAGCAATTTGATGGTATTAGTTTTTTTTAAAGGGGATATATATATATTTTTTTTACTGGATTAAGCCACTCAACGTAGTGAGTAGGTGTGAGGTAATTTATAAAAGGCTCAGATAATTTGACAGTGTACTGGAGGTTGGTTTACATACTCAACAGGAGGCTTGGCCATTTAACAACACGTCTGAATGAGCAGAAACGTGTATCTGGTTTGAACTTGAGTGAAACACTGGGGCATTTTTATAAACATTACCCACTGGGCACAGACGTCAATTCCACGTTGATTCAACGTAATTTCATTGAAATGACGTGGAAACAACGTTGATTCAACCAGTGGTTGCCCAGTGGGTACAGTGTAGGTCTGGTTTTGCTGCACACTAAAGAGACCTCCTCTTAAAAAACAGGACGTGCCAGAACAACACGAAAGGCCTTATTCCATGATTGGCATGTTTTACGGAGTCCATATGGATCTAATTGGTTTGGTTATTCACTGGGGAGAATAAGACAATTCATTAGCTGTTAACACTTCAAATCATACAGGTCTTGTTGCACCACGGATACATACCGTAATCCTGGCTGTTGGAAATGTTTTTATTCTCGTGTGGTGAAAAGGGGCCTTCTATTGAAGTAATGAAAACAGACAGACTTACTCTTTTTCAGTTTTCCTTATGTTTGCTCTCAGAGTTGCGTGTCAACAATGTACAAGTTCTATATGAACTTTTTCAGGCCCAGTTCAAGACATCTTGCCATCATGCCTGGGGGCTGTGTTGTTGATGTGTTTGGCTGAGTCAGTTTCTCTGTGTGACCTCCTCCCATAGTGATGATCACGCCATGCTATGGTGTTACTGCAAACACATGAAATTGGGGTTCCTCATATGATCCTTTCCATGGGTTCCTCATATGATCCTTTCCATGATGCTGAGTTCAAGGCCGGAGAGAGAATTGAGATCCAGTCAAAAGGCAATAACTTCATCACTTTGTTTTGGACAGCCATTGTAGCAATACTGTGTCGTGGACCTGGGTCTTTATTATACAAAGAGGAACAAAGCAAAAGGGTTTCAACCATTAGAATAGGAAATCATAAGCCTAGGTTGAAATGTTTTGGAGTTGAACCTGGCAGTGTTCGTGTAATTTCAACGTTCTAGATTCCCCTCCGTTCTAAGTCTCGAAACCACAGGATTGCCGGAGGATCTGCCAAAAACAGTCTTTCCTTTTTATTTAGGAGCGGGAATTACAGAGCGACTTGTTACAATGCAGAGTTGAGTTTCTAAAGCAGAGGCAGGCCACAGGGTTTTTATACACAACTCAGACCGCAAACTCGCACACACTCGAACATGTCGCCTTAAACTGTGCCAGCTGTATAAATATTATAGCCTGGTCTCAAACACAGGTTCTTTTTTATTCCCACTTTGAACTCACCATTGTACGATTACTGCTTGTAATGCACTATGGCGTTTCTGTACCTAAAAAACTGATGTTACCAATCCACAAATTAAGGAGACATTCCTTGGCACAGAGGAGGAGGAATTTTTCAACACTCCTTGATTCTTTTAGTGGGATACTCCTCCAAAATGCTACTTGAGACATCCTTTGATATTACAATATTTTCCTACTTGGTCATCCCTATCATTGTCAAGGTATTCATACGTGTCAAAACGCCACAAGTCAAGAGCAAGTCATAACAAGGATGTTCATTGTGGTTTACTGTACTTAAAAAAAAATATATATATTCAAAGAGATCTTTATTTCACAGTGTATTATTTTACCTTGAGTATATTAAGTCTATATTAAGTTGGCCAACATTAACCTCTGTCAAAGATGTATCACTGTAGTCAGCACTAAGCAGGTTTCACTAGAAGGGTATTGTTTCCTGTTGCCATGGAAAGCACTCACACATTTAGATTTATTTTCACCATTCATGTCATAAAGCTCAATTGAGCAATATCTGTGAACTGTGTCACTTCAAAATTGTATGCTTTAATACCTTATATCATAGCTTGTGTCCATTCCATTTAAACTCCAGCCAATCCATTTTTTGTCATTTAAGCCCGAAGAGAGTTATCATTACGGATTCAAATGCCCAAATTTGAATCTGAGGATTTATAACAGCTGAATTAAATTGGAACCTTGGTGACATAGAGACAGAATCAGGGAATCGGATGAGAAACCATAAGTAAAAGCCAATGGAACAAACTTTACCATCTGTCCCCATCAAATTAGTTATTCCATGTCTTTCAGGTGGGTCTCTGGGAGTATACTCTGCTTGGAGGGCATCATGGGAAAATCTACGCTCATGGTGTTCCCCATCCTTACTGAGATCAGATAGGTGTGCTTTTTCCAGATTTAAGTATTTTTTAAAGGCCAGACACACTTCTGTTGGACACATGTGGATGAGACATAGAGTTTCCCATCTCTTTATGTGGCACCCCTACGTTATTCTTTCCTTCACAAACACAGCTACTGCACCTTGTGAAGAGGAAACTGTTGTTGAAGCCTGGAGATCTCTGGTGATGCCTCTGGTATTGGTAGGCATCGCCTCCAGATGAAGGTTTATAAACCAAAACATATTGACTTTTAATAGCAATTTAGTACTTAAAGAAATGTGACTTATTTTTTCCTCCAAGAATGGTTGAATAACTCTTCTAATGTACATTCAGTTTGTTCTCCAATGTGTGCAGCATGGTGATTGTTGTTTAAGTTATGAATGAGACACTTTTCAGTTTGACGTACCAGAGGTAGGCCTATCGCACTTTGACTCTTGTTTTGACTCCACTTTTAATGGTGTTAAGCAGGGCTGTCAAACTCAGTCCATGGAGGGCCTAGTGTCTGTGGGTTTTTGGTTTTTCCTTTCAATTAAGACCTAGACAACCAGGTGAGGGGAGTTCTTAACTAATTAGTGACCATAATTGCTCAACACTAAAGGAGGAGTGAAAACCTGCAGACACTCGGCCCTCTGTGGAATAAGTTTGACAGTGGTGAACAAGAATTTCAGGAGAGAGGACCAGACTTGAACGCAACACTTTTTTAGTTCCCTTGAACGCAGCTCCCTAGCAACTCAACAAGCACCAGCTGCTACTAATTGCCAATCAGCTTCTACACCTGTTGCAACCCTTTTAACTAGTTGCCTTGAACGCAGCTCCTCAACAAGCGTCAGCTGTAACTCATCGCTAATGAGCCTCCACACCTGTCCCCACTCTCCTTAATCACCACTGCCATCCTACTAAAATCTTACCAATTAACATTCCTCCTCTTGTGCTGCATGACGCTGTGTGTTACTAGACTTATCACGGTTTGCGGCTTTCGCCAACTTCTATCTATACTTAGCTGCAACAAGTTAGGTCCCTTCTAATATACACTTACTGGAGAGTTTATTAGGTACATTTCCCCCTGTTCAAGAAAAAGGAGCACTCCTAGACAGTGAGTCACGTGGCCGTGGATTGCTATATAAAGCAGGTAGACAGGCATCCAGTTACTGTTGAACGTTAACATGGGCTAAACGAGTGACCTAAGCGACTTTGAGCGTGGTAGGTGCGCCGGATCCAGGATCTCAGAGACGTCCATCCTCCTGGGCTTTTCACACACGACAGTGTCGCGAAAACAGCTCTTTGATGAGAGGTCAAAGGAGAACGGCAAGAATCGTGCCAGCTAACAGCCGGGCCACAAACAGACAAATAACGGCGCAGAACGGTATCTCGGAACGTACAACTCGTCGATCCTTGTCACAGATTAGCTATTGCAGCAGACGACCACACCGGGTTCCAGTCCTATCAGCTAAAAACAAGAAGAAGCGGCTCCACTGGGCACTCGATCACCAACACTGGACAATTGAGGAGTGGAAAAATAATTGACTGATTTTCTTATATGAACTGTAACTCAGTAAAATCTTTGAAATTGTTTAATGTTGTGTTTTATTTTAGTTCAGTGTAGGTCCTAAACGATATCATAACCGCCATCGATAAGAGACATTACTGTGCAGCCGTAATCATCGACCTGGCTAAGGCTTTCGACTCTGTCAATCACACCATTCTTATTGGCAGACTCAACAGCCTTGGTTTCTCAAATGATTGCCTCGCGATGAGCTTTAATGCCATACAACACTCCTTCTGTGGCCTCCAACTGCTCTTAAATGCAAGTAAAACTAAATGCATGCTCTTCAACCAATCGCTGCCTGCACATGCCCGCCCGTCCAGCATCACTACTCTGGACGGTTCTGACTTAGAATATGTGGACAACTACAAATACCTAGGTGTCTGGTTAGACTGTAAACTCTCCTTCCAGACTCACATTAAACATATCAAATCCAAAATTAAATCTAGAATCAGCTTCCTATTTCGCAACAAAGCATCCTTCACTCATGCTGCCAAACATACCCTCGTAAAACTGACCATCCTACCGATCCTCGACTTTGGCGATGTCATTTACAAAATAGCCTCCAACATTCTACTCAACAAATTGGATGCAGTCTATCACAGTGCCATCTGTTTTGTCACCAAAGCCCCATATACTACCCACCACTGCGACCTGTATGCTCTCGTTGGCTGGCCCTCGCTTCATACTCGTCGCCAAACCCACTGGCTCCAGGTCATCTACATGTCTCTGCTAGGTAAAGCCCCGCCTTATCTCAGCTCACTGGTCACCATAGCAGCACCCACCCGTAGCACGCGCTCCAGCAGGTATATCTCACTGGTCACCCCCAAAGCAAATTCTTCCTTTGGCCGCCTCTCCTTCCAGTTCTCTGCTGCCAAAGACTGGAACAAACTGCAAAAATCACTGAAGCTGGAGACTCTTATCTCCCTCATTAGCTTTAAGCACCAGCTCTCAGAGCAGCTCACATATCACTGCACCTGTACATAGCTCATCTGTAAATATCCCATCCAATCTACCTCATCCCCATACTGTATTTATTTATTTATCTTGCTCCTTTGCACCCCAGTATCTCTACTTGCACATTCATCTTCTGCACATCCTACCATTCCAGTGTTTAATTGCTATATTGTAATTACTTCGCCACCATGGCCTATTTATTGCCTTACCTCTCTTATCCTACCTCATTTGCACATGCTGTATATAGATTTTTCTACTGTATTATTGATTGTATGTTTGTTTATTCCATGTGTAACTCTGTGTTGTTGTATGTGTCGAACTGCTTTGCTTTATCTTGGCCAGGTTGCAGTTGCAAATGAGAACTTGTTCTCAACTAGCTTACCTGGTTAAATAAAGGGGAAATAAATAAATACAAAAGTTGCAAAGTAGCTAAAAAGTAGTAAGTAGTCCTTGATGTGATTCAAAAATGAAAATGGTTTCTAGACCCACCTATCCTCCCTGACCAACCTCCCATTTTTGGCCTAAGTAACCTTCTGTCTTATGTAACCATACCAAACGTAACATATCATACTAATAGGAATGTAACAGATTAAAATGGATGATGTTACATCTAATATTTGAAGCCAGGTTGTAGCCAACTATCCATGTAAATGTCCTTTTCATGAGCATACTGTAGTACGCGCTTAGAAAAAAGGGTTCCAAAAGGGTTCTTCGGCTGTCCCCATAGGAGATCCCTTTTTGGTTCCAGAAAGAACCTTTTTGAGTTTCATGTAGAACCCTCTGTGGAAAGGGTTCTACCTGAAACCAAAAGGGTTCTACCTGGAACCAAAAGGGTTATCCTATGGGGACAGTCGAAGAACCCTTTTCGGATCTAGATAGCACCTCAAAAGGCAAACAGAGTCTGTGGAGACATGCTGTGTCATACAAAACAGTTGAACAGTGCAACAAAAAAAAGGGACTAATCTTGTTTGGCGTTCCGTTGGAACCAACTAAGAAAATGAAACTGTGACAGAGGCTCGCTTGTTAAACCTGTGCCTTTCACTGTGAGTGGTGAATCCAGATGCCTCTGCGGTTGAGCTCTGCTCGGTCAGACCAAGCAACCTCTGGTATCATCGTTTCACACTTCTTCACGGCACACAACAGTGTTTCGAACAGCGATTTGAGCGACCTGGTTTGCAGTGTAGCAGCAGATACAGGATGTGTGGTCTGTCAAACCACGAAAGGGTTTCACAACTAGGCCCCTTTGCTTGGTGGGCAGGCTTTCTGGCTTTCTGACACACGCCCAACGCTTCACACTCCATGCACATAGATGTTTACCAGATAATTCACAAATAGGCACTGTTAAGAAGAAAACCGCCATGAACACCTTTACAGGAACTTTACCTATAGAATTAAAATACATTTTTGCATAATTTGAATGTTCTTTAAAGCAGAATTATCAGTACACCAATGGTTGAGTTGGTGCACACTGTGTATTCTATTCCCACAAACCCACACTCACCACCATTGAGAGAGCATTGTATGCTATGCTAGTAGTTTTGAGACAGAACATAGAAAAAATTATGCTATCTAGAACCTAAAAGGGTTCTTCGGCTGTCCCCATAGGATAACCCTTTGAATAATACTTTTTAGTTCCAGGTAGAACCCTTTCCACAGAGGGTTCTACATGGAACCCAAAAGAGTTCCAACTGGAACCAAAAAGGGTTCTCCTATGGGGACATGCAAAGAACTGTTTTGGAACCCTTTTTTCTAAGAGTGGATAGGACCTAGGTGAGAATGCAAAGACTATCTTGGTACTGCATGTAATTTACTGCTTGGTGGGTATCCTAGTCCATAGCCACAGGTCAGGAAACGTCCAATGTCGTGGTAATGTAACAATGTAAATGGGGATTTTTCCAGGGTGGTCTCACAGTCCAAACACAGGGAGCATATGGGATAAAAACAGACTGAGCTGCAGGTGGGTGGCTTTAGGGCTTCAAACACACACATAATGGCATGTTATTGTTTTTGAGCCATGGAACATTTGGACCGGGTATAATAGTGGGTAGGAGCAGTGCTACATGACAACCTGGGAACTGTAAAGCACCAGTTAGTCTGTCTGTGTTTGTCTCTTTTGGTAAGAAAAGGGAAAGCATCTCTTTTTGTGGGGCAGGATGCTTGGTTGTCTTTCTCCTAAAAGATTCTCTTCTTCCTTCTCTTCTTTCTCTGGTCAATAGGTTTATCCAACATGCCCCCCAAAAAATCAGTGTTGTAAAGAACCGCGAATGAGCTGGAAAGTTGAAATACTGAGTATGGACGTCATATTTCGTATTGATTTTAAATACATTTGTGGGTGAGAAACAGATTTAGACATGCTTTGGTGTTGATAGAACAGATGTATGCTGGTACTTGCAGATCTAGAGCCATTAGTGTTTGATGTGTCAGTCTATAGATCATGCTTAAAAACACTGCCTAGTCATATTTGGAAATCGAGAAGAGCCCTCCAAATTTCCCCTAAATTCAGTTTCAACTGAAACCATGGCTCAGCAAAGAGGATATGGAGGTTGCAGACAAGTCAAAGTATACCGGTGGAAGGTCCAAATAACATGCCTGCCAATGGTGGACGTAGAAATTAGGAATGCAAAATGAATGCTCAGGACATGCCACACGTTTGCGCACGCACACACACACACACACACACACACACACACACACACACACACACACACACACACACACACACACACACACACACACACACACACACACACACACACACACACACACACACACACACACACACACACACACACACACACACAAACTGGTGTCACTACAGTAGCAGCGCTGTTTAAAGCGGTGGGTGTTCCTCTGAGCAATTCATTAGGCGTCCGTGTTGCCTTCATGCCGTCAGTAGACAGCCAGTTTTATTAGTGGGGGTAATTACGCAGTCTCTAGATGGGGGGCCGGACGGCAGCCGCTCAGCTTCTACAGTCGAACCTCAGCCTCACATTACTGCTCACATCAACGTCATCATTTGATGACTTCAAACAGCCAAACATGCTCTTTTCCCTGCTTCTGGGGGCTTTCATAGCTCTGGTCTCCTCTTTCATCTAGAACGCATCAGTATTTTCCTGTTGCAGAGCCCGTCCCAGATCAGTGATTAGGGGATAATTTACTGTCTGGATGACGGGACAGGGGACAGTACTGTACACAGTGGAGGAGAGGAGAGACGTTGTCTTAATGGTGTTACTGTAACTACACTAAGATCTTCTCAATCAACCTGTCTGGTGAAGTGGTAGTTGCATGTCTGGCGGCCACCGTGATGTGTGTGTTTTGGTCGTGAAGTTAAAAAGTCAAAACACACCAGAGATGAAAGTGAGTAGCCTACACCCGTCCTGTCATGCTTACTGGTGTAACTGACGTTTGTTATGACTATAAAGCCCCCAAATTGGCCTGTAATGTCAGGGCCTTATAAGGTGAATGAGAGGAAATCAAAACAAGGCAGGAGACATGTTAAACAGTTGGCCTTGCTTGCTGACTCATGACACCCTCACTTTGTGTTTTATCCTTTATGTGAGAAAACAAGAATCCACTCCCAATACTTTCTTGATTCCTATTACATTCTGATCACTTATTAGGGGGTCAAATCAAAGTTGATTCTTATCTAATGTGATATTTTTTGGAGTTATGAAATAGCCACTAAATTTCCTCTTGTTGGCGTGGGAAATTCAGCAAACCTACACATTTTCTTGTGCACGGTGCACCTCTTCTATAAACTAGCTTTAAGGAGTGTGGCTTTGAACGCCGTAGGAGGTTATGAAACCATCAATGTTTCCTTTCTGAAATATTCACAGATAGGAGATTATTTTCCTTCTTTGATAGAAAGCAGAGAGGCCTTTTTTCTTCCCTGCATGCTTAATCTGCCTCACCTTGGTAAACAAGCAATGACTTAACTCCTCTTGAAGGAGTGTTGAATCGCCACAGTTCTCTCTCAGGCACAGAGGGCCATTGCTGTATGTTTGTGCATTTTTTGGCTTAGTCGCTAAGCTAGTGTCTGGCTGTGTGTTATCTTGGATCAGTGTTGTGCAGCTGGTCCCTTCTTGTTCCAGTATTGATCTAAAACGGTTAAAGGTATTTGGCCCCATCTCTCGCTGTTTATATGGTATCAAATGTCCATCACTGTAGGATCTTAACCTCTGACATCATCAATCCACAGTCTTGTATTCATTATGCTGTGATGTTAGCGTTCAAGTACCTCTGTGATATAACCATGGTATGTTAACCATGATATAATCACGGGATGCTCTCCTTGTGTGTGTGTGCAGGGGAACGTTTTTCTCAGTCAAAAGCTGGGAGCTTGGTAACAGCATGCACTGCTATAGGACATAGTTCACAGGTCTCATTGGTCTTTTGTAGCCATGGATCATATGGTCTTGGTTGGTTAACCTTTGCTGTGAGGATCTGGAAAGTGACACTATCATAGCTACAAGACCTTAATGGCTTCTGCTGTCCACCTCCCTCAACGCTCCACAGATTCTGTTCCATTAGTCATGTCAGTCTTTAGATGCTTGCCACAATGTAGTGGAGTCACAACTGTTCTGCCCATTTCCACCAAGTCTGACTGGGACTGACTGTAACGGCTATTGATAATATGCCTACTGAAAACAATGGACATTTAAAACTTGTAGTGTATTTGAGGTTTATGAAGGCTTCTGGAGCTAGTTTCTACTTTGACATTTCGGACTTGATTTTCCCCTGTAGAAAATGTGTCAACCCCTACAAAAATGTCCATTAATTAGAATCCCCATAATAATTCATATTTCCTGTTGATGCAGGATTATTTTATTCTGTAGCAAACTGGTATAAATGAAGATCCTACTTCTGTATAATACGTGATAGACAGTTACCAAAAATCCCTGTACAATCAGTAGTCATAATCACACCTTAAGTCCCAACTGTAGTTATTGTTGAAACGCCTTTTACCTCTTTCAAAATGAGTTAACAAGCTCCAGATTTGTCAGTGAAACGGTTTCAAAAGTGCAACCAAGCAAATTGTCACACCCAGTGTTTGGCTGTCTGAGATTTATTTTGAGTGCCTAGGATTTGATTTGTGCCTTATTTCCATGCAAGTCAGAGTACTGGTGCTGTTTCTGTACAACAGTAAAGTAGCTTGAGTTTATAGTTAAAGTCAGGTCTGATAAGACACTACTAAGACTTGTAATCCAACTGGTTGCACAACTCAACATTTGTTTTCTTTCAAAGGTGAAAAGTTAAAAAAATGCATCTATGGTGTTTTCCTCTTGTACTATACAACCACTTCCTTCTCAACGATTCTTCTGCACATGAATCGTGTTTGACTGCAGGAGCACAACTGCTTTTTCTGTTCTCTTTTCAATATTGTTACACCCAGCCCCTCAACAACACCCCAAAAACCTCACCCTTTAACCCAGAATGAGTAATCGAAGTCCCCTTGCATGATACAATTGTGATGTGTTGTCTCATTTAGCTAACTTAGGATGATTTGTTTTATTGTTTTATTTAACCAGGCAAGTCAGTTAGGAACAAATTCTTATTTACGATGACGGCCTAAGAACAGTGGGTTAACTGCCTTGTTCATGGGCAGAACAACAGATTTTTACCTTGTCAGCTCGGGGATTTGATCTAGCAATCTTTCGGTTACTGGCCCAACGCTCTAACCACTAACCACCTGCCGCCCCTATGAATGGATAAGAACGTCTGCTAAATTACTAAAATGTAATGATGTCTCTTTTGCAGACAAAACCAGGAGGTCCCAGCATATATAACATGCTTGTGGTCCAGCAGAAAGAGTGATTCAAGTCCATCTGTTTGTTAAAATGGAATAAATAAAACATCATCCATCACATTCCTAGTTCTCTGTTTTGTCTTCTGGCCTTTTGTTTTCCTATGATGCTAGGATGTGTAGACCAATGAATGGACTCTGTGACTTAGTGAAGTGTTGTAATGCCCTAGAGCCAGAGCTGTGGCCAGGCTGCTGTCCACAGTCATGCAGAAAAACAAGCATGTTTGACAGTGGTTCCTTTTTAGGACTGTTCTACCAGCCTTCTTCGCCACTAATTCATTGTTATTCCTCCTCTCACTGGCTCCTGTTTAGCCATACCACCCACCCATCCATTCACTGCACTGCTTTAACTTATCAACTCCACACAGTCAGCACAATGGAATCTCTAGGTGCCGTTGAAGAGAAAATCAAAAAGAGAGAGAAGAGAGAAGAGGGGAAAAGCAACGTGACTTTGAGGTTGTGCAAGGACCCAGTCTTACTCATGGTGTGAGTAAACAGACAGCAGGAAAGCTGCTTTGTGGGCGACACTGAGAGAAAGAGAGAGCAGCCACACAGAAAACAGTTGAGCTGAGTTGTAAAGCCTGTTCAAATGAGTCAAATATCTCTCTCTGGTTTAGAAGAAGTGGAACATATTTTATTGCAAAGTGCTGATTAGTGGTTTGGGACTCGCTAGTAGCACCTGTTGTTTTGTTTGGAGCTGGTCTCCCAAGAGGAAGTGTGAGGGATCCAAACCCCCTTCTGCTAAAGCCCCAGTCTTTACAGGCAGCCATTACCCAGTGTACTCCACCACAGACAGGGCCCAGGGACAGGGCCAACCGTAATCACCCTGTGGATGCCAGCTATCTGGAATGGAACCTGCTGGGATAGGAGTGGGGCTGTTCTGTTGGAGACCTGCAGTGGGCTTGCGGTCAAGTCCATTTGTCAGGTGAATTGAAATAATTCAAATTAGTTAAATTATTGAAGAGTGCCATTTAATTTGATCAGGATTAGTTCTTTCTTGAATTGGAATTTTGATACAATTCCTTAGACTGGACCGCAACCCTGTTGCGCAGTTATGCTCGGCGTCCCGGCCAGGAACTATTTTGTTTGTTTTTGAAAATGTCGTACTTACCCTAACCTGCTACAACACATTTTTCACACTTTCATCTCAGCTTGGTAGAACTGTTGGACAACACCAGTTATCTCCTGAACAATACTTTTTTTTTTTGGTGATAGGTGCACCAAAAGACTATTCTATAAAGAACCTTCCAGAGGCTGGAATAACACAGGCTAGCCTTAGTCATCTCTGCTCCTCTCAGCTTGTTTCTCTAGTTATCAACCGATCTGTAACAAGGAAAGTCATTTAAAAACATGTTCACGTTCACAGTAACGGCCTGGCCAATAGGCCAAAACAGCTGAAGAATTCAAATCGAAGAGTAGCTTGGTAATAGCATGGGAAAGGATGACAAGTAGAAAGACGACCTGTAGTCACTGAGGCAGTGTTTACTGTTGTGTGTAACAGCTGGTGGTTATGCAAGCACTGAGAAGTGGAGGCTTCCACAGGCTGGTACAGAGAGAGGATCTGTACTGTAGCTGTATGGGCGCAGCGCGCAGAGCCTTCTCCCTCCCTGAGGCTTCACATATGGTTGGTTAGAGGACTGACTGTGTTTTTAACTGGCACTCAACCATATTGTGAAAGTTTAAAGGGTCAGGTAAGAGTTGTTTTGCTTGGTTCAAGTCAAACAAGGCCTTGATGTGCCAAAAGGGAGCAACAGGTGCGCTTCTCTGGGTTGTACGCCTTGGTTGGATGCTCTGCCTTCAGTATTTCTCAGTACCTGTGGCTAACCTTACACAGACCTCCTGGTAGGGACTTCAGTGTTCCCCTATACTTTCCCCCTAGGTGGGGGCATATACTATAGGCCCGAAAACAACTTCCTGGGTTGCACAGTAAGGTTTTCAACTGAAACCACTAGTAATTTGGTTAGGGGCAACTAAACTAGGTGGGACTGCGGGTTGGTAGTGGGGCATGGCATCCTGCCCAAGTCATGGTTGGAGAAACACTGCATGTATACAGGTGTTTTTAGTCATTTACAAATGTATATGGAAGTATGTATATGTGAGTGTGTTTTGGATGTGTAAACGCATGTGGATGTTTGTGACTGTATTGTACACATGTTTACAGTATGAGAGTGAAAGCATCTGGCTGTATAGCATTTAAACACAACTGAATCCGGGGCTCATTGGCCTAGCAAACAAAGCCTGGGATTGGCATCCCACTGAGAGCTAAGAGGGGAGAAGGGAGTAGAGGGTTGGGGAGTGAGGAGTGGGGAGAGAAGAGCAGCAGGAGTAGAATGGGGATTGCTCCATCCTGGCTGTCAGCTGTTGGTTCCACATCTGCAGCGCATTAGGGCCCCTCACATGATGAAACCAGTGAGGGCCTGCCATTGGCCCCCCCTTCCTCAGAGCCAATCATCAGCCAGGAGCCTGGAGGAGACACCCCCCCCCCCCCCCCCACACACACACACACACACTTTCTCACTTGCTAACAGCTGTGTGGGTTTCCCCCTATGTAACCATGACGACCCATATCCTCACTAAACAAACCCTCACTTGCGCCTCCCTTACTCATCTGGCCCTCCTCACTCTCACTATTCTTTTTCTTGCTCTTTTCCCCCAGAATGTTACATCATACTTTATCTGTGCGAGCATCTCTTGACGTCCCAGTGAAGTCACTCCACATAGTTAACAGACAGATGGCGGTGAGCTCAACATGATCCCCTCCATGTAACAACACTGTTCACTTCTACCACATCATACATAGTAACATATGTATTTGCTCATTTGATAGAGTTTGTGAACCATGAGCTGCCCATACATATCAAGCATGACATGTCTCTGGTAGGAATGTAGACTTCTTTAATTTTGTTATTTACCAAAGTCAACTGAACTGATGTTGGTTGGAAAATCCATTCATACAAAATGCCTTTACCCATTAGTACCTCATAAATCACAGTAATTTGTTTTGAGATGAGATACTACAGTACAAATCAGTGTTTGGAACTGAAGGTAGATGTGTGATGTTTTTGCTGCAGGGGTGCTGTTTCTTAGAAATCTGTTGATCCTCACCATGCAGCCGGAGTACAGAGAAGCTGAGAGTTGGGTGTATGCAGGGAGTGTTGATGGGCCCATCTGCACAGTATTCTGTACACCACACTGGTAGGCCACACCTGCCACAACCCAGAACAACAGGGTGACCTAGCCTGCCTGCCTTCAAAGTGAAGCTCCACTGTGGTTTGTAAAGTTGAAGAAACGGGGACGTGAATCTGTGCACTTGCGGTTATACAAACCTGTGCCAAAGCACTTTTGTTTGTGTAGTGTGTTCATTACCAAAGATGAGAAAAACAGCAAATGTTATAAGGAACCCCTGTTGTGACATGCTGAACTATATTTGTCGTTGGTCTTCATGAGTAATGATTTATCAATACTATCAGTTCCCTTTCTGAGGAACGTTGGGGCTTTGGCTGCAACACAGTTTTGCCCTCCAGTTAAACTTTAGGATGAGTAACTGGACTTCCCCATTAAAATGTATGCCATGGAGTCTCTACGATGCCTAATGCAGACGGAGGTTGGCTGACAGTGAAGATGACACTTGGTGACGGACAGAGAGTGATTTCGATGGTCAAATGTTAAGGGCATCCAGTTTAAGGCCTGCCAATCACAGTTATTGCACACCCTGTGGCTTGTCTGCTGCCAGTGCTTCAGAGTGAGATCTAATATTGGAGTGATAGACAAAGTATTTACTTTCCTGGAACATACACTGAGTGGAAAAACATTGCTCTTTCCATGACATACAGTGCACTCGGAAAGTATTCAGACCCCTTGACTTTTTCCACATTTTGTTACATTACAGCCTTATTCTAAAAACGTATTAAATCGTTTTTTTCCCCCTCACCAATCTACACACAATACCCCATAAAATACAGAAATACCTTATTTACAAACGTAATCAGATCCTTTGCTATGATACTCGAAATTGAGCTCAGGTGCATCCTGTTTCCATTGATCATCCTTGAGTTGTTTCCTGATTGGACATGGTAAATTCAATTGATTGGACATGATTTGGAAAGGCACACACCTGTTTATATAAAGTCCCACAGTTGACAGTGCATGTCAGAACAAAAACCAAACCATGAGGTCGAAGGAATTGTCTGTAGAACTCCGAGACAGGATTGTGTCGAGTCACAGATCTGGGGAAGGGTACCAAGAAACTACTGCAGCATTGAAGGTCCCCAAGACCACAGAGGCCTCCATCATTCTTAAATTGAAAAAGTTTAGAACCACCAAGGCTCTTCCTAGAGCTGGTTGCCCGGCCAAACTGAGAAATCGGCGGAGAAGGGCCTTGGTCAGGGAGGTGACCAAGAACCCGCTGGTCACTCTGACAGATCTCCAGAGTTCCTCTGTGGAGATGGGAGGACCTTCCAGAAGGACAACCATCTCTGCAGCACTCCACCAATCAGGCCTTTATGGTAGAGTGGCCAGATGGAAGCCACTTCACAGTAAAAGGCACATGACAGCCCACTTGGAGTTTTCCAAAAGGCACCTAAAGTACTCTCAGACCATGAGAAACAAGATTCTCTGGTCTGATGAAATCAAGATGGAACTCTTTGGCCTGAATGCCAGAGTCACGTCTGGAGGAAACCTGGCACCAACCCTACGGTGAAGCATGGTGGTGGCAGCATTATGCTGTGGGGATGTTTTTCAGTGGCAGGGACTGGGAGACTAGTTAGGATCGACGGAAAGATGAACAGCACCAAGTACAGAAAGATCCTTGATAAAAAACCTGCTCCGGAGTGCTCAGGACCTCTGACAGGGGCGAAGGTTCACCTTCCAACATGACAACGACCCTAAGCACACAGCCAAGACAATGCAGAAGTGGCTTCGGGACACATCTCTGAATGTCCTTGAATGGCCCAGCCACAGGCCACACTTGAACCCTATCTAACATCTCTGGAGAGACCTGAAAATAGCTGTGCAGCGACACTCCCCATCCAACCTGACAGAGCTTGAGAGGATCTGCAGAGAAGAATGAGATAAATTCTCCAAATACAGGTGTGCTAAGCTTGTAGCGTCATACCCAAGAAGACTCAAGGCTGTAATTGCTGCCAAAGGTGCTTCAACAAAGTACTGAGGAAAAAACTGAATACTTATGTAAATGTTATATATAAACATTTCTAAAACCAGTTTTTGCTTTGTTATTATGGGGTATTGTGTGTAGATTGATGAGCAAAAAAACAACAATTTAATCAATTTTATAACTGTATAGCTGTAACGTAACAAAATGTGAAAAAGTCATGGGGTCTGAATACATTCCCGAATGCACTGTATACTGACCAGGTGAATCCAGGGGAAGCTATGATCCATTATTGATGTCACCTGTTAAATCCACTTCAATCAGTGTAGATGAAGTGCAGAAGGCAGGGTAAAGAAGGATTTTTAAGCCTTGAGACAGTTGAGACATGGATTGTGTATGTGTGCCATTCAGAGGGTGAATGGGCAAGGCAAAATATTTAAGTGCCTTTGAACGGGGTATGGTAGTAGGTGCCAAGCGCACCGGTTTGTGTCAAGAACTGCAACGCTGCTGTGTTTTTCAAGCTCAACAGTTTCCTATGTGTATCAAGAATGGTGCACCAACCAAAGGACATCCAGCCAACTTAACACAACTGTGGGAAGCATCGGAGTCAACATTGGCCAGCATCCCTGTGGAATACTTTCAACACCTTGTAGAGTCCATGCCCCAACGAATTGAGGCTGTTCTGAATGCAAAAGGAGGCCTTCTCAATATTAGGAAGGTGTTCTTAATGTTTTGGACACTCAGCATACGTTCTTAAACTTTCTTGTGTGTAAGTATCAGAGAGAAAAACCTGACCTTGTAATATCAAGGATTGCTTTTGTCCTAGCCTGTTTGTGACTTTTCACAACCTCTGTAAGGACCTATTTGTATGTAAGTGTTGACCACAACGAGTGTGTGCACATGTTATACAGGCATGTAAATGGGTTCATGTGCTACAGTAATTTAGCATATCCTCATTATATACATTATAATTATAACCTCAGTTGTTAAAACGGTACGAGATGACATACAGGAACGGCCCCTCCGGCTCATCTCTCTCACCTGTTGCCTCTGCCAGAAAACATCCAAACATGCCACATAAAGCTGCTGGGAACACATTGTCTGCCTCAATGACGTAGCCTGAATGGGGCCTCGCTCTCTTGTAAGATGCTGTCAGTTTCACTAAAGCACATTCATCACCTTAACCTTGAGGCCTAGTCAGAGATCTGCTGGGTCAATGGCCGCACCACCAGAGAGTGTGGAGGGAATCGCGTGCCAGAAGAGTTGGCAGCGCTCCAGACATCGCGCATGGACTACTGCCAAACACTGAGACAAGGGAACCGCTGTGGACAGACACACACACACACCCACACACACACACAGGCACGTGTGCACTCATACACACATACGCAGTGAAGCACAACCTGGGTCAATGTTTTACATGTTACGGTACCAAAGTGGAGGTCACAGAAAGTGACCCTGTTCAGGGACAGGGGTCGGCAAAGATTAGTCAGTGCAGTAAAAATTCCTGGGTCCAGTTGTAGGTCAATATAGTGGGATGCAAAGTCCCAGTAGCCCGCACTGCTTTCCACTCCACCAAGGCAACCGCCACATCCCTTAGGAGGGTTGTTCCAACTATTCTGACGACCCCAGACCTCAAACCTGGGCTTCATACTCTATTCCCTTGTACCTCCATATCCTCCTGACTGTACTTAAAGCATATATCTGTGTTTTATCCTCTGTACTGGTATATCAGGATTTTTAAACCTGGAACATAATTTTGTACCCAGATGGTCTCTTCTCCATATGAGGTATGCTTTGAGTAAAACTTGTATTTCAGAGGATGCTACTGTGTGTTATTGTGTGGGCTAATGTCATGTGTGTTTGTGCTCTTGGGTACGTCTAAAAATATGGGTATCTTTAGCTTTCCTCTAAATAAAAAATGGCGCTACGGTCTCTTATGCTTTCATCTTTGTTTACTTTCTTCATTTTGGAAGTCCACTTGTAAAAATACTGTATAAATAGTAAAGGAACCAAGTGTATTTCAGGTCCACCCACTCACAACTAATATATATTTTAGGGCACACATATTTTTGGTTCTTGAGAGACTCATCTAAAAACCTTTGGGAATTCAACCCTGGAGTTATTATTGAGAAGGTTCACATCCTATTCGTATTAGTAGACCTATTAAATAGCATAATTGAGGCTACATAGAGACTTGATATCTCTTTTGAAAGTATTTCCTGTCCGATATCACATATGAGAGAAATATAAATAATTTCCACGTTAGTCTTTTACAGAACAGAACCCAATCTTGTTGCAAATCGGAAAAAGCCTGCAATGGTCCCCACCCACTATCACTCATTCCATGAAGAAGAAAAACACATATCAAAACAAGACAAAACAAAACACTGAGCCTCTAATGCACCCAATAAATCAAGGCAATTCTGATTAAACAAATGAAGCCAGGGCCTAACCACAATCTGAGCGTGTATGTGTTTAGATAGTGTTTATCTGGTCATTACTGTAAGTACTGGGTATGCTTTGGGCCTGGATGCCTACTTCAGTGTGTTTTACAGACTGGGAGGCTGCGAGCTGAGCAGGACGCAGCAGGGAAGGCAGCCACGTCTTGATTACGGAACGCTCAGTGATTGTTATTATGAACAGTGCTTTTCTTGGAATGTTCGTGCACGTTGCGATTGTTTTGTATCCGGCGTCTTCCGAGTCCCTTAGTCTCTTGGCAGCGTCTCTTGCTAATTGGGGAACTTCGTCAGAGCCCCCCTTATACCCTCTGGCACTTTCGTAATCTGTCACTAGCATTTTTGGCAGCGTCGGGGTGCTTTTCCACTCAAGGTTTGGATGGTGAGGCCTGCAAAACATAATAATAAAACAGCGCTTGGATTTCCCCCTTTGATAAAGAGTTTTTGCTGTTGCCATGGGGTGTAGTTACAGTGGGATGAAGTGATTTCTAAGTAGTTTGGCAGCTTACTGATCATAGTTCTGCTTGTGTTGAAAGACTTGTGTATACAGATCTTACTCTGACGCCTGCAGCTTTTAACAGGCTCCGAGACAGCCTGCGTTTGATTTATCCGATCCTTCTTTGGTTTTCGCTGTGGTCTCCAAATTAAATGTCGATTACCACCATACATACCCTCTCTGAAATGACAGTATACAGTAAGAAGTTGTTATAGTCAGTGATACTGTAGCTACAATCCTATTGTTGCTCTGGATAATATAAAGCCTAGCATAGAGTTAACTATAGTTGTTAAATACCATAATCGATACTGAATTTTGAACGTTATCATGTGAAGACTTCAATGGACCTTGATAATTGCCAGCTGTTAAGCAGATCATGCTGCCACCATGTTCAGAGAGGGTCACAAGGTCCATCTCTTTGGGCTTTAAAGAAGAGCCTTGTAATGTATTGGAATTATGAACAGATAAAGCCACTCACCAGTCAAATACCAGTGGTATGCACATCTGCTTGCATTGTATGAAGTTATAGATTCCGATTGGAGTGCAGAAAGCTATTTTGTGGATTTCTGTGAAATTCAACCATACTATAGTGATGCCTAACATATCTTGGCTTTTGGAACTATTTTTGAGAAACATTGTATTAGAGTGACTAAGCTACCAGCAGACTCTTTCATTTCCTTAAACACAGGCAATGGAGAAACAGTACATTAGCCAAGAGATTTGCGGAGGCACAACTTGGAATGACTGTATACAATGAGTATGCTCTCTCCTTTTATACCCCTTAAAATAGCTGCTCTCCCATTGGCTGAAAGAAGGTTCTCACTGAATCACACAGGGCCCAATTAGAGAGTAGCACTTCCTGTTCTGTGAAAGATGTTTCCTGTTGATAGTTAAGTGCCAGGGGACAACACATTGGTGAGCTGGCAGTGTTTTCGTGACCTTTGTGAGCCCTACGGAAACGTTGACGGCGATAGCACTGTGCGGTGTGTATCGGCATATGGCCTGTGGGGCCGCATGAGAATCTGTGTTTTGGTCCGAAAGTAAACACGTTGTAGCAATGTGCCTCAGCCCAAGCCCACGTGTCGAGCACTGTACTCTAATAGCACAGACAGAAGGCCCATATCTTTCGCTATTGTTGGACGTTCTTGGTGGCTCTTCCAAGCAGGTCTCCACAGTTCTGATTGTGTTCAGCTAAAACAGTGCAGGCCAAGAACCTAAAGAGGGGATGTGGTGTGCGCACACCCCAACCTCGACTTCCATCTTGCCCCTAAAAAAGTATTGGCTTTCTCGAAGACCCCAGCCGGCACTCAGCCTATGAGCTACTATACCTCTTCCAGGTCAGATTAATTGGCTACAGAGATGCCGAATCTTCATTCCCTGCACGTTGCCACCCTGTCCACTAGCAGCTGTTGTCTATGTTTAGAATAATTGTATCTGTGTGCACTGTGTTCAGGAAGTGAAAGAAAAACATTTCTGTAATGTTTTATAAATGATTGTCCAGCTTCCCATATTGTTCCATGGTGTCATGAACATTACCAAGTACCAGGATATTTTAGCTAAATACCTGGTGTCCTCTGCCAGGAGGCTGAAACTTGGCCTTCCAGCAAGACAATAACTCCAAGCACACATCAAAATCCACTAAGAAATTACTAGTTGCCTACAAAATCAACATTTTGCAATGTACATCTCAGTCTCCGGACTTGAACCCCATTGAAAACGTGGTTTGAATTGAAGAGGGCAGTCGTTAAGAGCAGACGAAGGACATCAAGGAACTGGGAGGATTCTGTATGGAGGAATGGTCTAAAATCTCTCCCAATGTGTTCTCAAACTCATAAAACAGCTCAGTGTTGTTATCATCGCAAGGGGAGGGTGCTGGAGTATTGAAAACTGGGGATCCAATCATTTTGACCCCTATCTTTTCGAGATTTATTTGTATTACTTGTTAAAATAACATAATATAATGTACAACATTTTTTTGCATAAAATGCAGCGCAGTATTTTATATTATTATAGCGCAGTTATTTATATTTACTAAGTTTGTCATTAATGATGTGTTTATTGTCTGGGAGTGTATGCTGTGGTTTGATCATATTTGATCTGTTCGTCCACATAGAGTCAATTCTTTATGGGTAGTGAGTTGTTGTTGTGTGGTAGAACTGAGGTGGATGTTACAGGAACCAAGACCACAGAACAATCTGTGAAATGATCAGCTGTGTGGGTGTGTGTGCATGTGTGTGTGTGCGCGTGTGTGCGTGTGTGTGTGTGCGTGCGTGCTCGAAACGTGTTGGCCTACAGTCTCCAATGAAACACAAGAGTTCAGAACCCCTTACACCTCCTCTGTGTACCTTTTGACTTGTGCACTTTTCTGCTATACATACTCAGGGTCTGTCCATAAAACTGGAATGTGTTAGAAGCCTAGAAGAATCGCTGCGATTGATCCTGTAACCCAAAGTTGACAGGAAGCCCTGGAATCAGGAAACGGTTGAATTCTGTTTCCTGTGTGTGGCTCAAGCCACTCAAACAAACTCGTGAGCAATGCAGCAGGTCTCCCAACACAGGATCCCCTGTGTTCAGCATCTCAGTCAGCCTAACATGGCTCCTCTGGTCCTGGTCCTCCTTGATAGCAGAAAGAGACCACTGTAGTGTGAAGGCTGCCTTTGTATTTCAGGAAATTATTTGCTATGAGCCCTTTAAAGGTACAATACTTAGAAAATGTATACTGTTCTTCACTATGGTGGGTTGCATTCTGTGGATGATTTTTAACCTTTATTTAAATAGGCAAGTGAGTTAAAAACTAATTCTTATTTACAATGACGGCCTACCCCGGCCAAACCCGGACGATGCTGGACCAATTGTGCGCTGCCCTATGGGACTCCCAATCACGGCCGGATGTGATACAGCCTGGATTCAAACCAGGGGCTGTAGTGATGCCTCTTGCGTTGAGATGCAGTGCCTTAGACCGCTGCGCCACTGATGATAACTGATTAAAATGTGTCTGAATTAAAATTATTGATCACATTTTAATGTGCACTAAATATCCCATTGGTATTATTCATATAATTATTCATATTAAATTGTTAACTGTTAGTAATAAATAGGTCACTAATGCTTCATAGTTCATGCCCGCGACTGGCAAGCTTATATTTTTAAGATATTACCAAATTAATTAATTGATCATGTTTATGGATAATATAGCATCTTTCAGGTGTTGTTCCGGCGAGTTCCGAATCTTACGGAGACAGGAATGTAAAGACACATGGGCTGCGTTTAGACAGGCAGCCCAATTCTAATATTTTTTTCACTTTTGATCAATCAGATCAGCTCTGAAAAAGATATGATGAAAAAAGATTTGATGTGATTGGTCAATTAGTGGAGAAAAACACAACCATGGCCTCTGGTTAGTGACTCGCCTCAGATAGACTGATGTGTATTTACACTAATGTGACAGGGTTACTCACACTCTCACCCTGCTCAGAATGAACCCTGTTTGGCCTCTCATGTTGGATCATCATCAAGAGTCATTCATTGTTTACCACTGGTCTGATCCCCCATCCCACACTACTGCTGTTTCTCAATGTAATTCAGTTCAAAAAGCTTTATTGCTCATCAAATTTACATGATATGGAAAAGGCTATTTGACAAATGGCTCATAGCACACAACACATTCAAAACAACAACAACTTGACTTTGAGACATGTAGCACACCTTGAACTTGTATCTCGACCTCACTGACCCTGCTCCCTATTGCAGCCTATGGCTGTGACTTACTATGGCAACTACTTTATTAATTACAAGGCTGAGTCCCATTATAGTAAGTCCTCACACATAGTCAAATCTATTATTATCACTGCATGTACGCAGAAGTTGCAGTATTTCACCTGATGACCTACAGCAGGGGTGTCAAACTCATTCCATGGAGGGCCTAGTGTCCGCTGGTTTTTCTTTTTTTCCTTAAATTAAGACCTAGACAACCAGGTGAGGGGAGTTCCTTACATCAATCAAGTCCAAAGGAGGAGCTTAAAACTCGCACATTTGGCCCTTGTTGGAATGAGTTTGACATGTGACCTAAAGGGTATGATGTTAAGGAATAGTAAACACAACAGTCGGCTTGGGCTCTATAATATCAGTAACTGATATTAATGATAGAAACATGCAGGCGAAGCATCATTGTCAAGCCTGGGGTTACAATGCTTTGTCCTGCCTCAGGTTTTCTGTATTGCTAGCTGTTTGGGGTTTTAGGCTGTGTTTCTGTATTACTTGCTGTTTGGGGTTTTAGGCTTGGTTTCTGTATTGCTTGCTGTTTGGGGTTTTAGGCTGGGTTTCTGTATATCACTTTGTGACATTTGCTGATGTAAAAAGGGCTTTATAAATACATTTGATTTGATTTGATTATGTTGCCAATACCAACATTTACACAGTATCACATGGAAAATCCCTCTACTTGGATGGTTTCCTTGTAAAACATACACTCTTGGAAAAAAGGTTTCTGAACGGGATCTTCGGCTGTCTCGATAGGTTCTACCTGCAACCAAAAAGGGTTATTCAAAGGGTTCTGCTATGGGGACAACCGAAGAACCCTTTAAGGTTCTTTTTTTCTGAAGAGTGTAGTAACATAGTGAAATGGTAACTCTTGTAGAATATGGTTACTATAGCATAACTTAAACGATTCCTGTTATAGTCCTGTTATATTTGATCATATAGCCACTTGTGCTAAGAATCGGTTAATTCAATTTAGTCTGGTGTTTTATCCATTATATACTGTTACACTTTTGGCTCATTTTTCAACTTACACTGCAGTTATGTAGTATAAAGCTAGTGTGTATGGTATTGAGTTCAGTCCACTGTTCTTTACTCCAAAGTGTGTCAAAGGAGTGCAGTAAGTATGTGGATAATTACAACTTGTTTTTTACTTTTGATTTTCTAAGTTACAGCCCATAAAGCCCAAGTTGTAAAATACCAGTCAATTCACATTTTTCCTTAATATTTGTGGTTTTGCCCCTTCCGCTGACATTCCACTGTTAGTTTCTCAGGTGGCTTCAAGTTCCCCACTTTATAAGTAGCAACCACAGAAGACACCGCATTCCTGGCTGAATATGAGTCCTTGTTCTGTGTTTTGCTTCTGCCACCAACCATAGACTGTTTTTCTCTCTGGACCTGTTTTTTTTATGCACCTTTGATGGCAGACAGACGTGTAGTTTGCATTCACACAGCCCTTGTGTAAAAAACCAGGACACCTCACATGCTTATAGGAGTGCCTTTTTTGGACTGAAATTACTATGACAACAACAAAGGAGCTGTGAGGCCTCAAGGCCTGCATTGGCTGACTTTGAGAGTTTGTGAAGAAGTGCCCAAGCTAAGCATTTATTCTCTAATTCAAACATGTATACACTGAGAATACCAAACATTAGGAATACCTTCCTAATATTGAGATGCACCCCCCCTTTTGCCCTCAGAATAGCCTCAATTAATTGGGAATGGACTCTACAAGGTGTCGAAAGCGTTCCACAGGGATGCTGGCCCATGTTGACTCCAATGCTTCCCACAGTTGTGTCAAGTTGGCTGGGTGGTGGACCATTCTTGAAACACACTGGAAACTGTTGAGTGTGAAAAATCCATCAGTACCTGGCACATACTACTATACCCCGTTCAAAGGCACTTAAATCTTTTGACTTGCCCACTCACCCTCTGAATGGCACACATACACAATCCATGTCTCAATTGTCTCAAGGCTTAAAAATCCTTCTTTAACCTGCCTCCTCCCCTTCATCTACACTGATTGAAGTGGATTTAACAGGTGACATCAATAAGTGATCATAGCTTTCACCTGGATTCACCTGGTCAGTCTATGTCATGGAAAGAGCAGGTGTCCTTTAATGTTTGTGTACACTCAGTGTATTTTCAATGCCGGATACAAATGAATTATACTTAATCCATATTTTGTAATTTTCCCTCCACATGTTCTCATACATTATTGAGTGTCCAAATTTGAATCAGTTTTCCCTTGCTGAACTGCATTCTTCTCCAGGGGTTCTGACTCATTGTGTTGTCTGAGTTCATTGGTCTAAAAGTGGGCCACGGATGAATGAAGCGCATTACTTTAGCGGACGGTTCACACAGGCTGGTCATAGTGTGTGGAGGTGACGTCTTCCCAATTGTTTTTCTTCTTCTTCAGAATAGCAATGAGCTCAGGCCGAAGTAACGCTCTGCACTCGCTGTGGGGGCAGATTTATAAAAAAAGCCTTGCTTGAAATACAATGACACTTCCGTCTAGGTTTGTTCTCAGGAATGTAGCCTATAGAGGGACCTTTTCCTTTGACTTTTTTTTCAGGGCTTTGACAATAGTTGATTGCAGCACCAGCTCCATCCACAACCTTGGCTCGGTTCCTAGGTATTGTGTGTGTGTGTGTGTGTGTGTGTGTGTGTGTGTGTGTGTGTGTGTGTGTGTGTGTGTGTGTGTGTGTGTGTGTGTGTGTGTGTGTGTGTGTGTGTGTGTGTGTGTGTGTGTGTGTGTGTGTGTGTGTGTGTGTGCGTGCATGCGTGCGTGCAGATCAAAGACACTGAGGTAATATTCTACACACTGCTGTGTGTTTGATATGTTTACTCAGCATCACAATGAAGTGTGCACTGAAAACACACGTTATGACGCTAAAAATAACAATGTAGGGCCAGTTCTTCTGGTCTAAATACACGTTGAAAACATGCTGAAAGGCAGCTAATGGCCAAGGTAAATAACATCTGCACATCTCTCTTGTCCTGCAAGAAATCTTCATCAAAGGCCTTTATCTGTCGGGGCATTGATGTCAACAGCCACTTTACTGTTCGATTTTCCAAACCTGTGTGGCTCTCACTGGCTTTTCACGTCTTTCTCCGAGATATACGCTTTTACTACACTGAACAAAAATATGAATGCAACAGGCAACAATTTCAAAGTTTTACTGAGTTAAAGTTCATAATGTAGCAGACTCAAGGGTGTGGGGTTTCCACGTCACCAAGTTCAATGCTACCAAGTTCAATGCTATGCTATTTCACAGTAAACAAATTGACAACAGAATTTCAGCATGCTTATAGGGAAGGACACTCAACAAGCACAGCACTTGCACAAATGACTGATGATTGGCTGATAGAAATTGATGATAAAAGTATTGTGGGGGCTGTCTTGTTAGACTTCAGCGCAGCTTTTGACATTATCGATCATAGTTTGCTGCTGTAAAGACTTGTGTTATGGCTTTACACACCCTGCTATAATGTGGATAAAGAGTTACTTGTCTAACAGAACATAGAGGGTGTTCTTTAATGGAAGCATCTCAAATATAATCCAGTTAGAATCAGGAATTCCCCAGGGTACTAACGACATGCCACTGACTTTGAGTAAAACCAGAGTGTCTATGTATGCAGATGACTCGACACTATACAAGTCAGCTACTACAGCGACTGAAATGACAGCAACACTCAGAGCTGCAGTTAGTTTCAGAGTAGGTGGCAAGGAATAAGTTAGCTCTAAATATTTCTAAAACTAAAAGCATTGTATTTGGAAAAAACACTCACTAAACCCTAAACCTCAACTACATCTTGTAATAAATAATGTGGAAATTGAGCAAGTTGAGATGACTAAACTGCTTGGAGTAACTCTAGATTGTAAACTGTCATGGTCAAAACATATTGATATAGTAGTAGCTAAGATGGAGAGAAGTCTGTCTATAATAAAGCAATGCTCTGCCTTCTTAACACTATCAATATATTTCAATGTTGGCCTGGTATGGTTCCCAATCAGAGGCAGCCGTCTTTCTTTGTCTCTGATTGGGGATCATATTTAGGCAGCCTTTTCCCACCTGTTGTTTGTGGGATCTTGATTTTGTATTGTTGCTTTTGAGCCCTACAAAGCTGTACGTTTCGTTTTGTTACTCTTTATTTGTTTTGTTGCTGGTTCACATGAATACATATGATGAACGCCTTCCACACTGCACCTTGGTCCAATCCTTCCAACAACGATCGCTACACTGGCACACAGCTCGTACACCACATCATGTAACTCATGCCAGCAGTAAAATTAGATTTAAAAAACAGATTAAAAAAACACCTTCTGGAACAGCGGGGACTGTGAAGCAACCCAAACATTGGCACAGACACATGCATACACAGACACACGATAACATACGCACTATACATACAGTTGAAGTTGGAAGTTTACATACACCTTAGCCAAATACATTTAAACTCGGTTTTTCACAATTCCTGAGATTTAATCTTAGTAAAAATGCCCTGTGTTGGGTCAGTTAGGATCACCACTTTATTTTAAGAATGTGAAATGTCAGAATAATAGTAGAGAGAATGATTTATTTCAGCTTTCATTTCTTTCATCACATACCCAGTGGGTCAGAAGTTTACATACACTCAATTAGTATTTGGTAGAATTGCCTTTAAATTTTTTAACTTGGGTCAAATGTTTCGGGTAGCCTTCCACAAGCCTCCCACAATAAGCTTTAACTTCCTGACTGATGTCTTGAGATGTTGCTTCAATATATCCACATAATTTTCCTACCTCATGATGCCATATATTTGGGAAGTGCACCAGTCCCTCCTGCAGCAAAGCACCCCCACAACATGATGCTGCCACCCCCGTGCTTCACGGTTGGAATGGTGTTCTTCGGCTTGCAAGCCTACCCCTTTTTCCTCCAAACATAACGATGGTCATTATGGCCAAACAGTTCTATTTTTGTTTGTCTTTATCTCCAAAAAGTACGATCTTTGTCCCCATGTGCAGTTGCAAACCGTAGTCTGGCTTTTTTATGGCGGTTTTGGAGCAGTGGCTACTTCCTTGCTGAGCGGCCTTTCAGGTTATGTCGATATAGGACTCGTTTTACTGTGGATATAGATACTTTTGTACCTCTTTCCTCCAGAATCTTCACAAGGTCCTTTGCTGTTGTTCTGGGATTGATTTGCACTTTTCGCACCAAAGTACGTTCATCTCTAGGAGACAGAACGCGTCTCCTTCCTGAGCGGTATGACGGCTGCGTGGTCCCATGGTGTTTATACTTGCATACTATTGTTTGTACAGATGAACGTGGTACCTTCAGGCATTTGGAAATTGCTCCCAACGATGAACCAGACTTGTGGAGGTCTACAATTTTTTTCTGAGGTCAAGCTGATTTCTTTTGATTTTCCTATGATGTCAAGCAAAGAGGTGCTGAGTTTGAAGGTAGGCCTTGAAATACATCCACAGGTACACCTCCAATTGACTCAAATGATGTCAATTAGCCTAACAGAAGCTTCTAAAGCCATGACATCATTTCCTGGACTTTTCCGAGCTGTATAAAGGCACAGTCAACTTAGTGTATGTAAACTTCTGACCCACTGGAATTGTGATACAGTGAATTATAAGTGAAATAATCTGTCTGTAAACAATTGTTGGAAAAATGACTTGTGTCGTGCACAAAGTAGATGTCCCAACCGACTTGCCAAAACTATAGTTTGTTAACAAGAAATTTGTTTTAATGACTCCAACCTAAGTTTATGTAAACTTCCGACTTCAAGTGTACACATGAATTTAGTACTGTAGATATGTGGTAGTGGTGGAGTAGGGGTCTGAGGGCACACAGTGTGTTGGGAAATCTGTGAATGTACTGTCATGTTTTTAAAATTGTATCAACTGCCTTAATTTTGCTGGACCCCAGGAAGAATAGCTACTTGGCAGCAGCTAATGGGGATCCATAAATACAAAAACAATAACAAAACATGCATCAGTAGCACAACTAGAATGCAAATGGGGAGTTTATTAGGGATTTTTGTACACTGGGGGAATTCACCAATTACTTCACAAGCCGTTCTCGTTGTCTGTTCCGTTCTCCAGGGGTGATCCTAAAACTCGGGTCCTCAGCCAATCCGGTTCGGTACACAAGGAGGGTAATCCGACAGTCCAGGTCACAGTGGGTAATCTCACAGATATTGTTCTCTCTTCTTCCACTCTTCATAAGGCATGTTTTTCTCTCCTTTCTCTGCCCCTTTTTGCAGGCCACTTCCTCTTTTATCCCCAAGCACTCCCTGGCTTAATGAGCAACAGCCTCGCCTGGTTGGGGTCGGAAATCCATATAAGGCTCGGGGGTCGAGCCAGCGGGCTGCAAGATATCTCCCCTTCAATAACCACTCCCCTCACCTCTCCCTGCCATCTGCCACAATATTTGGAAATCAGTGAATTTAAATAAATGCATTAGGCTCTGATCTATGGATTTCAGATAACTGGGTATACAAATATGCATCTGTTGATCACATATCCCTTAAAACAAATGTAGGGCGTAGATCAGAAAACCAGTCAATATCTGGTGTGATCATTTGCCTCATGCAGCGCAACACATGTCCTTTGCATAGAGTTGATCAGGCTGTTGATTGTGGCCTGTGGAATGTTGTCCCACTCCTCTTCAATGGCTGTGCGAAGCTGCTGGATATTGGTGGGAACTGAAACACTCTGTCATACACGTCGATCCGGAGCATCCCAAACATGCTCAATGGGTGACATGTCTGGTGAGTATGCAGGCCATGGAAGAACTGGAACATTTTCAGCTTCCAGGAATTGTGTACAGATCCTTGCGATATGCAGCCCTGCAGTCTCATGCTGAAATGTGAGGTGATGGCGGCAGATAAATGGCACAACAATGGGCCTCAGGATCTCGTCATTGTATTCTAATTGCCATCGATAAAATGAAATTGTGTTCGTTACCCGTGGCTTACACGCTGTCTGCCATCGCTGTAGGTACAGTTGAAACCGCGATTCAGCCAAGAAGAGGACACTTCTACAGCGTGCCAGTGGCCATCGAAGGTGCTCATTTGCCCACTGAAGTCATTTACGATGCCAAACTGCAGTCAGGTCAAGACCCTGGTGAGGACGACAAGCACGCAGATGAGCTTCCTTGAGATGGTTTCTGACAGTTTGTGCAGAAATTCTTCGGTTGTGCAAACCCACAGCTGCATCAACTGACCGGGTGGCTGGTCTCAGACCATCCCGCAGGTGAAGAAGCCGGATAAGGAGATCCTGGGATGGTGTGGTTACATGTGGTCTGCGGTTGTAGGGTCGGTTGGACGTACTGCCAAATTTTCTAAAACGATGTTGGAGGCAGCTTATGATAGAGAAATGTTTGAAAACATTCAATTCTCTAGTAACAGCTCTGGTGGACATTCCTGCAGTCAGCATGTCCATTTCACACCCCCTCAAAACTTGAGACATCTGTGGCATTGCGATGTTTGACAAAACTGCACATTTAGTGGCCTTTTATTGTCCCCACCACAAGGTGCATCTGTATAATGATCATGCTGTTTAATCAGCTTCTTGATATGCCACACCTGTCAGGTGGATGGATTATCTTGGTAAAGGAGAAATTCTAACTAACAGGGTAGTAAACAAGTTTGTGCACAAAATTTGAAAGAAATAAGCTTTTTGTGTATATGGAAAATTTTCTGGGATCTTTTATTTCAGCTCATTAAAGATGGGACCAACACTTTACATGTTGCGTTTATATTTTGTTCAGTATAAATCTAGTTGATTGATGGGTTTGTAGAGTTGTGCAACGCCACTTAGGTCCTATTGGGAAAAGTATTACTGTACGGTCCACGTGGCCTGTCAATATTGACACGCTGTGGCTGAAGAAACTAGAGTAGAGAATATAAGGATGTTAATCTTGGCTATGCTAACAGAACAAAGCCTTTTGTGTGTGCAGAAAAAAAGGCCTTACAGCTGGTTCAAACACCTTTACCTGAACAGGACCTCTTCTACCTGAACTTGGCCATTGTACTGCACAAAGATGGAGAGATATCAGTTAGACCCCAGTGCTATGGGTGTGTATATCTAAACTCAGCAAAAAAAGAAACGTCCCTTTTTCAGGACCCTGTCTTTCAAAGATAATTCTTAAAAATCCAAATAATTTCACAGATCTTCATTGTAAAGGGTTTAAACACTGTTTCCCATGCTTGTTCAATGAATCATAAACAATTAATGAACATGCACCTGTGGAACGGTCGTTAAGACACTAAGAGCTTACAGACGGTAGGCAATTAAGGTCACAGTTATGAAAACTTAGGACACTAAAGAGACCTTTCTACTGACTCTGAAAAACACCAAAAGAAAAATGCCCAGGGTCCCTGCTCATCTGTGTGAACGTGCCTTAGGCATGCTGCAATGAGGCATGAGGAGTGCAGATGTGGCCAGGGCAACAAATTGCAATGTCTGAATTGTGAGACAGCGCTAAGACAGCGCTACAAGAACTGTCAAATTTGGTGCAGTCAATGAGGAGGAGATGCACTGCAGTGCTTAATGCAGCTGGTGGCCACACCTGATACTGATTGTTACTTTTGATTTTGACCCCCCCCCTTTGTTCAGGGACACATTATTCAATTTCTGTTAGTCACATGTCTGTGGAACTTGTTCAGTTTATGTCTCAGTTGTTGAATCTTGTTATGTTCATACAAATATTTACACATGTTAAGTTTGCTGAAAATAAACGCAGTTGACAGTGAGAGGACGTTTCTTTTTTTGATGAGTTTATATACTGTACACAGAGAAATACAGTACATCTGAATGGTTTGAATGAAATATATGTTAACAACTGTGGTCCAGTCCAGTGGTACGTTCAGGGGTGTGTCAGAAATATATTTTTACAGTAGCTGGACAAAGATCCAATACAAAGAGGAAGGGAGAATGTCCACTCACCGTTATCCTCCTCCCCAATAGGCTATTCTTGTTCCATCCCTGAAATTAGCACTTTGGATCATGGTTATAATTTCACACCTCAAATATTTCCACCCCTCCAATCTGAGTGCAAGCGAGCTGATATTAGACAGGTAAATGGCTGAACCTGGCGTTAGTGCTTGAAAATGCCAGTGCTCCAGCTTTTACATGATGAAATTGCTAACTAATGTGCGTTTGGCACTAGCGCGGCCTTAAAGCCAGCCGACACTAATATGATAACAACATTCCACCAACCCGGATCATTTAAGCACAACACCAGTTCACTGACTCACATGAACAGTATTCACTGAGCTGTACCATTTAACCCAGGGCCATCCCGATCAGTCAGCCTATGAGCACATATTACTTGTCAGTTTCCTGTGCTCAGCTGTGATGTTATGTTACTGCTTGGCACCTGTCCTGTAGAGTGAATAAGACTGCTGTGGCCTGCATGGTCTGTTCCCATGTGAAATGGCTGTGGAGAACTGCTCCATCACTAGGCCTGGGGCTGGGAATGTCATGCCAGGTTACAGGCTAAGGGCTGAAGCACTGAGCCCATTCCAGAGCAGCGGAGCAGAACCGCTTCCAGACTTCAGGTTGAATTAACGCACAGACAATGTGCAGGGAGCCTGGCAGCTCTGATAAGACAGTTGTAGGTGGATAACTCCCACTCCTTCCAACTTAAACCTTTTCTTTTAATAGACCTCTGCCTCTACTTGATTCTCTCTCTTCACTTCTTTCTCCAGTGGTCCTCTCATTTGGGTGCTTGGCGAGACTATTGACTGTAGTGCTTTGACTATGGTAAACCAGGGTTGGTTTTGGACCGTTAAACTCTAGACTTAGGACTGCACATCTGAATTGGCAAGGTGTATGTTGAACACTTACAGCATGCTGGAGTGTTGGAGAGATGAGATCAGACTGAGGCCATCCCTGAGATATAGTCCTCCTTACCAGAGACATTGACAAACTGTTCTCTGACTGAGCTAAGGGAGTCATTCAAGGGTCAACAAACGCTACAATAAAGAGAGGATTCAGATGGAGACTTTCTGGTGTTTTCTGTGACAAAAGTTGAAATGAAATCAAACACTTTAGAGATATACATTCTGAACCGTTGCCAACTGCTGTGCAGTTAGTTAGTCCGAGTTTTGTAGATCTTTAACTAAATGTACTTTTATTAGACGGCTGTCCCTTAAGACAATCTTATCTAAGTTGAAGTGCATAGGTGATAACAAAGCCATTAATGGTTCGTCACGTAGTAAAACAATCAATAAAAAGGTCCTCCATCACCGCAGGTGTTAAATGTCTAACTTGTTTCTGTGTTACCTGGTTACCAGGAGTCTGTTTTGGTTCTCATTCAAATGTACAACCGATTTTAGACAAGAATAAAAAAAGAGAAGGATCCGGAACTAAAACAAGCATAAGCTGCTGAGACATATTTCACCATCTACAATCACATTCCTTCAAAGAGCTTGATGGGAACCACGCAGGGTAAAAAAACAGCCTCTCTCTCTTGTTTATCCAGTGAGTCACTGGTGTGGGAGATACATATTTACAGAGCGCTCACAATCACAACACCACCGGTTACATTTCTATCCAGGAAGCCCAGCAGGAACTTCTAGATACACACACATGCATACACGCACACACATACACACACACATGCGAGCACACAAACACACACACACACACACACACACACACACACACACACACTACTCTTAAGGGTGTGGTCATAACGTACAAACAGTGTAGTGATGTATGATCTGTGGAGAACAACCTGTTTGAAAGGGGCCTGTTTGTCCTCTTTGATCTGCAGTGAGAATAACATGGTAGCCTCGTGACTATATAGATCCCTAATGTTTGGGGTCACTGTGTTACATGTAGACAAATGCGGGAAGGACACTGGCTTACTGTGTAGTCTCAGTTAAGTAGTTGTATATGAACTAGTATTGTAAATCCCCATACTGACTCCATACATGACTGTGTATGTGTGTGTGTGTGCGGGAAAACACACACCTTTGTGTGCGTGCGCGTGCGCGTGCGCGTGTGCGTGTGCGTGATTGAGCATAGCTCCCCAGAGCAGCTGAGCTGATAAAGAGCGTTGGAACGTTGTGGTGTATGTGAGTGTAGGAGGTACAGATCAGAACAGCCCAGCGCTGGGCTGGGCTATAATGTGTTCTCGTTGGCCATGACTAGAGGAACTGAAGACAGCAGCACTACCAGTCTCTACGACTACACTCTTATCTCCCTGGGCTCTATCAGCCTCCTGCTGCAGCTCAGCACAGACCAGAGTCATGCAACAACCACTGGGAATAGTCATAGAGTGCTACAGTGTGTTGGATTACTGTCAATGGATGCCTGAATATTGACTATCCATGTTCTTAAGTTTTTTGTGTTTTGGCCCTTCCTACTAGCAAGTAGAAACAGTATAACCATATAACGGTATGGTTATTGCAAAGTCATACCCCATACTGCTGAAGGGTTTCTCATAACTGGTTGTTTAATAAAAACCTGAACATTTTCCTGTGGCACTGCTTGAAATTCATTTCCTCCCAGGAATGGTAGGTGTCTTACTGTAGATTTAGTGAGTCAGAAGTGGGCAATGGATTTAATTTAGTGACACATCACATCTCTCTCCCTAGGCCAGGACGAAACCACAATAACTAATCTAGGATTTGGCTGTCTGTAACGAGTGTCTAGATCTTCCTCCTCCTCGGACGAGGAGAGGAGAGAAGGATCGGAGGACCAAAATGCAGCGGGTTGTGAATACATCATGAATTTATTAAAGTAAACGACGAAACACGAAAACAAACACTTGGAAAATTACAAAATAATAAAACGACATAGACAGACCTGAACATGGAACTTACATAACTACACGAAGAACTCACGAACAGGAACAGACTACATCAAACGAACGAACAAACGAAACAGTCCCGTGTGGTACACAGACACGGAAGACAATCACCCACAAACAAACAGTGTGAACAGCCAACCTATATATGGTTCTCAATCAGAGGAAAACGTCAAACACCTGTCTCTGATTGAGAACCATATAAGGCTAATTACAAGTGACCTAAACATAGAAACACAAAACATAGAATGCCCACCCCAACTCACGCCCTGACCAACTAAACACATACAAAAATAACATAAAACAGGTCAGGAACGTGACAGAACCCCCCCCTCAAGGTGCGAACTCCGGACGCACCACCAAAAGTCTAGGGGAGGGTCTGGGTGGGCATCTGTCCACGGTGGCGGCTCAGGCTCTGGGCGTGGTTCCCATCCCACCATAATAAATCCCCGCTTCTTTATCCCCCTCACAATGACCACCCTCCAAATAACCCCACCTAAATTAAGGGGCATCACCAGGATAAGGAGCAGCACCGGAATGAGGGGCAACACCGGAATGAGGGGCAACACCGGAATGAGGGGCAACACCAGAATGAGGGGCAACACCAGAATGAGGGGCAACACCAGAATGACTGGCGGATCCTGGCTGGCTGGCGGATCCTGGCTGGCTGGCGGATCCTGGCTGGCTGGCGGATCCTGGCTGGCTGGCTCTGGCGGATCCTGGCTGGCTGGCTCTGGCGGATCCTGGCTGGATGATGGCTTAATGCTGGATGACGGCTCTGGCTGGTCATGGCTGGATGACGGCTCTGGCTGGTCATGGCTGGATGACGGCTCTGGCTGGTCATGGCTGGATGACGGCTCTGGCTGGTCATGGCTGGATGACGGCTCTGGCTGGTCATGGCTGGATGACGGCTCTGGCTGGATGACGGCTCCGGCTGGTCATGGCTCGCTGACGGCTCTGGCTGGTCCTGTCTGGCGGAAGACTCTGGCTGATCCTGTCTGGCGGAAGGCTCTGGCTGATCCTGTCTGGCGGAAGGCTCTGGCTGATCCTGTCTGGCGGAAGGCTCTAGCGGCTCCTGTCTGGCGGAAGGCTCTAGCGGCTCCTGTCTGGCGGACGGCTCTGTAGGCTCATGGCAGATGGGCGGCTTTGCAGGCTCATGGCAGACGGGCGGCTTTGAAGGCTCAGTACCGACGGGCGGCTTTGAAGGCTCAATACAGACGGGCAGTTCATGCAGCGCTTGGCAGACGGACAGTTCAGACGGCGTTGGGCAGACGGACAGTTCAGGCGCCGTTGGGCAGACGGGCAGTTCAGGCGCCGCTGGGCAGACGGCAGACTCTGGCCGGCTGAGACGCACTGTAGGCCTGGTGCGTGGTACCGGAACTGGAGGTACCGGGCTGAGGGCACGCACCTTCAGGCTAGTGCGGGGAACAACAACAGGGCACACTGGACTCTCAAAACGTACTATAGGCCTGGTGCGTGGTACCGGCACTGGTGGTACCGGGCTGAGGGCACGCACATCAGGGCGAGTACGGGGAGAAGGAACAGTGCGTACAGGGCTCTGGAGACGCCCTGGAAGCCTGGTGCGTGGTGCCGGAACTGGAGGTACCGGGCTAAGGACACGCACCTTCAGGCTAGTGCGGGGAACAACAACAGGGCACACTGGACTCTCGATGCGCACTATAGGCCTGGTGCGTGGTACCGGAACTGGAGGTACCGGGCTGAGGGCACGCACCTTAGGGCGAGTGCGGGGAGAATGAACAGTGCGTACAGGGCTCTGGAGACGCACAGGAGGCTTAGTGCGTGGTGCCGGGACTGGAGGCACTGGGCTGGAGACACGCACCATAGGGCTAGTGCGTGGAGGAGGAACAGGGCTCTGGAGACGCACTGGAAACCTGGTGCGTGGTGTAGGCACTGGTGGTACTGGCCTGGAGCGGGGAGGTGGCGCCGGAAATACCGGACCGTGCAGGCGTACTGGCTCCCTTGAGCACTGAGCCTGCCCAACCTTACCTGGTTGTATGCTCCCCGTCGCCCGACCAGTGCGGGGAGGTGGAATAACCCGCACCGGGCTATGTAGGCGAACCGGGGACACCATGCGTAAGGCTGGTGCCATGTAAGCCGGCCCGAGGAGACTTACTGGTGGCCAGATATGTAGGGCCGGCTTCATGACATCCGGCTCAATACTCAATCTAGCCCGGCCGATACGAGGAGCTGGTATGTACCGCACCGGGCTGTGCACACGTACAGGAGACACCATGCGCTCTACTGCGTAACATGGTGTCTGCCCGTACTCTCGCTCTCCACGGTAAGTACAGGGAGTGGGCGCAGGTCTCCTACCTGACTTCGCCACTCTCCCTTCTAGCCCCCCCCCCAAGAAATTTTTGGGGTTTACTCACAGGCTTTTCGGGCTTCCAGCCACGTCTCCTTGCTGCCTCCTCAAACCACCGCTCCTGGGCTTTAGCTGCCTCCCTCTCTTCCTGAGAGCGGCGATTCTCTCCTGCCTTAGCCCAGGGTCCTTTTCCAGCCAATATTTCCTCCCATGTCCATGAGTCCTGGTTTCGCTGTTGTGCTCTCCCCCGTCGCTTGGTCCTAGGTTGGTGGGTGATTCTGTAACGAGTGTCTAGATCTTCCTCCTCCTCGGACGAGGAGAGGAGAGAAGGATCGGAGGACCAAAATGCAGCGGGTTGTGAATACATCATGAATTTATTAAAGTAAACGACGAAACACGAAAACAAACACTTGGAAAATTACAAAATAATAAAACGACATAGACAGACCTGAACATGGAACTTACATAACTACACGAAGAACTCACGAACAGGAACAGACTACATCAAACGAACGAACAAACGAAACAGTCCCGTGTGGTACACAGACACGGAAGACAATCACCCACAAACAAACAGTGTGAACAGCCAACCTATATATGGTTCTCAATCAGAGGAAAACGTCAAACACCTGTCTCTGATTGAGAACCATATAAGGCTAATTACAAGTGACCTAAACATAAAAACACAAAACATAGAATGCCCACCCCAACTCACGCCCTGACCAACTAAACACATACAAAAATAACATAAAACAGGTCAGGAACGTGACACTGTCCAAGTCGACTGCATCAACAATCTTCAATTGCAACACATGCTAAACCAGTTTCTCATCATAACACAATATTTCCTCTAAAGCAAAACAGATGGAGAATGATGCAGGCACTGGGAGTCAGAGCTAAAGACAGGCATATATCAAGACTTTCCCAAGACTGATTGACTTGTGCACAACATTCTTGGGCTTTTATATATATCACCATGGAAATCCTTTGGCATCTGAAGAGTAATGAAAACCAAACTTTTTCTGAAAAACACAATATTCATGTTATGTATTGGGAATGCTTTAGAAACCACAATTAAAACGTTTTTGTGATAGAGCTGAATCCTAACTCGAGAAATGTGCGCACAATTAAAACTCAAATCTCCCATGGACGTCAGTGCACATTTTTACACACATTTTGCACATTTCTCAAGTCAGGATTCGCCCCCTAGATAATAGCAACCACTCGGAATGTGAGACAGTCTGACTCAAACACACAAAACAACTAAAGAGTAATTAACAGTTCACAAATACTTGAACACATCCCACGGTGGCAACCCTTAAAAAAGTCATACTTAGCCATTTTCCTCTTTCAAAAGTCGTCTTTCAAAAGTATCCTTTTCAAATGTTCAGTTACTGTACTGTGGATGTCCAGTGGTGTAGCCTACCTCCCAGGTGATAAAAGCTCTGGTCTCTTGGTGTCTCTAATGTACTGTTTCATCTGGACTCAGATCTGTCATTAGCTCTGTGTAAATACGCCCGTGGGGATAAATGATGCTCCAGGGTCAGTTTTAGGGCACACTCTGACTGACGGTGGCTATTTAGTGTTGACTTACTCATAAACAACAAAGAAGATAGGTGGTCATTCAACCAGTCGTGAGCCAAAGCTCTTTTTAATGAGGTGTAAAAGGCCACATTTTAGTCTAGTAGCAAACGCCAAACTGTAAAAAGTTTCTGGTCAAATTACAGTTTAGGCTCAATCCAACACACCAATTTTTTAGGAACTTGTTATGTAGACTGGAGTCTATGTGACATAGACATTACAGATGATTGACATGGTTCTTGATTCAACATTGTGCAGAAAATATAGGCCTAGGTCCAAATCTCTGAATCAGCCCAAGTGCATAGTGTTGTTGGCTTGCCCTTCAGGTAGGTATGTTTTCAGCTATGTTGAAGGACATTACAATATAATTGCTTAACATCTCTGTGTCAGTCTGAGGTTCATTGTCAAAGGCCATTCACATCAGTAGTGTTTTTGTAGAGGCAATGTTGATATGTGGCCTGATAGTTTGTGAATGGGAAGGCTTTCCCTAACTGAAAGGTTCTGTGGAATGCACATGTTCTCCTCAGATCTGTTGTGTGCTTTTTATCTTGGCAGATAGTGAAGCTGAAATGAGGCTCGGCCACTTTTGGGCTGCTTTCCCTCTGTTGCGGTCAAGTTCACTGAGAGATGTGGGTGTGGAGAGCCTCAAGACGAGACGTGTTTTTGTCAGGACTTTTACACAGCCTTGTCCTACTGTCACAAATTCTTTAAGAGGTATTCATTTTTGTAATTGGAAAGACTTGTCTGATTATGGATCACTTATGAGACTCGCTTTGTTAATCTATTGAGAAACATACATAGAGTAAGGGCTCTATTCAATCAAATCCACTTTAGCTGACATCCGCAAAGTGGTTGTTTTGACGGTGTCGGAGGTGGAACTACGTAAGAGCTGAGGAGGGAGCAAGGTATAACATACTATGGGGAGTCAACAACCAATCATATTCACCGCAAGAAAACAAAAAAACATGCCTAAATGGAGAGCCTGCCCTCAGAGGGTACCTCAGAGGGTACGAGGAAAGCTCTGGAAAGCTCTGTATTGATTTCCTCAATTCAGTACCGCTCTTCAGCGCCCTGATGGCGCTGATTATATGCATAACTGTTCGTACCCTTTCAGTTGGTCACTTGGTATAATATACTATGGGACCATACATTCACGCTGCAAGCCGGCTCAGAGGGTACCAAACTAGGAAGCCCACGGCAGCCCAAACACACACAGGTTCCAACGGCTCCAAAAAAAAGGGGTTACAGAAGCCACCTTTTTCCCTAATACTTACCTGGGAAGCCTGAACTGTCAGAGCACCATATAGGGAACCAGAACATGCTGCAACTTGGCTATGCACACTGACACATTGCCACAACAGCCCAAGTCCATAGACCCCACGGTTCCAAGAACAATATTTACCTTGTGAGCCTGAAATGTCAGAAATCGTACAAGGAACCATAAGTCCAAAACAACAGAACACCAGTGACTTGGTAAAGCACACACATGCACTTCTCATACCGACAAAAAACCTACAGTAACCTGGAAACTGTGACTTGCACGCTGCCATGGCAGCCCAAGGCTCAATCCCACAAGGGAACTGTGGTAACCCGGATAAATGTGCAACCTGCACGCTGCCTAACACCCGCTCCCAAACCCAGCCATAAGAACACTATGAGCCACACTGGGAGCAGTTACGTCCAAGTGATGAAACCTTACAAAGGCATGGGGGGAACCCCAACTCACTACTGCACAGATATCGCCAATCGTCATGCCCCTGAACAATGCCCAAGAAGCCGCCACACCCATAGTGGAGTGAACACGCACACCGCTAGGCAACCCCTGTCCTTTGATGTCACATGCCAGAGAGATAGCCTCCACGATCTAATGAGAAAGACCCTGCTTAGAAAGTGCCCTACCCCGAGCTTTATTAGCAAAACAGTCACAATGCGGATATGCTTTGTCCTATTCATTTACAGTACATGCGTAAAGCGCACACCGTACACATACCATGCAACCTCCGTTGTTCACTGAAAGCAAACGGAGGAGGTGAGACAAGGAACAGCTCGAAACCTAGAACCCTTTAGTATATTGGCATAACCTTAGGAGAAAAATCTGCAGTAGGACATAACACCACCTTGGAGTCGCCAGGCGCCAACTACAAACAGGAAGGGTGTACTGATAGCGTGTGGAGATTGAACCAATGCGCTTGGCCGAAGCCAAGGCCATGAGCAGGGCAGTTTTGTAGGAAAGAACCTCCAGGTCCACAGACTCCAAAGGTTCAAAAGGAGGCTCAGACAGAGCGTCCAGGACCAAAGCCAGGTCCCAGGTCGGTGCCATAGACTTAGACACTGGTCTGAGCCAACGCATGTCTTTCAGGAACCACACCACCAGAGGATGAGAGCTTGGGGTAGAGCCGTCAATCCCTACATGACACGTTGAGATAGCTGCCACGTCAGCTTTCAATGTAGAAAAAGAAAAGCCCTGCTCAAAAAGATATTGCAAGAACATCAAAATATCTACCAAAGAACTCTGAAAAGGAGAAACTCCTGTAATCTGACACCAACCCTTAAACACGTGCCATTCATACGTATGTATACAACCCTCTCGCAGAGGGCACTCGCAGCGAGTATATACTGTAGTCATAATCACGTTAGAGGGTAAACCCCTAGCCGTCAATTTCAGCCAACCGATGGCAATGGAGAGATGTGTCCAAACGCGTAGCTATCACCCAGCGCTGGAACAGATGCATCAACAGAAGTCTCAGAGAAACAACAGCTATCATAGAGGCCATCAGAACACAGTATCTGTAGGCACATGCGAAAAAGGCACTGAGTGCCCTAGCTGACAGAGCCTGAATGCGACCCTCCTCTGTGCCAATGCTGCTTCCGCCACCATAGAGTCTACGAGTCATAAACCAGAGTAGGACGGTCGTTCATGTGCATTTTCCTAGAAGGAAGGTCATATTGCACAAGTTCCCAACATGATGTAAATGCAGCAAGAAAGCACTGCTACTTTCTGCTTTTGCTTCTCCTCGGAACAGAACTACATAGACTCCATAGCTGATCCAAACACTCCTTCTGCAAAATTGGCTCGCCCAAAACACGTTCCCTCTACTCCGATAGACTATTTGTGACAAAGTCAACCAGAGATGACACTGGTCCATTCGGGAGCGATGGACTAGGATTAGCCTCTCTGTTAGCCTGCAAGACCAGGTGGCAAACTCTCTTCCCATAACGGCATGCAAGCTAGATGCGCTCACTCTAGAACAGTACCACATTCATGCAAAAAGGAAAGTCAGGCAACGCTTTACCACAGTCATCCCAGGTGGTAAAACCTTCCCCAACCTCGGCTACCTCCGTTGCGAAGGAGAGCCATACTGCCGCGCCGCTGCTCTGCAGCCCAACGCAATATCCGGGGCAGAGACATGAAGCTGCAGGAGCTAGCTCATCCATCTCTTTCTCCAAAAAAACCCCAGAACCAGTCAGAGACACCACGTCCTTTCCAGAATGCGATTCCCGAACACCTTCAGGGAAGCAGAGAACCCAGCCAGCTAGCCATGGCTTGGCTGGGATTCCCGTCAGGGAATTGAACCCCAGCCCCCCACATGACAGAGAGGGCCTTCTCCAGTAATTCCAATATTCCTAAGAAGTCCGCTAACAAGAGAGCCTGAACTCAGCCGGTGACACCGGTCACACAAACTAGTCCAAGCCAAGGCAGCCTGAGCATCTTTCCACACCAGGCAAAACGTACAGCACTTGTGAGTATCTTTAATTTTCATTGTGAAACCACATGCCTTAAGGCACTGTCGGAGGTTCAAATCCATCTGGTTACCCTTTTTGAACTTACTCTCACCAATAGCCATCTTACTACACAAGCAGAGCAGAAGTGTTAGGCTTTTAGCAAACACAAATCCTACCCAAACAAGGAAGCATTAGCTGCACAAGCATAGCAGAAGATAGTTAGCTTTTAGCAAAGACAAAAAAACGATACAAAGACCCAAAACTCGCAAACTCTGCGGGGACGAGTACTCTCTCCAAATCCAGTTGTCTTGGTGTGCTTGAAAAGTTTGTAAATTGCGTGACATGGTCTCCTTCAGGCGAGGGGAAAGGAAATGAATGCGAGCCCCGGTGTTTTAACCAGGAAGGCAAGGTTTCCTAAGGCAGGCTCTGCATTTATTGGCCCGTTGGGCATTGGTTTAATCTCCACGCTTTTTAATTTTCTTCAGGTGAATATGACTCCCAATAGTATGTTAAACCAAGTGACCGACTGAAAGGGAACCACAAACGACTCCTGGTATTACACCTAAAGCGGGCATTACCATTGGCTGCACACATTAAGAGAAATCACATGCAGCCTTGTTTACAAGTTAGCACACTGGAATGTGAGATGTAATCTATACCTCGATTAGGCTGATAAAATCCTTATTATTTCATTTAACGATTTTCAATTTGAGCTTAATCATTTCTATATAGCCTGCTTTTTCGTTCGGAACTACTAACTCGAGTACGATGGGTGTGGCTTCGTGACAATGATCAAGAGCCGCTACTCTCTGATTTGACAGCTCCAATGCAGTTACACCTCCAACACCGCCAAAACATCAGCTATGCGAGTGTCAACCATCGCCGGTTAACGCTTGATCTGATTGAATCTAGGCCTAAGGCCTGCTCACAGATTTTTATTAGCCAGTCCACACAGATCTTACATTTCATCAGTGAACTTGGTCTTGGCACACCTGTATTCTCATGATGAGAAATCCTTCTGCTCCCAAACACTTGATACATTTTAGATAAGAACTCACATGAAGGCCTGCCGAGTATTCTTTTAAAGTGGTCTTTCTGAAGAGAACAATGTTTTTTAAACCTCCGTTTGACCTTTTAACAGACTACAGCCTGCTGACAGCAGTTTTATCCGATATTCGACTCCTCAAAGCCAGCAGTAAAACCATTTTGTTATTTGCCACTGTGGTTTTTATAAGAGGATCAGTGCAATCTCCTGGGATCTGTTGAGCTAGTTAACTTCATGGAAACATGGGGAGAGTGGAAAGTATTGTAAGTAGCAATATATACACAAAGGTTATATTATCATAAAATACCATTATTTGGGACTAACACTCTATAACTGTGGCATGTGCAGCAAAGATATACTACATGACTAATAGCATGTGGACACCTGCTCGTCGAACATCTAATTGTCACGGATCCCTCCGGAACTTTCATTAAGCACACCTGTCCCCTATTCCCATTGATTAGTACTTGTAGAAGTGTGCCCTTTGGTTTCCATTGCATTGGGCGGTCGTTTATTGTTACAATGTCCGTTGGTGCGTGTGAGTACCTGTGCTGTGTGTTTTGGCTTTCGTGCCATTGTGAATTGTGCAGATGATTACAGGTCTCGTCCCGTGTGTTAATCATTGTGCACGTGTGTTATTTATTCAAGGTACTCCTCGCTCTTTTGTTTTGGGTTTCTACCCTGTGTTTTGTTACGTGTTTGTTTGGTCTTCGTCCCCGTGCCTTTACACGGCACGCCGTAAATTGGTCTTAATAAAAAAAACTACTACGCATTCCTGCGCCTGTTTCCCGAATCATTTATACCAGCGTGACAGAATAATGGACCATTAAGGCAGACAGTGGGAATGGCCCGTCCGACGACGCTGAGACTGGTCCGTCCGGCGCCACCGCAACTTCGGCAGCTGCAACTGGGTCGTCCGACGTTGCCACAACGGGTCCGTCCGACGACGCAACTTCAGCAGCTACAACTGGCCCATCCGACGCCGCCACAACCGGTCCATCCGACGTGGCGTCGGTTGAGTTCAGTTGTAGCTGCTGAAGTTGCGTCGTCGGACGGACCCGTTGTGGCAACGTCGGACGACCCGGTTGCAGCTGCCGAAGTGCTACTGGTCGTCCGACGCCGCTGCAACTTCGGCAGCTGCATCGGGTCCTGATAGACCTGCACTGCATTCCTGTGATCGTCCTCAAAGCCAGTGTTGTGGGTGGGGGTACTGTCACGGATCCCTCCGTAACTTTCATTACGCACACCTGTCCCCTATTCCCACTGATTAGTACTTGTATAAGTGTCCCATTTGGTTTCCATTGGGCTGTCCATTATTGTTACAATGTCCATTGGTTCGTGTGAGTATCTGTGCTGTGTGTTTTGGCTTTCAAGGCATTGTGGATTGCACAGATGATTACGGGTCTCGTCCTGTGTTATTTATTTGAGGTTGGGCACTGATATTGGTTGATTAGGCCTGGCTCGCAGTCGGCGTTCCAATTCATCCCAAAGGTGTTCGATGGGGTTGAGGTCAGGGCTCTGTGCAAGGCAGTCAAGTTCTTCCACACTGATCTCGACAAACCATTTCTGTATGGACCTCACTTTGTACATGGAGGCATTGTCATGCTGAAACAGAAAAGTGCCTTCCCCAAACTGTTGCCACAAAGTTTAAAGCACAGAATCGTCTAGAATGTCATTGTATGCTGTAGCGTTAAGATTTCCCTTCACTTAGACCTAGTCCGAACCATGAAAAACAAACCCAGACTATTATTCCTTCTCCACCAAACTTTACAGTTGGCACTAGGTATTGGGGCAGGTAGCGTTCTCCTGGCATCCGCCAAACCTAGATTTGTCCGTCGGACTGCCAGATGGTGAAATGTGATTTACCACTCCAGAGAAAGCGTTTCCACTATTCCAGAGTCCAATGGCAGCAAGCTTTATACCACTCTAGCCGAAGCTTGGCATTGCGCATAGTGATCTTAGGCTTGTGTGCAGCTGCTTGGCCATGGAAAGCCATTTCATGAAGCTCCCGATGAACAGTTCTTGTGCTGACATTTTTGGTACTTGGTAATGAGTGTTGCAACCAAGGACAGACAATTTTTAGTTTGGTACTTGGTAATGAGTGTTGCAACCAAGGACAGACAATTTTTACGCACTACACGCTTCAGCACTCAGCTGTCCCGTTCTGTGAGCTTGTGTGGCCTACCACTTCGCAGCTGAGCCGCTGTTGCTAGACGTTTCCACCTCACAATAACAGCACTTACAGTTTACCGGGGCTGCTCTAGCAGGGCAGAAATTTGACCAACAGACTTGTTGGAAAGGTGGCATCCTATGTCGGTGCCACATTGAAAGTCACTAAGGTCTTCAGTAAGGCCATTCTACTGCCAAACTTTGTCTATGGAGATTGCATGGTTGTGTGCTCGATTGTATACACCTGTCAGCAACGGGTGTGGCTGAAATAGCCGAATCCACTAATTTGAAGGGGTGTCCACATACTTTGTATATATAGTGTAGAAGAGCACCTGGAATTCCAATAAAACTAAAGATCTAGATAGTTCTGCAGAAATTGACATAGGATGTAACAGTCGCAGTGTAAACACCTTTGTGTACAGTGAATCACATTGCACACTGAAAGGTCTATCTGTACTTCAGAATACTTTAGAAGGGGCATAGTTCAGTTTACAGTGTAGATATATTCAGCTTTCAAAATGTCATGAAAGGTCTTGTTAAATGTGGAATGGAACAGATCACAGAAGAGTTGGCAAAAGTAACAAGAAATGTTCACTGTAAATATGGAGTTTTTGTAGTGTTAGAAATCAATCCAATCAATTGCAGGTAAAGGAAAACAGAACTGCAGATTCACTCAGAATGTTTCCACTGTGTTTTCAGGATAGGTGTGGATTTGTGTCAATATATGATGGAACAGCTTCTGTAATTTTTTACTCCGCTAACACCTCCTATACAGCATAAACACTTTGGTTGAACCTGCAGTGTGACTCTTGCAAACTATCACGGATTAAAAAGCCAGCCGCCAGCTGCCCAGTGACGAGAGCTTACCAGATGAGCTAAATGCCTTCTATGCTTGTTTTGAGGCAAGCAATACTGAATCATGCATGAGAGCAACAGCTGTTCCAGATGACTGTGTGATCTCGCTCTCCGCAGCCGATGTGAGTAAGGCCTTTAACAGGTTAACATTTACAAGGCCGTGGGGCCAGATAGATTACCAGAACGCGTAGTCAGAGTTTGCGCTGATCATCTGGCAAGTGTCTTCACTGACATTTTTAACCTCTCCCTAACCCTGTCTGTAATACCTATTTGTTTCAAGCAGACCGACATATTCCCTGTGCCCAAGAATGTCAAGGGAACCTGTCTAAATGAATATCACCCTGTAGCACTCACATCTGTAGCCATGAAATGCTTTGAAAGGCTGGTCACATCAACACCATCATCCCAGACACAATGGACCCACTCCAATTCGCATACCACCCCAACAGATCCACAGATGATGCAATCTCTTTTGCACTCCACACTGCCCTCTTCCACCTGGATAAGAGGAACACCTATTTGAGAATGTTGTTCATTGACTACAGCTCAACGTTTAATGCCATAGTGCTCATCACTAAGCTCAGGACCCTGGGACTGAACACCTCCCTCTGCAACTGGATCCTGGACTTCCTGATGGGCAACCCCCAGGTGGTAAGAGTAGCCAACAACACATCCACCATAATGACCCTCAACACGGGGGCCCCTCAGAGGTGCGTGCTTAGTCCCATCCTGTACTCCCTGTTCACCCACCACCGTGTGGTCGCACACGACTCCAACATCATCATTTAATTTGCTAACAACACGATGGTGGTAGGCCTGAACGACGATGAGACAGCCTATAGGGAGGAGGTCAGTGACCATGCAGAGTGGTACCAGGACAAAAACCTTTCCCTCAACGTCAGCAAAACAAAAGAACTGATCTTAGACTACAGGAAAAGGAGGGGCGAGCACGCCCCCATCCACATCGACGGGGCTGTAGTGGAGCAGGTCGAGACCTTAAAGTTCTTCGGTGTCCACACCACTAAGGAATTAACATGCTCCACACCAATACAGTCGTGAAAGAAGGCACGACAACACCTCTTCCCCTTCAGGAGGCTGAAAAGATTTGGCATGGGCCCTCAGATCCTCAAAAATGTCTATAGCTGCACCACTGAGAGCATCTTAACTGGCTGCATCACCGCTTGGTATGGCAACTGCTTGGCATTCGACCACCAAAAGCACCCTGAACAGCTTCTACCCCCAAGCTGTAAGACTGCTAAATATTTAACCAAATAGCTACCCAGACTATCCGCATTGACCCCCTTTTGACTCATCACATATGCAGCTGCTATTGCTTAATATCTATTCTGTTGCGTAGTCACTTTACCTCAACCCATATGTGCATTCGGAAAGTATAAAAAAAGAACACAGTGGCCTCCTCCAAGCTTGGAACCACCAAGACTCTTCCTCGAGCTGGCCGCACTCCCAAACTGAGCAATTGGGGGAGAAGGGCCTTGGTCAGGGAGGTGACCAGCTCCAGAGTTCCTCTGTGGAGATGGGAGAACCTTCCAGAAGGACAACCATCTCTGCAGTGCTCCACCAATCAGGCCTTTATGGTAGAGTGGCCAGACCAAGCCACTCCTCAGTAAAAGGCACATGACAGCCCACTTTGAGTTTGCCAAAAGTAACCTAAAGGACTCTCAGAACATGAGAAACAAGATTCTCTGGTCTGATGAAACAAAGATTCTCTTTGGTCTGAATGCCAAGCGTCACGTCTGGAGGAAACCTGGCACCATCTCAACATTGAAGCATGGTGGTAGCAGCATCATGCTGTGAGGATGTTTTTCAGCTGCAGGGACTGGGAGACCAGTCAGGATCGAGGGAATGATGAATGGAGTAAAGTACAGAGAGATCCTTGATGAAAACCTGCTCCAGAGCGCTCAGGACCTCAGACTGGGGCGAAGGTTCACCTTCCAACAAGACAACGACCCTAAGCACACAGTGAAGACAATGCAGGAGCGGCTTAAGTCTCTGAATGTCCTTGAGTGGCCCAGCCAGAGGCCAGACTTGAACCTGATTGAACATTTTCAGGAGAGACCTGAAAATAGCTGTGTAGCGACGCTTCCCATCCACCCTGACCGAGCTTGATAGGATTAGCAGAGAAGAATGGGAGAAACTCCCCAAATACAGGTTTGCCAAGCTTGTAGCGTCATACCCAAGAAGACCCGTGGCTGTAATCGCTTCAACAAAGTACTGATTAAAGGGTCTGAATACTTATGTAAATGTGATATTTCAGTTTTTTATTTTATAAATTTGCTAAAATGTTCACGTGTGTCCTCTCTCTGATACAGGAACACTCAAGTGCATTGGGAAGATTGCCTTCCAGGGACACATGTATAGACAGAGGATCATGCATGATAGTTGTGTTTCTGTGTATCCATCTTATAGGGTAGATTTATATAAAGTACCAGTCAAAAGTTTGGACACACCTACTCATTCAAGGGTTTTTCATATCTTTTTACCATTTTATACATTGTATAATAATAGTGAAGACATCAAAACTATGAAATAACACATATGGAATCATGTAGTAACCAAGAAAGTGTTGAACAAATCAAAATATATTTTATATTTGAGATTCTTAAAAGTAGCCACCCTTTGCCTTGATGACAGCTTTGCACACTCTTGGCATTCTCTCAACCAACACTTTTTTGGTTACTACATGATTCCATATGTGTTATTTTATAGTGTTGATGTCTTCACTATTATTCTACAATGTAGAAAACAGTAAAAAAAAAAAAAAATGTTTAAATTAAAATTGGAATGAATAGGTGTGTTTAAACTTTTGACTGGTACTATATCTGTCTACAGTGTCCTCAGTAAAACACTCTATTGAAGTGAACTGGAGCTGTGGGCTGTGTCCTGTGGGCTGTGTCCTGTGGGCTGTGTCCTGTGGGCTGTGGGAGGATGAAGTAGCCTCCAGGACACAGTGCTGCAGACAAAATAATGTGGAGCAGGGTAAGAGGGTAACTGACATAAGAGAGAGAGGGAGGGAGTGTGTGTATGCCTGCTTTCATGTGCGTGAGTGTGTGTGCCTGTGTGTGCCTGCTTTGTGAGCATTTGTAAGTGTTTGCTTTCAATATCATCTACTGCACCTGAGCCTTTGTGCTCTCAAAGACTTATCGTTGGCATCAGAAAGGCCTTCCTCCATGAGTAATCTGCGTTTCCTTATCAAGGTCCTCCTGAAACCACAATCACATTGGCCAACATTAGCTATACCTTTCTCCCACTCCCACTCCCACCATAGTCTCATAGCAAGCACTCCAGGATTACACAGAATGTGTCACATGGCACGTGTTCAAACATAAATATTTACAAGTCACTGCATATAACACCTGCATGGTTTAGGGTTGATGATTAAATGCTTATGGAGGATTGTGTGGTGCGTCACTAGATCTCCATGTGTCTGGACTCTAAGTGCAACCATGGCCTTCGACTGTGCAATGGATTTGCCCCAGTGTTGGATTCAGAGTCATATTCTGTATCAGACAATAGAGATATCCTAAGGCCCTGCGGTAATGGTTTAAAAGAACAATGCAAAAATGAAGCAAATCAAATGTGTTTGTCATTGTATCAATTTGGTAATGCTTTAGGATGTATTATGTGGTAAATGCAAAATGTTTGATTAGACAGGTTTGAGCCATTGTGATTACATCTGATCTCCTTGATATTATTATTGTTTTTGCAGTTAAATGCTTCATGTCTTGTCTCGTTATCGTGTACATGACCTTCTGGTTGGCGTTATCCGTTGTCTGTAGGACGTACCTAGACAGTTATAAACTCTCTGTTTGTCTCTAGCTGAAGGAGAGTAGATGATATGGCCTTATTTCATTTTCTTCAGATAAATAGGACATTAACCTGTTCAGGACAGCTCATGCAACAGGGCAAATTCTTTGGACAAAGGGATCAGTGCAGTCATCACATCATGTTGAGATGCATTCAGAGCACACAAACTTGGCTTATCGTGTATAGCTAATGTTCCAACGTTCTGCTGACTTTTCCACCAGTGCTGTAATTAACCCATAGTAATCCTGTGAGCATTAGCAGGCCTTTTGCCTGTGCTGAAGACACCCCCTACCTGTGGGTTCTCAAGAGGCCAGGATAAGATCTATTACAGCTCCTAAGCATTAGTTCCCCATACCCTAAATACAACATCCAATCCACAGCAGGCCTATCCCTGCAGTGAGCACCCTGGACTGCAGTGAACTGAATGAACTAGGACCAGGACCAGACTGACTGTCCTCAGCTCATATGGGGCCCATTATACCGGACTCTGTTGGTTAATGGCTTTTCTGTTAAAACCTGCTGGGAGCCTCAGGAGGGCCCTGGGTTGCCACAGTGAATTCCCTTCCATCTGAGAAAGAAGCCCAGACTATACAGAGGGCTGGAGGAATTCAACCTCACTAGAGAATGTTGGGTCTCACTCAGAAACTGGCAAAGCTTTTATTTTGCAGTTCCAGCTTTAACTGAGGTAGAGAGAGTGAGCCAGAGAAAGAGAGAGAGCAAAGGAGGAAGAGAGAGAGAGAGAGAAGATGGAGGTGGGAGAGTTTTCTGGCTTTGGAGTGGTGCTGAAAGGAATTTACCTCCAGAGTAAATGGAGTAAATATTGAGACAGACAAATGTGAGCTCCCTATATGGCAACCACATGAATTTAAGTAACACTGCCTCTGAGCTATAATCTTGATAAAACTGTCCTACTGACTGATTGATATGGACTAATATGATAGTTTTTTTTGCCATGTTTGAAGTAATTATTGAACTCAAGGGGAGTTTGAGCACAATGAAATTACGTATAGGATTTTTTACTTGTGTGTTGAATTGTGAAAGGTGTAATGTTTTGAGTTCTGATAAAATACGGTCCCATATCCCATTTCTGATGATGGAAAGCAACAAGTTCACAATGACTCGTATTGTTTGGTAGTTATTTTCTCTGATTACCCAGAGCCAAGATGGATGGCCTCACTCAGTTGAAGTCGTCTAGCCAGTATCATCATACACTCTCTAAGTAACTGATTGTGATAGCTCCATTTAGCAAATAAGTGTAATTACCATAATGTTGTAACATGGAGATGTTATGCTTGGACCTGACAGTGGAGCAAACATTTTCATTTCAACTTGTCTGCTGCAGCAAAAGATGCTGTCATTTTTTCTTAAGTTGCTCTCTATCTATACTTTTCTTTTTTCTCTCTCCTGCTGCTTCAACCTTGGTGGGCTCTGGAAATTCTTCACCCCTTGTCTCCTCTTTCTTCCTCAAGTCAGGTGTAGACACATAATTACTGTATGGGCTCAATGCACCAGTCTCCTGTTACAGACCCTAACGTTTTTCCTTTTAAGTGTGTCCAATTTTGAGGGGGGAAGCTGCGTTCCAGTGGCTATTAGTGTTTTTTCTCTCCTGTGCATCTAAATAATAATACAAGTGGATGAAAGGCAGAGAAAACCACAGAAGGAGACAGACAGGATGTAGCTCCCTAAAATGAAAGGCATGCTGCTGGAACAAAGAGATGAGAGGTATGAATATTGTGGCGTGATTAGATGCTTTGCTGGATTCTGTGCAACACTGCATGATATAGTCTTTACGTTTGAATAAAAATGAGAGGAAGGAACACTATAAAATGTATAATGCATGTAATAATGTAGTATAGAAGGACTTGTTTGTAGTAGGAATTGATAGTGGGGCTTGATTCACTTTCAAATGTAACTGTTACGAATCCCGCCGAGGATGGTGCCTCTTCCCGTTCGGGCGGCGCTCGGCGGTCGTCGTCTCCGGTCTACTAGCTGCCACCGATCCCCTTTTCTGTTTTCTTTTGAGTTTGTCTAATTTGTATCACCTGTTTTGTGTTTAGGGTAGGGGGTTATTTAAACCCAGTTGGCCCGCCGACTTTTGTGCGGGCTTGTTTTTCTGTTTGTGTTGGTGGTGTTTTCGTATAGTGGATTTCAGTCCTACTTTTATTGGACAGTATTTTGACGCGCCCGTTGTTTGTGTGGCGTCGCCGTTTATGTGATTATTTCTGGGTGAAATAATAAATCCACTCGATTGAGATTACCCTGCTCTCTGCACCTGACTCTTTCATGTCCACCATTGGAATTGTTACAGAAGCCCGCACCACTCATGGAGTCAGCAGAAGCAGCAACCACCCCTCTTCCATCGATGGAGGAGCGTGTCCTTCATCACACCGCCGTTCTCCATCGGATTGGGTCGGCGATGGACATGATGATGGAGAGGATGGAGCGATGGGAGAGGAGTGGTATCCCGACATCTACACCAGCTCCTTCACAGACGTCGCAACCTACTCCTTCAACGTCGGCATCTGGTTCAGGCGCATTGCGTCTCGCGCTCCCAAGGGAGTACGACGGAGCGGTGGCTGGGTGCCAGGGGTTTTTGCTCCAGTTGGAGCTCTACTTGGCCACCGTTCATCCGACTCCCTCTGGAGAGGAGAGTGTTAGCCTCCTCATCTCCTGTCTGACGGGTAGAGCCCTGGAATGGGCTAACGCGGTCTGGAACGGCCCAGACTCGGTTCGAGACCACTACCCAGAGTTCACCCGCCGCTTTCGGGCCGTATTTGACCACCCTCAGGAAGGCCGAGCGGTGGGTGAGCGACTGTTCCACCTCAGACAGGAGACGAGGAGTGCGCAAGACTTCGCCTTGGAGTTCCGGACCTTGGCTGCTGGTGCGGGGTGGAATGACAGGGCCCTGATGGACCATTACCGGTGTAGCCTTCGGGAGGACGTCCGTCGGGAGCTAGCTTGTCGAGACACTACACTCTCCCTCGATGAGCTCATTGACATGTCTATACGACTGGACAACCTGCTAGCTGCCCGCGGGCGTTCAGAGGGGGTCCTGTCAGTTCCACCTCCCAGCCCTCCCGCTCCAACTCCGATGGAGTTGGGAGGGGCTGCATCTAGGGGGGCCGGAGGAGGTGGCTTCTCTTGCACCTATTGTGGCCGAAGAGGACACACTTCGGACCGGTGCTGGAGGAGTGCCTCTGGGAGTAGAGATGGCAGGCGGAATACTTCTCGGTCACCCCAGGTGAGTAGGCACAAGACTCACCCAGAGCTTCCTGTTGGTCACATGTTTTTGGTTATTTTTTTCCCTGTGTTTTTCCCCTCTCTCCAGCATAAGGCGCTAGTAGACTCAGGCGCAGCTGGGAGTTTTATGGATCGCGGACTCGCCCGTAAGTTGGGTATTCCGTTGGTGCAGATAGACCCACCTTTCCCTGTGCACTCCTTAGATAGCCGACCGTTAGGGTCAGGGCTGATCAGGGAGGCCACGATTCCGCTGGACATGGTAACGCAGGGGGATCATAGGGAGCAGATTAGTTTCTACCTTATTGATTCACCTGGGTTTCCGGTGGTGTTGGGGGTTCCCTGGTTAGCCATTCACAATCCCCTCATTTCCTGGAGACAGGGAGCTCTTCAGGGGTGGTCAGAGGAGTGTTCAGGTAGGTGTGTGGGAGTTTCCTTCGGTGCCACATCGGTGGAGAGTCCAGACCAGGTTTCCACTGTGCGCATTCCCCCAGAATATGCCGATTTGGCTATCGCTTTTAGTAAGAAGAAAGCGACCAAATTACCACCTCATCGACGGTGGGATTGCGTGATAAACCTCCAGGAGAACGCTGCACTTCCCAGGAGTCATGTGTACCCATTGTCACAGGAGGAGACGTTGGCTATGGAGACATATGTCACGGAAACTCTGAGACAGGGGTTCATTCGGCCCTCCATGTCACCCGCCTCCTCGAGTTTCTTTTTTGTGAGAAAGAAGGAGGGAGGTCTGCGTCCGTGCATTGATTATCGAGGTCTAAATTCAATCACAGTGGGATTTAGTTATCCGCTACCTCTCATCGCTACGGCGGTGGAATCATTCCACGGAGCACGTTTTTTCACAAAACTGGACCTCAGGAGCGCGTATAATCTGGTGCGTATTCGGGGAGGAGACGAGTGGAAAACAGCGTTTAGTACCACATCAGGCCACTATGAGTACCTCGTCATGCCGTATGGGTTAAAGAATGCTCCAGCCGTCTTCCAATCCTTTGTAGATGAGATTCTCAGGGACTTGCACGGGCAGGGTGTGGTAGTGTATATTGATGACATCTTGATCTATTCTGCCACACGCGCCGCGCATGTCTCCCTGGTGCGCAGGGTCCTTGGGCGGCTGCTGGAGCATGACCTATACGTCAAGGCTGAGAAATGTGTGTTCTCCAAACAAGCCGTTTCCTTCCTGGGTTATCGCATTTCCACCTCAGGGGTGGTGATGGAGAGTGACCGCGTTAACGCCGTGCGTAATTGGCCGACTCCGACCACGGTAAAGGAGGTGCAGCGGTTTTTAGGGTTTGCCAATTACTACCGGAGGTTTATCCGGGGTTTTGGCCAAGTGGCGGCACCCATTACCTCACTGCTAAAGGGAGGGCCGGTGCGTCTACAGTGGTCGGCCGAGGCAGAGGGAGCTTTCAACCAGTTGAAGGCACGGTTTACTGAGGCTCCCGTGTTGGCGCATCCGGACCCTTCATTAGCGTTCATAGTGGAGGTGGATGCGTCCGAGGCTGGTGTTGGAGCCGTGCTATCACAGCGCTCGGGCACGCCACCGAAGCTCCGTCCCTGTGCTTTCTTTTCTAAGAAGCTGGGTCCGGCGGAGCGGAACTATGATGTGGGGGACAGGGAGCTACTAGCTATGGTAAAAGCCCTGAAGGTGTGGAGACACTGGCTTGAGGGGGCTAAGTACCCTTTTCTCATCTGGACTGACCACTGCAATCTGGAGTATATCCGAGAGGCGAGGAGACTGAATCCGCGTCAGGCGAGGTGGGCCATGTTCTTTACTCGTTTTAGATTCACGATCTCTTACCGACCAGGTTCCCTCAACACTAAGGCCGACGCGCTGTCTCGTCTCTATGACACGGATGACCGGCCCATCGATCCGACTCCCATCCTTCCCGCCTCTTGTCTGGTGGCCCCGGTGGTATGGGAGGTGGACGCGGACATCGAGCGGGCGTTGAGGGTAGAACCTGTGCCGTCCCAGTGTCCGACTGGCCTTAAGTACGTACCGCTTGGTGTCCGTGATCGATTGATTCGGTGGGCTCACACACTACCTTCTTCGGGTCATCCGGGGATGGAGAGGACAGTGCGGGGTCTTAGAGGGAAATACTGGTGGCCCACCTTGGCTAAGGACGTGAGACTCTATGTCTCCTCCTGCTCGGTATGCGCTCAGAGTAAGGCTCCTAGGCACCTACCGAGAGGGAAGTTACAACCCCTTCCGGTTCCACAACGGCCATGGTCTCATCTCTCGGTAGATTTTTTGACTGATCTTCCTCCATCTCAGGGGAACACTACCATTCTGGTCGTTGTGGATCGGTTCTCTAAGTCCTGTCGTCTCCTCCCATTGCCTGGTCTCCCTACGGCCCTACAGACTGCGGAGGCTCTATTTACCCACGTCTTCCGGCATTACGGGGTGCCGGAGGACATCGTATCTGATCGAGGTCCCCAGTTCACGTCCCGAGTGTGGAGGTCGTTTATGGAGCGTCTGGGGGTCTCGGTCAGCCTCACCTCTGGGTATCACCCCGAAAGTAATGGGCAGGTGGAAAGAGTGAACCAGGAAGTGGGTAGGTTTCTGAGGTCGTATTGCCAGGACCGGCCAGGAGAATGGGCGAGGTACGTCCCGTGGGCAGAGTTGGCTCAGAACTCACTCCGCCACTCATCAACGAACATGTCGCCCTTCGAATGTGTACTGGGGTACCAGCCGGTCCTGGCTCCGTGGCATCAGAGCCAGACCGACGCTCCTGCGGTGGAGGAGTGGGTACAGCGCTCTAGAGAGACCTGGCGAGCGGTCCAGGACTCTCTCAGGCAGGCCAGTGAACGGCAGAAGAGGAGCGCTGACCGCCACCGCAGTGAGGCCCCTGTGTTCGCACCAGGGGACAGGGTCTGGCTCTCGGCCCGAAACCTGCCCCTCCGCCTGCCCTGCCGGAAGCTGGGGCCGCAGTGTGTGGGGCCATTTAAAGTCCTGAGGAGGATAAACGAGGTGTGTTATAGGTTACAACTTCCCTCTTACTATCGTATTAACCCCTCGTTTCATGTGTCTCTCCTCAGGCCGGTGGTAGCTGGTCCCCTGCAGGAAGGTGAGGTACCGGAGGTCCCTCCTCCCCCTCTCGACATCGAGGGGTCCCCGGCGTATAGGATACGAGCCATTCTGGACTCAAGACGCCGGGTGAGGGGCCTGCAGTACCTCGTGGACTGGGAGGGGTACGGTCCGGAGGAGAGATGCTGGGTACCGGTGGGGGACATTTTGGATCCGTCCCTCTTGAGGGACTTTCACCGCCTCCATCCGGATCGCCCTGCTCCTCGCCCTCCGGGTCGTCCTCGAGGCCGGGGTCGGCGCGCTGCGGGAGCCGCGCGTCGGGAGGGGGGTACTGTTACGAATCCCGCCGAGGATGGTGCCTCTTCCCGTTCGGGCGGCGCTCGGCGCTCGTCGTCTCCGGTCTACTAGCTGCCACCGATCCCCTTTTCTGTTTTCTTTTGAGTTTGTCTAATTTGTATCACCTGTTTTGTGTTTAGGGTAGGGGGTTATTTAAACCCAGTTGGCCCGCCGACTTTTGTGCGGGCTTGTTTTTCTGTTTGTGTTGGTGGTGTTTTCGTATAGTGGATTTCAGTCCTACTTTTATTGGACAGTATTTTGACGCGCCCGTTGTTTGTGTGGCGTCGCCGTTTATGTGATTATTTCTGGGTGAAATAATAAATCCACTCGATTGAGATTACCCTGCTCTCTGCACCTGACTCTTTCATGTCCACCATTGGAACTGTTACAGTAACAGTGAGTTAAATACAACTTTCTCAATCGGTTTGATGACTTGACACATTTGAGTTTCTAAGTCCTGTATAAAATATTATCAATGTATCTCATTAGTTCCTCCACAGTATATTAAGTCAACCCTACATCTCAAGATCATGTCTTGAAATTACTGTTATTGCGCCAGCCTTTGGATAAATGTCGTTCTTATCTCGCTCTTGGTATTAAGATTTGAGAGTAGGCTATTGACATGTCTAGTCTATTGTTTTATTAATCAGCCTGGTTGGCAGGCATGGCAGGCGATCATGAACACTAATTATTGTGCTGTCAGCAGGTTGGACTATCGGCCCGTCCAGCCTTGTCGTCTCCCTGTTTCTAAGCCCAGTAGCTCAGATAACTCCGATCAAAACAGCTATCCAAACATAAACATCCACAGAAATATAATCAGCTCTCTTAACAGGGCACCAGATTATTTCTGCCCAGTGACTTATTTTAAAACTGAGTTTGTAGGGTCAGGAGCAGTTGTTCTTTTTGCTTAGCCTGGCATTACAAACTTCTAGGCGCTTCTATGCAGTGAGCCAGACGACTTGCTTAAATCACTTCCCAGCTTTTATTTGGACCTCAAGGTGTTGATTTGGTCTTCTGACTGATGAAGAATGTAAGTAACATCATTTTTCTGTGGCTAAATGTCCCCAAAAGCGTCCAAGCTCCAAAAGATGGATCCAATCCCTGTTTAAAATAATCTCCCCACTCAAAAGCCCTGTAGACTGTGAATGGCTCTGGAGGTGGTTTAGTAGTGTCTGGCTTTCAGACCTCCCCCCATCTCTCAGACTGGTTCTGGAGGGAGAGGGAGGTGGAGGAGGGGCTTCTCTCCTGGTGAACTGGATTTGTAGGTATTTTCCCAGATTTGACAGCAGCTTTGCTTTGGCTGTTATTAAGTTCCAGAGCTTTGTCAGGCTCTCTTGTCTCCACAGTGTGTGGAGGCTGACCCCTGAGAGTCAGGGTGGCCCCAGGGCTTAGACGGCCCAGACAGAGAGAGCCTGGGGCAGCCTGGGAGATCCCAGCAGGGACGGGAGGGATGAATCCGGACCACACAGACCCAAAACAGGCCACTGGCACAGGGATGAATAGAGGACAGGTATAAAGTAGGTATAGGAGGTTGGAGTAGGTATTGTGTAAGGCAGGCACAACCACAAAATCAAGTCATCTACCGTATAGCCTATGTCCCACATGTCTACTATTGAAGGCATTTCATGGTCCGACATTAGTAACTTCTCAGCGCACTTTGGTGTTCCAGTTTGACATTTACCATTAAAGACCATTGAAGAATACATGCAGAAATGTATTTGTATTTGACTAATATGATTGGCCGTTCATTCAAACACGCTTCCCCCAAGTCACAATTTCTTGAGCACTTGAGCAGTACATGAGTTGATGCGTTCACACTGCACAAACAAGATGTCCAAGAAGAAGCGCTCATCTATCCGCTCACTGAGCCTCTTTATTGTAGGGAAATGGATTTAATAATAACATATATAGGGAACATACTAGTAATGGGCTGGCTAGTGGCTACTGTTGATATTCTGCTTAAAGAAAGCTACAAAAAGCATGTGCCCTGGCTAGCCTACTGTAGCCAACATCTCTGTCTTAAAGGGGCAACGTCCTATTTTGAGATGTACAAAGATTCTTTTTAGAATGACATATGATACTCTGGAAACAAAACTGAATGATATTCATACATTGCAATTTTAAAGAATAGAGTAATGTCTTACTTTGCTAAATTATATTACACAGCTTTTAAATATTGGGCCAGTGAAAAAAAAAGTTTACATTGGACCGTGTTTTTATTGTGTTATATGGTGATAATTAATTTAACAGATAGGCTATCATTTATGAGCAGGTTTTCAAGGCTGCAAATACTTTTGGTGAAAAATTATGTTTATGTATACAATTTACATACAGCAATAAGTGAAGACACTATATTGTTGAGATTTTGTTGTGTTACAGCCTGAATTTAAAATGAATTAAATTGAGATTTTGTGTCAACGGCCTACACACAATACCCATAATGTCAAAGTGGAATTATGTTTATAGACATTTTTACAAATTAATACAAAATGAACAGCTAAAATGCCTTGAGTCAATAAGTATTCAACCCCTTTGTTATGGCAAGCCTAAATAAGTTCAGGAGTAAAAATGTGACTTATGTAACGATCGTCGTAATCCTCCTCCTCGGACGAGGAGGAGAGGCGAGAAGGATCAGACCAATATGCAGAGTGGTTAGTGTCCATGATTATTTAATGAAAACAGACTGAACACTTAACATACAAAAACAACAAACGTGACAAACCGCAAACAGTCCCGTGTGGTGCTAACACAGACACGCGATACAACCACCCACAAAACACACGTGAAACCCCGGCTGCCTTAGTATGATTCTCAATCAGGGACAAACGATCTACAGCTGCCTCTGATTGAGAATCATACCAGGCCGAACACAAAACCCCAACATAGAAAAACACACATAGACAACCCACCGCAACTCACGCCCTGACCAACTAAATAAATAAAAGAAAAAGGAACAATAGGTCAGGAACGTGACAACTTATGACTCACATAATAAGTTGCATGTACTCACTCTGTGTACAATAATAGTGTTTAACATGACATTTGAATGACTACCTCATCTCTGTACCCCACACATACAATTATTTGTAAGGTCCCCCAATCGAGCAGTGAATTTCAAACACAGATTCAACCACAAAGACCAGGGAGATTTTTCAATGCTTCCCAAAGAAGGGCACCTATTGGTAGATGGGTACAAAAAAGCTAGCATTGAGTTATTAATTGCACTTTAGATGATCTATCAATGCACCCAGTCACTACAAAGATACAGGCATCCTTCCTAACTCAGTTGCCGGAGAGGAAGGAACCGGCTCAGGGATTTCACCATGAAAATAATTGTGACTTTAAAACAGTTACAGCATTTAATGGCTGTGATAGGAGAAAACGGAGGATGGATCAACAACATTGTAGTTACTCCACAATACTAACCTAAATAACAGAGTGAAAACAAGGAATCGTGTACAGAATAAAACATATAACAATACTTGCATCCTGTTTGCAACAAGGCACTAAAGTAAAACTGCAAAAACATGGGCAGATGTTACGGGTATGCTTGTCATCGGCAAGGACGAGAGTTTTTTGGGGGATAAAAAGAAACGGAATAGAATTCAGCACAGACAACATCCTAGAGAAAAACCTGGTTCAGTCTGCTTCTGATAGACACTGGGAGACAAATACACCTTTCAGCAGAACAATAACCTAAAACACATGGCCAAATATACACTGCAGTTGCTTAACAAGATGACATTGAATGTTCCTGAGTGGCCTTGTTACAGTTTTGACTGAAATTGTCTTGAAAATCTATGGCAAGATTTGAAAAAGTCTCTCCAACTCTCCCCATCTCTGTACCCATTTCTCTCTCTCTCTTTCTCTCTCTCTTTCGCTCTCTCTCTCTTTCTTTCTCTCGCTCTGTCTCTCTTCTCTCTCTAATTCTTTCTCTCTACCGCACCTGCTGTCTCGGCATCTGAATGCTCGGCTATGAAAGGCCAACTGACATTTACTACTGAGGTGCTGACCTGTTGCACCCTCTATAACCACTGTGATTATTAGCTGACCTGTTGCACACTCTATAACCACTGTGATTATTATTTGACCTTGCTGGTCATCTATAAACGTTTGAACATCTTGAAGAACGATCTAGCCATGTACTCTTCTAATCTCCACCGGCACAGCCAGAAGAGGACTGGCCACCGCTTAGAGCCTGGTTCCTCTCTAGGTTTCTTCCTAGGTTCCTTCCTTTCTAGGGAGTTTTTCCTAGCCACCTGTTTCTTTATCTGCATTGCTTGCTGTTTGGGGTTTTAGGCTGGGTTTCTGTATAAGCACTTTGTGACATCTGCTGATGTAAAAAGGGCTTTCTAAATACATTTGATTGATTGATTGATTGTCTAGCAATGATCAACAACCAACTTGACAGAGCTTGAATACTTTTTTGAAGAATAATGTGCAAATATTGTACAATCCAGGTGTGCAAAGCTCTTAGAGGACTTACCCAGAAAGGCTCAAGGTGATTCTAACATGTATTGACTCAGGGGTGTGAATACTTATGCAAATGATATATTTCTGTATTTAATTTTCAATCAATTTGCTAACATTTCTAAAGCGTGCTTTACCTTTGTCATTATGGGGTATTGTGTGTAGATGGGTGAGGAAAAACGCTTTTAATACATTTTGAATTCAGGCTGTATGTAGAATAAGTCAAGGGGTGTGAATACTTTCTGAGGGCACTGTAGCTCTTGATAATATGGTATGTATGTCCCGCGTACTTGAAAGGGGCTACAGTGTTGGTTGTAGTGTTGAATTCATTAACATGAAAAATATGTAAAGCAATATAACATCTTTATGTACGTCATCACCATACCTATTTGAGGTGAATAAGCAAAGTCAATGCTGGTCAGTGGGTGCATGTTATGTTTATTATTTCCTTATCATGGAGGACAGCAGTAAGGCCTCTGGTGTCTCAGGTAGCAGATATTCCAGTCCTCCAGCATTATGAATGTGAAAGAACCAGGGCCACTGCTGTGTGTGAGGAATTACATTACATGGGAATGAGAACACTGGGAAACCTATCCACTGGGAAACCTGATTCATTATACTGCTCTGATTGTATTGTTAAACCTGTACCAGGAGAAAGAGAGGAAGATGTGGTAATATCATTCACACAAACAGCTTCAAAGACACAAGACAGACACCAAAATCCAAAACAGGTGTTTTTTTACAGATATAACTTTTTCTCAATCAATCTTTTCCAGTAAGATGTTTGTTCTGCAAACATATCATTCAGCGGTGATAAAGTATAAATGGTGCTATTTATACTTTATCACTGCTGAATGATATGTTTGCAGAACAAAAATCTTACTGGAAAAGATTGATTGAGAAAAAGTTATATCTGTAAAAAAACACCTGTTTGATTGTTCGTCATAAACCAGCCACCACATTAACTTTATGGACACCAGCTTCGGCACTGGCTGGTTTATGTCAGACGTTGACAGCAGTTTATCAACATTCCTATTTAACATCTTGGAAAATGGGCTGAATAAGGATATGGATAATAATCTAGCTGGTTTTTCTATGAAGGACAGAACGGCAGTGTCAGGTAAGTTTGAGGTTGGTGGTGTGTGTCTCTTTGTTAACAACAGTTGGTGTGCAATCTCTAATATTAAGGAGGTCTCGAGGTTCTGCTCACCTGAGTTAGAATACCTCATGATAAGCTGTAGACCATACTATTTACCAAGAGACTTTTCATCTATATATTTCGTAGCTGTCTATGTACCACCAAAAACCAATGCTGGCACCAAGACCCCACTCAACGAGCTGTATAGGGCCATAAGCAAACAAGAAAGTGCTCATCCGGAGGCGGCACACCTAGTGAATGAGGATTTCTAATGCAGGGAAACTGAAATCAGTCGTCTTAGCTAATTCCTACCAGCCTGTCACCTGTGCAATTAGAGGCAAAACAATTCTCCAAACTCCAAACACAGAGACGCATACAAAGCTCTCCCTCACCCTCCATAACTCTCTCCTCCTGATTCCTGCTTACAAGCAAAAACTACAACAGGAAGTAAGCACACATAGCAAAAGTGGTCAGATGAAGCGGATGCTAAGCTACAGGACTCTTTTGCTAGCACAGACTGCTTCATTAATAAGTGCATCGATGATGACGTCCCCACTGTGACCAAAGGCACATATCCCAACCAGAAGCCATGGATTACAGGCAACATCTGCACTGAGCTAAAGGCTAGAGCTGCCGCTTTCAAGGAGCGGAACTCTAACCCGGAAGCTTAAAAGAAATCCCGCTATGCCTTCCAACGAACCATCAAACAGGCAAAACGTCAATACAGGACTAAGATCGAATCGTACTACACCGGCTCTGACGCTCGTCGGATGTGGCAGGGCTTGCAAACCATTACAGACTACTGTGATTATTATTATTTGACCATGCTGGTCATTTATGAACATTTGAACATCTTGGCCATGTTCTGTTATAATCTCCACCCGGCACAGCCAGAAGAGGACTGGCCACCCCTCATAGCCTGGTTCCTCTCTAGGTTTCTTCCTAGGTTTTGGCCTTTCTAGGGAGTTTTTCCTAGCCACCGTGCTTCTACACCTGCATTGCTTGCTGTTTGGGGTTTTAGGCTGGGTTTCTGTACAGCACTTCGAGATATTAGCTGATGTACGAAGGGCTATATAAAATACATTTGATTTGATTTGATTTGAAAGGGAAGCATAGCCGAGAGCTGCCCAGTGACACGAGCGTACCAGATGAGCTAAATTACTTTTATGCTCGCTTCGAGGCAAATAACACTGAAACATGCATGAGAGCACCAGCTGTTCCGGAAGACTGTGTGATCTCGATCTTTGCAGCCGTTGTGAGTAAGACCTTTAAACAAGTCAACATTCACAAGGCCGCAGGGCCAGATGGATTACCAGGACGTGTACTGCGAACATGCTCTGACCAACCGGCAAGTGGCTTCACTGACATTTTCAACCTCTCCCTGTCCGAGTCTGTAATACCTGCATGTTTCACGCAGACCACCATAGTCCCTGTGCCCAAGAACATCAAGGTAACCTGTTTAAATGACTACTGCCCCGTAGCCATGAAATGCTTTGAAAGTCTGGTCATGGCTCACATCAACACCCTCAGCCCAGACACCATGGACACACACCAACACAGTCATGAAGAGTGCACGACAATGCCTTTTCCCCCTCAGGAGGCAGAAAAGATTTTGCATCTTGACTGGCTGCAATACCGCTTGGTATGGTTACTGCTTGGCATCTGACCGCAAGGCGCTACAGAGGGTAGTGCGGATGGCCCAGTACATTACTGAGGCCGCACTCCCTGCCATCCAGGACCTCTAAACCAGGAAGACCCTAAAAATAGTCAAATACTCCAGCCACCCAAGTCATAGACTGTTCTTTCTGCTAACGTACGGCAAGAGGTACCGATGCACCAAGTCTGGAATCCACAGGACCTTGAACAAGCTATAAGACCGCTAAATACTCATTGTGTATCTATTATTACTTTTATTATTATGTGTTTTACTTTTCTATCATTTCTCTATGCTCTTTCTTTCTGCATGGTTGGGAAGGGCCTGTAAGTAAGCATTTCACTGTTGGTCTACACCTGTTGTCTACCAAGCATGTGACTAATAAAATGTGATTTGATTTCAAGGGAAGAGTAATCATTTATTATTTATGCTTTAGGAGCAGGAAGTGTTTAGTATATGAAATAAATCCCTTTCATGTGACTTTGGGCACAATGTTTTTTAAATCTATATTTTTAAAGCAGATCAATAGTTAAATCTATGCCTAACTACTTGGCTGGTAGAATCTTAGCGCTGTTTGATAGCGTGCTGCTGCCATGTAAAATGAATAAAAACCATGTCATAACCCATCTGATTGCTATTTGACCCGCAGGGAGAACAGGGTGGTATGAGAACATGGTGATCCTTTTGCATGGTGTGTCAATTATTTTGTCCTGAGCCTCCTGAAACACCTAAACTGACTACAAAGCTCGACACACGGAAGGCATGATATTATTTAGTCATTCAATGTCAGAGAAATTACCTTCTGGAAATTACAGGAGAAAAATGCATGAAAGCCACAATGACAGTTGGAGGGAGAGAAAAGGGAATGAAGCTGTGTAATTGTTCCTCAGCCCCAGGAGTTATGTTCCTGATATAGTATGACTCATTTGGAGGCTAATGCCACTGTTCACTGAGTTGAAACATGTCATGAACACTTGTGATTATGAGTATTAGCCATGCAAACTGGAAATACAGTTGTTACAAAGTGATGTTGTACAAGGAAGAAAAAAGTGCCAGGTTGTGTTAGAAATTTTGCATTTGAGGTTGGGAAGGGCCATCCTTTTATAACAGGAACGTTGTGCTCAGCACTCAGCAGATTACCTGACTCAGGCCGGTGTGTGAGGTCATATGACCTATGGGTCAATGTCTGTGTCTCCTGAAGCCCACCTGCAAACACACTCACTGCTCTCAAGGAAGTGTTTTGCTGATGAGAAGCAAAATCCCCAAACCTCCTCCATTTCTCCCCTGTTGATACTGGCTCTGTGGTGATGTGAAGCAAAGGAGAGATCTGAATCTTAATACTAGAGACAGGGGTAGAAAAGCCTGGAGAAAGAGAGAGAAAGATAGAGAGGGTGAGAGGTGGTGGAAAGAAATGGAGAGTGAGAGAAGAGGGAGAGAGGGGGATAAAGTTGGGGCAGAGAGAGAGGGTATTGTGTGGAGCTTTCAGGTTAAGACAATAAACTGGGGGAGTGTGCAGAGCAGACAGTGCATTCCTGGTGAGCTGATTCCAGCCTGGTTCCCACAGACTCCAACTGGAAACCTGCGGAGGGGAAAATATTTGGTTTGGAGATCGGGAGGGATGGCAGAGCTGTAGTCCAGGTTTAACCGCACGCGGGACGGCAAAGAGGAATGGGAGAACGTAGACAAAGACAACGATATTGGCTAGGTACAAACCCATGCAGACGCACAGACAGACACAATAATAGATAGAGACAGACATATGGACAAAAATACCGCAGCTATAGAATAAAAACTGATAGATCTGACATTGTAATTCACATCGACGCTGTCTGGTGGGTGTGCCGGTGGCCATATTCGGTGTACCATTGGAATGTTTGATCAAATAAGTCCTACTCCATGACTGCAGCTTGGCCCAGATTTGACAGAAACCAACAAACACACAGCACTGCCAGCCAGTCAGCAAAGCAGTGGCTTAGAAACTACAGATGTGTGCCAGTGGTTTAAGTCCAGTTTGAAATATGATATTGGGGGAATAGAATAGTAGACTGCTGAGGATTTGGAAGTGGGGGATCAGGCAGTTATCGAGGAGGTGGTCTGTTCTCTGTTCAGTGGATGAGTCACTGGTGCTTTGGGTTGTTATAATGGTATGGGTGGACCTCTGGAACTCCCGAAGAACACTTACAGAATAGGAAAGATGCCATTGTTGGAGTCATATCCACACCATTATGTATAGCAGTGTTAAGTTTTAAACTATGTATTTGCGATCTCTCATGGCGTTCTGTTGGAATTGGTTTACTCTGCTGTGTGTGTGTGTGTGGTCTCGCTTTTACATACCTCCTAAATACCCATGGAGACACATTTATTTGAGAAACCACAAATACTTTGTCTTTTACTTGTCTTAATCCAGCCATGTTGTCCTTATTCTGTGAAACCATATGCTTTAGATTGATCGATGTGGATTTGACATTAGAATCCCTCAGAAAATGCCCTGTTAGCTTAACAAAATATATCTATTGTCAGTTTTGGTCCTTTAATGGCCCCTTTTAACCTTTCACAGAGCCCCTAATAGGATACCCATTGGTTAAGCCAAAGATGTGGAGCAGATAAAATGTGCAGGTTAACAAAACTATCCACGTGTGTATAATTACATGATTGCCGATGGCTGGGAGAGCTCTTATGATTAGGGGCAACAATAAGGCTACTTCGGGAAGCTTAATGAATGTAGTTCAACTCAAACCAGTGTTAATGTTCTCAAACCACATGCAGATTTACCTGCTGTAGAGGCTGCCGAAATCTAACAACACTCTCTTATTCCACCCAGGAATTCAGAGAATCCAGTCTGCAAGCCGCAAAATAGATTTCCACTGTATTCCCTTTCAAACTGCTTGCTTTAGGAAGACCAGGGGCTCAAGTGACATAAAAGACCCAGTGTGTTTTAAAATGCAATAAAACTAACCTTATTAGAAGGGCCTTCTGTGTTAAGAGCAAATATATGTCTTTTTTTCACCTTCATTGCTCACAACATTGGGAAATTGGGAGCTCAGCTCTGCAATGACCAAGAGAACTTGAAAGCCAATGGGGTCGCTACTGTGATTTGTAACCAGTAGTCCGTCAGATTGACCTCTATAATTATCCAGGGAGCTACTGTAGGTAAATACTGAGCAATCAGGATTCCCCTCCGACACACACAAACAAACCCCCGCCCTCTTTCCCATCTGATAACATCTCCCCACAGCCAGGAATTGACCAATCAGACGCTCCGATCCAAACTGCCCCACTGTAATACTGGGAGATTAGGCCCACTAAGAGTTTTTTGCACCCCAAAGCTTTCAGACAGACTGGAGACGCCACTCACAAAAAGGCCCTGAAAATAGCAGAAGCTCTCCTTTTATTAGGTAAATTGGCAGAGGATGGCTTCTCAAAGCCACGGTTCCCAGTACAAACTGTGCCCAGCTGGCTATAAAGTAGGCCCTTAATACCCTGAAACTGAAATGCACCTGACCCTGAAACTGTCCCTCACAATAAAATTGCATCCATAGTTGTCTGGTGAAAAGGGCTCTGATGGGTCAGTGAGTGAGTGAGTTTCCATCCACTCTCCAACATGTTATTTCCAACCCCTTTAGTCCAGTGAAACCAGTGATATAGGATACTTAGCTCCAAAAAACAAATGAGCAAAAAACCCTACCCATCCAATACATTTCCTTATTGACCTGCTATGCCCTGTCTGTCTAGTGTTCTCCTGTATGGTGTGAGTAGCCCATTGGGGATATGACATGAGTGGTCACGGTGCTTAGCAGAACAGACCTTGGCTGCATTCCTCCAGACCCACTCTGGCCTGCGGTCAGCAGACTGTGACATCATAGGAAGTCTAGAGGGACAGGTGCTCTGTAACAACACTGTGAGAACAAACACAACTCCGACTGTGTGTATCTATGACTCTGGGGGTTTGATCAGAAAGTACAAACATTGACTTGGTGAAACCGGGTATTTCTATTCCTGATGCCTATAGGCCTAGAAAATGAGTGGCTACTTTTGCTGAAGGTTAATTATTTCAAGAAATGCCAGTTAGATTTAAAGATCATTTGGTTCGATGAAGTAGTCACCCCAGCTCTCTCTAGACCTAAAAGCTGCACCCTCTTCTGTATTTGACTGAATTTAGAAATGGCTGACTGTGTGAGATCCCTAAGCCTCTCTGACGTCATCCTGGCCTCCCATAAAACAAAGAGAGCAGTAAACTCTAAATGTATCCTCACATAGTCCTAGGCCGAGACATTCACGTTTGAATTCTGTATCCAAACTTTGAATACTCTTGGGAAAAAACGCCAGACAGTGTTCTTATTCCTGGACGTAGGTTTAATTAAAGCATAGTATAGACTATAGTACGTCTTTCGCTGTACCAGTCTGTCTTTAAATTTCAACTTTGCCAGTCTGTCTTCCTTTTAAACGTCTCTTTGGCACTTTCTATCGTCCTGTCTTCCCTGGTTCCAAACACCACAAGTCTGTGTTGTACTTTAGTAACAAAATGCCTCGTCAAAGAAGCCCTACGTTGAACGAAGCTGAAAGAAGTATGCCAGCGGCAGCCATGTAGCTATCATAACTCATTTATAGAGAGTCATATTTCAGTTCATATTTTATTATAGCTGAAAGCCTATCTATGATGGTACCATTGCTTTCTGAATATAATCTATTTGGAGAGATGATGTGTTGTGGAGGGATTAATGTGGACCATGTCAACATTTATAAAACATAATAATAATTAATTGTCAAATGAAAATGATTGATATGGTAGTTGGATATTGCTCAGGGCCACATGTACTGTATGTCAGGCATATCCGTGAGGGAGCTCAACTTCATGGCTTTTGCTTGCTCAGCAGTGGCAGCAGCACCTGGTAATGAGAGTGTACAGCTGGACTGTGGTGTGACTCTACCTTTCCTCCCCTGACCTTTGACTCCTGAGCTCTCTTCCATACGTGACACCAGCGGCCCTGCTGTTTCCCTTCTATAGAGAGTACCATCTCTCCCTACAGGCTTCCTCTGGGCCTGGGCTCTAGGCACACACACACACACACACACACACACACACACACACACACACACACACACACACACACACACACACACACACACACACACACACACACACACACACACACACACACACACACGTCTTTCTTACATAACAGGGACACGACAGGACAGTGTGTCGTGGATAGTGGACACACACATGCGCACACACACACTGACTACATATACACTAAGCCCAGCTCTCCACCTTGAACTGCGTCAGCCATTTCCCTTGTACAGATAACACCATCTCTCCCTACAGGCATCCTCTGGTTCAGAGTCTACACACACACACACACACACACACACACACACACACACACACACACACACACACACACACACACACACACACACACACACACACACACACACACACACACACACACACACACACACACACACACACACTACGCCCAGCTCTACACCTTGAGCTGCGTCAGCCGCTGTCTGCCAGTCCCATTCCCCCTAACATAAACAGTCCAGCCCAGGGAAGGCAGCGTGTGTTAACACAGGATATCTGTGATCAGCCGATAGGGACTCATCTGACAGAGTGAAAGTGTAAAAGAGGGATAGCCACTGACGCCAGAACTGTACTGTACAGTACTGTACATGGACTCTGTGTTCCACAGGAACCCATCAGGGTTGGCCCTAGAACAGTTATACATACCGCTGTATTAGCAGAGGCCAGAGTGGCACTGCTAGCCACCAGCCTAAGCTAATGGGACAGTTTTATGCTTGTAAGTGTAAATCATTGGCTCTCATCACTTTGTAGGCAGGCCCAAGCTATTGAGTGATTTTACTGCCAATGCCCTAAATCATAATCTCAGCCTGTTCCTACATGAACGAGGAACAGGGACGCACAAATCCACATGAGACGCACAAACTTGAGCATTCGATGGCGAAAAGAATATACGCCCCAGCAAATGAATTACCACCAGGAAACGTAGAGCACATGATTTCCTTGCTCGGCTCATATGTTAAGGATCTCAGAGGCAATGAAAAAATATGCCTGTTTTGCTGTTGCCAGGGAGAGCCAGACCCAAACACGGGAAAAGAGATTTGACACACAGTCCATTCCTCCAGCTCACATCTTCGTAACAACAGGGGCACCCTCACGATTCCAAATCCTTCGAGAGGCCAGGCGTGGCCAGAAGAAGGTTTCCAGCAGAACCAGGGTATTTTCCAATCACTCTGCCTCTATTAGATTGGCTGGCCTACAAATAGGCTCTGGCTGTAAATTTATTTTGAGCTTGTTATGGCGCAATGGCACTGACAGGCTTAAATGTCACAGTGCCTGCATGCCAAACCACAGTAAATAGCAATGTAAATAAATAAAGTGGGGAGAGGGATTCCTGTGTGGAAGACGTCAGTGCTGTCCTAAGCCGCAGTGCGAGCAGTGTTGTCAGGGTGAGTTAGGCTGCTGGGCTGCCAGAGAGGAACGCATCAGACTGAGGTCAACACCCACACTACAGCCAGCTGACGGGAACTCCCCTTCGCTTTAACGCAGGCAGCTGGACCAGCGTGCGTACGTGTACATGTGCGAGTGAACGTGCGTACGTCTGTATCTGCACGTATGCGTAAGTGTGTGTGCACTGCATGTGTGTGTGTGTGTTGAGCACAGCAAAGAGACTGGGGTCCTCTTTGCATTTTCCACTAAGCACACTCTTGGTTGACATTGATCCAGTCCAGTGGGCTTCCCCAGCCTGGTGTAACAGGAATCCACCTGCTCCGTTCTTGCATACCCCTCACGGACCAAGGACAGGGCTGGAAAACTGCTAGTGTGTGTTCAAGTTAGTCTACGGTGTTCTCTGGCTTGGGTGCTCTGGCAGGGGCTCCATGTCATCCTGATCATAGCAGCACTCTTCTCTCTCTATCTCTCTTTCTGTTTCTATCTCTCCCTATTCCTTTCACTCTGCCCCCCCCCCCCCCCCCCCCCATCTCTTATGTTTTGAAAGAGAGCAGAGCAGTGGGCAGGACTCTGACTTGGGCAATTATCCACAATCGTTCCTTGATGACGGTAGTAGGGATTGGCCGTCCCAAATGGGCCCTAATGTTACGTGCACACTCAGACATACATACACTTGGGCATACACACACACACACACATACACACACACACACCTGTGGTGGGGATTTTCTATCGTCCCTTGCAGGCCCTAATGTGAAGGCATCCCCTCTGACTCATCAGTGGAAGAGGCCCCTGGGCTAACTGTGTGGATGAGAGGAGCAAAACCAGCCAAAAGCCACATACGGAATAGCACTCCGATCCTGAATGGACCTGATTATAGCTGCAGCTTTGATCAAAAGCACAGTTTAATTTCATCCTTTTGACTTTTAGTGGATCATTTTCCTTCCCTTTGGGACAGTTAGGAAGAACGATCACGGTGAGATCATGTTGCAGCGTGTGTTATGTGAGGCGGCGTCCTCAAGTCGCTTGGAAAGTGACTATGATGACTGTTTTACCAATACAGCTCCCCCCATCCCAAGACACCCACACAGGCACGGAAACAGGTATTCAACAAAACCTCGATATCCACTTTTTGGCTCGGTTTCCAGAGAAACTGAAGGGGCCATAATGATTATTTTTAAACTGCGTATGAATCTGCTAAGGCATCCAGATCCACCTCTGTGTGTGCTAGGAGCTACAAGCATTCCTCTAAGAGTGCAATAGTCAGCTCTGCTAAAGGAATCACTCTTTTGTCTTTCCTTCGTAGCAGGAATGTATTGTTCTTATGGGGCTCAGGGGAGTAGTGGAGAGGTCATGGGCATATTTTCATAAACAATTACAGCAGATGCTGTGCACTTGGCCAGGTCTGACTCCTCCTCGGATGGATTGTTTGGCTAAGATGACAGATTAATGAAAACCAGAGGGACTTGGCACCGAGCGTTACCATGGGACCTCCTTTTCATTCGGAGAAGGGTGGGGATAGCTATTTTACATCACTGTGCAATCAGTGTAACAACAGGCTGTACTGTAGGAGGACGGTAATACAATCAAGGTGTCACGACTTCTGCCGAAGTCGATGCCTCTCCTTGTTCGGGTGGTGCTCGGCGGTCGACGTCACCGGTCTTCTAGCCATCATTGATCCATTTTTCATTTTCCATTGGTTTTGTCTCATCTTCCTACACACCTGGTTTCAATCCCATTCATTACCTGTTGTGTATTTAACCCTCTGTTTCCCTTCATGTCTTTGTCAGAGATTGTTTTATGTTCAGTGTTGTTTGTATTTGTTTCATTTGTATTTATGGTTTTGGAGTTATGTTTTGTTTTATTAAATTACTCCATTTTTCCCAAGTTTAATTCTCCTGCGCCTGACTTCCCTGCCACCTATACACACGAATTGTGACACAAGGCTAGTCATTTAATTGTGTGTAATGGAATTAATGCAATTGTACAGTGTGCATCTGCAACTTGTGTACAATGTAGATTCATTTCTGTAACACTTTCCCAGGATTTGTGGGTTTGCTACACTTGGACATGTTTGGATATGACGGAGCATCTGAAATAGTATTTTCCTTGTTAGACTAGTGCCGTTGACGATTCCTATTATAGGTTTGCTAGACCTAAATATCTTGCCACACTTTCCAAATGATGTCTTCAGCCAGACAAGTGCAGCCTGAGAGAGTTTGGGGACCTTGCTGTGCTAATGTCATTCCTGTAACCCCTCCTGACCTATTACAGGCCGCGTGTTCTGCTTTAGTAAGCGGAATGCTGAATGCTTTCCTCTGGAGGCAGCTAGCAGCCAATTACAGGCTTAAGACGCTAATAAGCACCTGGAGGATGGACTTGGCTCTCGTTCTAATGGTTTGTGCACTGAGGGCGATTACCAGTGATAATGTTATTGTCCCAGCAAACAACAGCATGTTACCCATTTACAGGCCCATTCAGAGACGTATTATGCTAAAGGTGGTGTAGCATAGTGGGCTGTCTGTTTCTCAGTGCTGTATGGATCTAAATACAGATTTTTAGGTCGTCTATAGAGTGGCCTGTTCATACTCTACACTCCAGATTGGTTGAGGTTCTCACAGACCAGAAAAAGACATAGCCTAATAGGCCTGTATAGTATTGGTGAATGTCTGACTTTATTCTCAAGAGATCTGTTTTCCAGTTTATTGGACGTATTCCCCTGAAAACGATTGTTTTCGTCTATTTGCTTTCCTACCCTCAGCTTATTTTCTTAAGAAAGGAGAACATGTGGACAGTATTGCTGCCATGTGTTAATTCACTGTGTGTGGGGGTTGGATCTCCTGAAGGATATCAGGAATATCTTCCTTTTACCGTTGTACTTCACTCTGCTGGTTGACCCTTGCACCTTGTTATCAGACACTTGTTACCAGAGATATTCCAGGAGATCCCAACGTTTGGGAAAAGTGATTTCCTGGCACTCAACAAGCCCCAGGTTTCCAAGGTGAGTATGTATGACTGATACAGCTGTTGACAGGGGGTTTGCGATGCAGTAAATCTACATTTCCCGTACTCTGAGCCCCTCTGGCACACTGCTCTGTAACACCAAGCACACAGCCAGAAAGGAGTGTTTTTCCCTTTTTCTCTGGAGGCTCAGTGGAATTCCTGTAGGAGAAAAGTGACTTTGACCTGCTGGTGATTTCTTGGAGAAGCAGCCCTTTGGTACATAACTGTGGTTTTTGTTTACTCAAGAAGCCTTATACGAGCTGTCATCTTTCGCTTTGAATAGAACTACGAGGTTGTTCTTGAAATGAAAAAGTACATTAACGATTACATGTATCTTTTTGCTATATGCCTTGGACACCGCTTCATCGCAGGACATGTAGTCTAATTCTCAAAATTACATACCATTCCTTAATTATTAAACCTGGATGATGGAACTCCATCTGCTCTCCAGTCTACTGCTTGGCAGACATGAGATACAATCTGTATAAGTAGCTTGGCTGCCATTCAAACAGACTTGTAGGTCAAAACAAAGCAAATCAAATTGTATTGGTCAGATACACATATCTAGCAGATGTTATTGCGGTTGTAGCGAAATGCTTGTTTTCTTAGCTCCAACAGTGCAGTAATAGCTAATCAATACACACACAACTAAAAGTAAAATAATGTTATTTAGAAATATATTAAGAAGAGCAATGTCGGAGTCCGGAGTATATATATTTATACAGTGCCTTTGGAAAGTATTCAAACCCCTTGACTTTTTCCACATTTTGCTAGGTTATACCCTTATTATAATATTGATTAAATTATTTTTTCCCTCATAAATCTACACAAAATACCCCATAATGACAAAGCAAAAACAATTTTTGACATTTTTGCTGATTTATAAATAAAAAAATGAAATGTCACATTTACATAAGTATTCAGACCCTTTACTCAGTACTTTGTTGAAGCACCTTTGGCAGCAATTACAGCCTTGAGTCTTCTTGGGTATGACGCTACAAGCTTGGCACACCTGTAATTGCGGAGTTTCTCCCATTCTTCTCTGTAGATCCTCTCAAGCTTTGTCAGGTTGGATGGGGAGTGTCGCAGCACAGCTATTTTCAGGTCTCTCCAGAGATGTTTGATCGGGTTCAAGTCCAGGCTCTGGTTGGGCCACTCAAGGACATTCAGAGATGTGTCCTGAAGCCACTCCTGCATTGTCTTGGCTGTGTGCTTAGGGTCATTGTCCTGTTGGAAGGTGAACCTTCGCCCCAGTCTGAAATCCTGAGCGCTCTGGATCAGGTTTTCATCTTTCCCTCGATCCTGACTGGTCTCCCAGTCCCTGCCGCTGAAAAACACCCCTCACAGCATGATGCTGCCACCTCCATTCTTCACCGTAGGGATGGTGCCAGGTTTCCTCCAGATGTGATGCTTGGAATTCAGGCCAAAGAGTTCAATCTTGGTTTCATCAGACCAAAGAATCTTGTTTCTCATGGTCTGAGAGTCTTTAGGTGCCTTTTGGCAAACTCCAAGCAGGCTGTCATGTGCCTTTTACTGAGGAGTGGCTTCCGTCTGGCCACTCTACCGTAAAGGCCTGATTGGTAGAGTGTTGCAGAGATGGTTGTCCTTCTGGAAGGTTCTCCCATCTCCACAGAGGAACTCTAGAATTCTGTCAGTCATCATCGGGTTTTTGGTCATCTCCCTGACCAAGGCCCTTCTCCCCCGATTGTTCAGTCTGTCCGGGTGGCCAGCTCTAGGAAGAGTCTTGGTGGTTCCAAACTTCTTCCATTTAAAACGGATGGAGGCCACTGTGTTCTTGGGGACCTTCAATAATGCCGATACCCCCCCCCCCCCCCCCCGATCTGTGCCTTGACACAATCCTGTCTCGGGCCTCTAAGGACAATTCCTTCAACCTCGTGGCTTGGTTTTTGCGCTGACATGCACTGTCAACTGTGGGACCTTATATAGACAGCTTTGTGCCTTTCAAAATCATGTCCAACCAATTGAATTTACCACAGATGGACCTCAATCAAGTTGTAGAAACATCTCAAGGATGATTCATGGGAAAATGATCTCAATTTTGAGTCTCATAGCAAAAGGTCTGAATACTTATGTAAATAAGTTTTTTTTTTAGATATTTGCACTTTGTCATTATGAGGTATTTTGTGTAGATTGCTGAGGATTTATTTATTTTTAATCAATTTATAGTATAAGGCTGTAATGTAGCATAATGTGGAAAAGTCAAGGGGTCAGAATACTTTCTGAAGGCATTGTGTGTGTGTGTATATATATATATATATATATATAGTACCAGTCAACAGTTTGGACACACCTACTCATTCAAGGGTTTTTCTTAATTTTTACTATATTCTACATTGTAGAATAATAGTTAAGACATCAAAACTATAAAATAACACATATGGAATCATGTAGTAACCAAAAATGTTTTAAACAAATCAAAATATATTCTATATTTGAGATTCTTCAAAGTAGCCACCCTTTGCCTTGATGACAGCTGTAACGGCAGTCTACTTCGTCCTCCTCCTCAGACGAGGAGAGGCGAGAAGGATCAGAGGACCAATACGCAGCGTGATAATTTTCCATAATGAATTTAATTAACACAAAACAATACACTATACAAAATAACCAAAGAACATACCGTCACAGTCCTAGCTGGTGCAGAACACAAACACAGAGACAGGAAATAACCACCCACAATCCCCAACACAAAACAAGCCACCTATATATGATTCTCAATCAGGGACAACGATTGACAGCTGTCTCTGATTGAGAACCATATCAGGCTGAACATAGAAACAGACGAACTAGACACACAACATAGAATACCCACCCCAACTCACGCCCTGACCAACTAAACACATACAAAACAACAGAAAACAGGTCAGGAACGTGACAGAACCCCCCCCTCAAGGTGCGAACTCCGGGCGCACCCCTAAAACTCAAGGGGAGGGTCTGGGTGGGCATCTGTCCGCGGTGGCGGCTCCGGCGGTGGACGAGGACACCACTCCACCACTGTCTTTGTCCCCCTCCTTAGCGTCCTTTGAGTGGCGACCCTCGCCCCCGACCATGGTCCAGGAACCTTCACCAAGGCCCCTCCTAAATAGAGGAGACAACTCAGGACCGAGAGGTAGCTCAGGACAGAGAGGTAGCTCAGGACAGAGAGGTAGCTCAGGACAGAGAGGTAGCTCAGGACAGAGGGGCAGCTCAGGACAGAGGGGCAACTCCGGACAGAGAGGCAGCTCCGGACGAATGGCAGCTCCGGACTGAATGGCAGCTCCGGACTGAGTGGCAGCTCCGGACTGAGTGGCAGCTCCGGACTGAGTGGCAGCTCCGGACTGAGTGGCAGCTCCGGACTGGGTGGCAGCTCCGGACTGGGTGGCAGCTCATGACTGGGTGGCAGCTCATGACTGGAGGGCAGCTCATGACTGGAGGGCAGCTCATGACTGAAGGGCAGCTCATAACTGAAGGGCAGCTCATGACTGGAGGGCAGCTCATGACTGGAGGGCAGCTCATGACTGTAGGGCAGCTCATGACTGTAGGGCAGCTCATGACTGTAGGGCAGCTCATGACTGTAGGGCAGCTCTGGCAGCTCCTGACTGGCTGGCGGCTCTGGCAGCTCCTGACTGGCTGGCGGCTCTGGCAGCTCCTGACTGGGTGGCAGCTCCGGACTGGGTGGCAGCTCCGGACTGGGTGGCAGCTCATGACTGGGTGGCAGCTCATGACTGGAGGGCAGCTCATGACTGGAGGGCAGCTCATGACTGGAGGGCAGCTCATGACTGAAGGGCAGCTCATGACTGAAGGGCAGCTCATGACTGGAGGGCAGCTCATGACTGGAGGGCAGCTCATGACTGGAGGGCAGCTCATGACTGGAGGGCAGCTCATGACTGTAGGGCAGCTCATGACTGTAGGGCAGCTCTGGCAGCTCCTGACTGGCTGGCGGCTCTGGCAGCTCCTGACTGGCTGGCGGCTCTGGCAGCTCCTGACTGGCTGGCGGCTCTGGCAGCTCCTGACTGGCTGGCGTCTCTGGCAGCTCCTGACTGGCTGGCGTCTCTGGCAGCTCCTGACTGGCTGGCGTCTCTGGCAGCTCCTGACTGGCTGGCGTCTCTGGCAGCTCCTGACTGGCTGGCGGCTCTGGCAGCTCCTGACTGACGGACGGCTCTAGCGGCTCCTGACTGACGGACGGCTCTAATGGCTCGGGACAGACGGGCGGCTCTAATGGCTCGTGGCAGACGGACGGCTCTAATGGCTCGGGACAGACGGGCGGCTCTAATGGCTCGTGGCAGACGGATGGCTCAGATGGCGCTGGGCAGACAGATGGCTCAGATGGCGCTAGGCAGACAGATGGCTCAGACGGCGCTGGGCAGACGGATGGCTCAGACGGCGCTGGGCAGACGGATGGCTCAGACGGCGCTGGGCAGACGGATGGCTCAGACGGCGCTGGGCAGACGGATGGCTCAGACGGCGCTGGGCAGACGGATGGCTCAGACGGCGCTGGGCAGACGGATGGCTCAGACGGCGCTGGGCAGACGGATGGCTCAGATGGTGCTGGGCAGGCAGGCAGCTCAGACGGCGCTGGGCAGGCAGGCAGTGCAGGCAGCTCAGACGGCGCTGGGCAGACGAGCAGTGCAGGCGGCGTTGAGCAGACGAGCAGTGCAGGCAGTTCAGACGGCGCTGGGCAGGCAGGCAGCTCAGACGGCGCTGGACAGACGAGCAGTGCAGGCGGCGTTGGGCAGACGGCCGACTCTGACCTGCTGAGGTGCACAGTAGGCCTGGTGCGTGGTGCCGGAACTGGTGGTACCGGACTGGAGACACGCACCTCAAGGCTAGTGCGGGGAGCAGGAACAGGGCACACTGGACTCTCGATGCGCACTATAGGCCTGGTGCGTGGTACCGGCACTGGTGGTACCGGGCTGAGGGCACGCACCTCAGGGCGAGTGCGGGGAGAAGGAACAGTGCGTACAGGGCTCTGGAGACGCACAGGAGGCTTGGTGCGTGGTGCCGGAACTGGAGGTACTGAGCTGGAGACACGCACCACAGGGAGAGTGCGTGGAGGAGGAACAGGGCTCTGGAGACGCACTGGAAGCCTGGTGCGTGGTGTAGGCACTGGTGGTACTGGGCTGGGGCGGGAAAGTGGCGCCGGATATACCGGACCATGCAGGCGTACTGGCTCCCTTGAGCACTGAGCCTGCCCAACCTTACCTGGTTGAATGCTCCCCGTAGCCCGACCAATGCGGGGAGGTGGAATAACCCGCACTGGGCTGTGTAGGCGAACCGGGGACACCATGCGTAAGGCTGGTGCCATGTACACCGGCCCGAGGAGACGTACTGGAGGCCAGATATGTAGAGCCGGCTTCATGGCACTTGGCTCAATGCTCACTCTAGCCCGCCCAGTGCGGGGAGGTGGAATAACCCGCACCGGGCTATGCACCCGTACAGGAGACACCGTGCGCTCTTCCGCATAACACGGTGTCTGCCCGTACTCCCGCTCTCCACGGTAAGCATGGGAAGTGGGCGCAGGTTTCCTACCTACCTTCGCCACACTACCCTTTAGCCCCCCCCCAAGAAATTTTTGGGGTTTCTTCACGGGCTTCCAGCCACGCTTCCGTGCTGCCTCCTCATACCACCGCTCCTGGGCTTTAGCTGCCTCCATCTCTTCCCGAGAGCGGCGATATTCTCCAACCTTAGCCCAGGGTCCTTCTCCGTTCAATATTTGCTCCCATGACCATTCCTCCTGGTACCGCTGCTGCTGTCGCTTCTGCCCGTTCTCACGCTGCTTGATCCGGGTTTGGTGGGTGGTTCTGTAACGGCAGTCTACTTCGTCCTCCTCCTCAGACGAGGAGAGGCGAGAAGGATCAGAGGACCAATACGCAGCGTGATAATTTTCCATAATGAATTTAATTAACACAAAACAATACACTATACAAAATAACCAAAGAACATACCGTCACAGTCCTAGCTGGTGCAGAACACAAACACAGAGACAGGAAATAACCACCCACAATCCCCAACACAAAACAAGCCACCTATATATGATTCTCAATCAGGGACAACGATTGACAGCTGTCTCTGATTGAGAACCATATCAGGCTGAACATAGAAACAGACGAACTAGACACACAACATAGAATACCCACCCCAACTCACGCCCTGACCAACTAAACATATACAAAACAACAGAAAACAGGTCAGGAACGTGACAACAGCTTTGCAAACTCTTGGCATTCTCTCAACTAGTTTCATGAGCTAGTCACCTGGAATGCATTTTAATTAACACATGTGCCTTGTTAAAAGTTAATTTGTGGAATTTCCTTCCTTCTTAATGCGTTTGAATCAATCAGTTGTGTTAAGACATGGAGATAGCCCTATTTTGTAAAATACCAAGTCCATATTATGGCAAGAAAAGCTCAAATAAGGAAAGAGAAATGACAGTCCATCATTACTTTAAGACATGAAGATCAGTCAATCCGGAACATTTCTTCAAGTGCAGTCGCAAAAACTATCAAGCGCTATGATGACACTGGCTCTCATGAGGACCACCACAGGAAAGGAAGACCCATAGTTACCTCTGCTGCAGTGGATAAAGTTCATTAGAGTTAACTGCACCTCAGATTGCAGCCCAAATAAATGCTTCACAGAGTTCAAGTAACAGACAAATCTCAACATCAACTGTTCAGAGGAGTCTTTGTGAATCATGCCTTCATTGTCTAATTGCTGCAAAGAATCCACTACTAAAGGATACCAATAATAAGAAGATACTACCAAGAAACACGAGCAATGGACATTAGACCGGTGGAAATCTGTCCTTTGGTCTGATGAGTCCAAATTTGCAATTTTTTGATTACTACATGATTCCATATGTGTTATTTCATAGTTTCGATGTCTTCACTATTATTCTAAAATGCATAAAATAGTCAAAATAAAGAAACACCCTTGAATGAATAGGTGTGTCCAAAGTTTTGACTGATACTGTACATATAAAATTGGTAAAACGGCAGGGGCAGTAGGTAGCCTAGTGGTTAGAGCGTTGGACTAGTAACCGAAAGGTTGCAAGATTGAATCCCTGAGCTGACAAGGTAAAACATCTGTCATTCTGCCCCTGAACAAGGCAGTTAACCCACTGTTCCTAGGCTGTCATTGAAAATAAGAATTTGTTCTTAACTGACTTGCATAGTTAAATAAAGGTTAAAAAAATTAAATTGCTATGTAAACATTAATGAAGTGACCATTGTTTCATTATTAAAGTGACCAGTGTTCCCTGTCTATGTGCATAGTGCAGCAGCCTTTAAGGTACATGGTAGAGTAACCGGATGGTAGCCGGCTAGTAACAGTGACTAAGTTCAGGGAAGGGAAGGGAAGGGTAATGGGCGGAGGCCGGCTAGTGATGGCTATTTAATAGTCTGATGGCCTTGTGATACAGTAGAAGCTGTTTTTCAGTCTCTCAGTCGCAGCTTTGATGCAAGGTGTGGTGCCCTTGCTTTCAGTGCTTTAGGCAGCGGTGCCGATACTAAAAGATGTGTTTATCGTGACAGGCGCCTTTGTCTCTCCCCAGACCGCTGTCATGTCAAGACAGAGGCGGATTCAGGCTTCAGAGGACAGAGCGTGGAACGGCACGATCACATCGAACTGAGAATATTTCCCAGCTGAGCTGTCCTCTGTGCTCACGCAGCAGACACGCCTCATACACCACCAATTAGAGCCCAGATACCTCAGCCAAGTGCAGCAGAGGGATGCCAAGTGTGTGTTAGTGTGCGTGTGTGGGTGCGTGAGTAGTTGGGATCAAAATATTTAATTCTCATGCTCAGTGTAATTCATTTTTGTAGCTTTTGCAAGATACATCCCCACATGTGTTTTATTTTAAAATATGCACATTCATTACCCTAGAAACATAGTTACCAGACTCTTTTTGTTCTGTTATTTCATGTGACGAATCAAATTGTATTTTTCACATGCTTTGTAAACAACGGGTTTAGACTAACAGTGAAATGCTTACTTATGGGCCCGTTCCAACAATGCAGAGAGAACAATTTGAAATAATAGAACAGTTATAACAGGAAGAATAAATCCACAATGAGTAACGATATATATATACCCAGGGTACCAGTACCGATTATATGTGCAGGGGTACGAAGTTATTAAGGAAAATATGTATGTAGGTAGGGATAAAGTTAGTAGGCAACAGGATAGATAATAAACAGTAACAGCGGCGTACAGTTTCCTTTATGTTGCTAATCTATTCCAGGCCAACAAATACACAGTTTTGTCTTCTTCATCAGAATCAACTTTTTACAACCTTGCTAACTTTATAAGCCGCTCAGTAAAGTCACCAGATTAATTTGCACACCTGTCAATGCCTGGAAAAACAATAGCCACTTCTGAGTCACAACCCGTCTCTTCAGTCTCAGGCCAGGTACTGTACAGTACAGTACATCTCTTCAGATGGACCAGACCATTCAGGTCAGGCTTGTTCTTCAAAAGCTATTAATCACAGACTACCTGTCCGTCTCCTTTCCTTTCACACAATCATGACACTTTGTCAGACACGCGATTTAGCTGATGATGCCCCTGCCTGCAGGAAAATGTGAAGTGTTTTTTAAAGATATACGGACAGATTCATTAAGCCCTTATTACCTTTCATCTGTTTTTGAATGATGAAAATGATATAGAAAATGTAGGTAGACAGGATCAGATAGAATGATTTGATCCCAATGAAATAAGATCTCTAGGGATTAGACATAAAGTTATCAGCACTGGTAACTCTTTACCCAAGGGGCATGACATATTAATTTTTAAGCAAAAATGTCATCTCACACTGATAACACTGGCAATAATAATGTACAGTGCATTCGGAAAGTATTCAGACCCCTTCACTTTTTCCACATTTTGTTACTTTACAGCCTTATTCTAAAATTTATGAAATAGTTGTTTCCCCTCATCAATCTACACACAATAGCCCATAATGACAAAGCAAAAACTGTTTTATTTTTTATTTTTGGCAAATTTATTAAAAAATATATATATATTATATCACATTTACACAAGAATTCAGAGCATTTACTCAGTACTTTGTAGAAGCACCTTTGGCAACGATTACAGCCTTGAGTGTTCTTGGGTATGACGCTACAAGCTTGGCACACCTGTATTTGGGGAGTTTCTCCCATTCTTCTCTGCAGATCCTCTCAAGCTCTGTCAGGAGCATCGCTGCACAGCTATTTTCAGGTCTCCAGAGATTGTCAATCAGGTTCAAGTCCGCGCTCTGGCTGTGTCACTCAAGGACATTCAGAGACTTGTCCCGAAGCCACTCCTGCATTGTCTTGGCTGTGTGCTTAGGGTTGCTGTCCTGTTGGAAGGTGAACCTTCACCCCAGTCTGAGGTCCTGATTGCTCTGGAGCATGAATTCATCAAGGATCTCGCTGTACATTGCTCCGTTCATCTTTCCCTCGATCCTGACTGGTCTCCTAGTTCCTGCCGCTGAAAAACATCCCCACATCATGATGCTGCCACCACCATGCTTCACCGTAGGGATGGTGCCAGGTTTCTTCCAGACGTGACGCTTGGCATTCAGGCCAAAGAGTTCAATCTTGGTTTTATCAAACCAGAGAATCTTGTTTTCTCATGGTCTGAGAGTCTTTAGGTGCCTTTTGGCAAACTCCAAGCGGGCAGTCATGTGCCTTTTACTGAGGAGAGGCTTCCGTCTTGCCACATTATCATAAAGGCCTGATTGGTGGAGTGCTGCAGAGATAGTTTTCCTTCTGGAAGGTTCTCCCATCTCCACAGAGGAACTCTGGAGCTCTGTCAGAGTGACCATCGGGTTCTTGGTCACCTCCTTAATCAAGGACCTTCTCCCCCGATTGCTCAGTTTGGCCTGGCGGCCAGCTCTAGGAAGAGCCTTGGAGGTTCTAAACTTCTTCCATTTAAGAATGATGGAGGTCACTGTGTTCTTGGGAACCTTCAATGCTGCAGACATTTTTTGCTACCCTTCCCCAGATCTGTGCCCCCACAGAATCCTGACTCAGAGATCTACAGACAATTCCTTTGACCTCATGGCTGGGTTTTTGCTATGACATGCACTGTCAGCTGTGGGACCTTATATAGACAGGTGTGTGCCTTTCCAAATCATGTCCAATCAATTGAATTTACCACAGGTGGACTCCAATCAAGTTGTAGAAACATCTCAAGGATGATCAATAGAAACAGGATGCACCTGTGCTCAATTTCGAATCTCATAGCAAAGTCTAAATACTTACAGTATGTACTTATGTAAATACTTATGTAAATATATATATATATTTTTTTTTTACTGTTTTTCGCTTTGTCATTATGGGGTATTGTGTGTAGATTGATGAGAATTTTTTAAATAATTTAATATATTTTGGAATAAGGCTGTAAAGTAACAAAATGTGTCAAAAGTCAAGAGGTCTGAATACTTTACGAATGCAGTGTATGCTTTTATTAGGCGTAATAAATGGACTATGTACGCTATATGCGGGAACATTGCCTTTAAATTAAAATCATTCTATAGCGCGTAACTTCATCGCTACGGCTTGAACCAAACCCTTAATCAGACGCGACCTGAGCCGTTCAGGGGCTTTGAGACTGGGAGGGTGTAGGAAGTGTGAAATCCACCTGAGTGAAAGTGACAAGTAGCGCAGAGGTGTGAAAAACATACCAACGATGATGGATGCTGTATAATTAATCTGTCTCATCAGATCTCATTCGAGTATCGACAGGTCATTATGGACTCACTAATTTATCTAACGGATCAGAATGACACTTGGGAAGCTAGTTCAAGTATTTTAGATACCCGTTGTCCCCTCTAAACTGATAATATGCAATCGCCTCGTTTGTAAAAGACGTTTCTAAAGGTATACATAATATAGCCAAACAATATCTGTACTGAGTATATGCATTAGATAGTTGGCTTTGACAAACTTTGTCAGCTATTAGTTTGTATTTTGAACAGCTGTGAATATGAGGTATTTTGTTTTGTTATTGCTACTGAGAAAGTACTGGCGTGTGTTGACTCATTCACTGACTGAGCTCTGTCTGTCTTTCTGTCACAGGGTTTGTGCAATATGAGTAATAACCCCCTTCTCTCTATTGTATCTCCGATTTACACACAGGAGTCTGGACCAACCGCATTGTCTTAACTCTCATTGGTGTGTTGCGTGTGTGTGTGTTTTGTAATTGTGCAGGCATTAGCATTAAGGAGCAGTGGCTGTGTTCTCAACAGGACTTAGGAGAGGAGACGTCCTCTCACTACTGCTCACCTGGGGGGGGGGGGGGGGGGGCACACGCACACACGCGCACACACACGCGCACACACTCACACACACGCGCACACACTCACACACACACCACCATCGCCAAATTCTCATACACTCTCCCCAATCCCTCATTATGTAGTCTATTGTGCTGGCTGCCGCAGGGGTCATGGGGGTCCTGTTAAGGAGCCTTTCAGGGGCACTGGTTCCTGTTCCCCTAATGAGGCAGTGAGAGACGGGAGACAGGAGGCGTCAAAAGCCTCCTGGGGGACCCCCACAGTGTACCTGTCTCAGGTGTTTGTTTGAGGCTAAACAAACACAACCATTGTTTGGCCAGGAATGTTTATCAGGGGGAATCAAAGCCCTGCTCCATCTGCAGCCTACATGACAATGACAGAGCAACCAGGGGGCTGCACCGATTCACATTCACTCACAGACAGAGAGAGAGAGAAGAACTCACACAGTTTATGCTGGAAAGGCATGCAGGTCTGGGTCTGGGTAATAATGACTGGGCTACAATCAAAGCTTCAGTGCTCATACAGATGAATGCCCAGACTGATTGATTATTGAATAGTGGTCAAAAATGGAGTAGATTAGAGGTTTTGTATGTAAAGGTGTTTTGTGACAACACTGATTCTCACAGGACATGCAAGCTACCCTGAACCCATTTCAACTCCATGATTGAATGTAAACGCATGACATAGCAATGGTTTAAAACTAATCATCTAACAATTTATCATACGATAACTTTGTCATATGATAAAATGTATACGTTCATAAAAGGGCCATGAATCAGTTGGAATACATCCCTGCATCAGAAAGCTATTTCATCTTGTTCAAAGCATAATGATTTGTGTTGCAGTCAATCTTTATTATTGACCCCCATCATGTTCTCATCACCAGGGTTATTCTGTAATATATTGACTTTGTCACTTTTCTATTAGGCTTGTATATTTTGTTATGATTGGTATCTCTGCAAATCATTTCGCTGAAGTTTTACCCTCCAGGGAGAGACAGAGGGAGGGAGGAATGGAGCAAATTCATCTGACGAAAAGTTTAGATTGGGGAAATTCTTAGAATCATGTTATACTAATCAAAAAAGCAATGAATCTTTGTGAAAGTCCCTGGCAAGACTTTGTCTAAGAGAGATGAATAGTTATTATATTACAGAGAAAAACAGAGGAGATTCCACAGCAGAGGCCAACTCTGAGACCAGTCAGTGATTCAGTCTGCACTGCAGTGCTGAACCTGGACGATGCCATAGTACCAGTAGTACCTGCAATAGTACCTCACATGAACTGTCCATTTTAATCATGTGCTCATATTAATCACATTCGTATTGTTGTTTAAAAATGTACATTTCTATTATCCATAGACATATGGAGTAATTACATTTGTGCTAATAATAACTTGCTTCTCTGCAGCAAACACAACTGGATGGACTGTTACAGTAACTATAGCCATGAATACTCATGTGACTGACTAGAGAGGAAAATAGTTTGAGGTCCATTAAAGCTTTACAGTAAAATGACTGAAAGTCTAATTATACCTCCAGCCGACACTCTCTTTAAAGTGGCTCTCTCTGTAGAATTCTTTGTGTGTTCAAAGGACGGAAAGATGGACAGGATGCTGTGAAGTGTCAACTCAAATTTTTTATTTTTTATTTATTTGTTATAACAAATCGACCTAATGAGACGGTCTTCATGGTGGTTCAGATAACGCAGAGGGCCTCTGAGTCAATAGGACACCAGAGGCATTGTGTGCGTGTGCATGCATGTATGTGTGTACTCGTGCATATGCCTGTGTGCTGCTGTGTGTGTAAATTTACTAAATTACAGTCAGTCAGCAGCTCAACGGTTAGTTGCCAAGCTAAAATGACATGTTTTGTGTGGATAGTATAATTCCATGATTGGGGGCCTGGCTGCGTGTGTAATGTGCTGCCTTGGTGTGTTTGTCGAGGAAGGGGTTAAAGCTGAGGAGGGGGTGTTTTGGCCAAGGCATAAATACAACAAGACAGGCCCTCAGCACCAACTGCTTGTTATCCTATGGCCAGACCAACCATTAAAACACAACTAGTGAAGGGGGGGAGAGGGAGGGAGGAGAGAGAGAAAAAGATGGGGGGGCAGAAAAAGAGGGGTGGAAAGGGGCGAAGAGAGAGGCAGAGAGACGCAGAAAGAGAGATGCAGGTCTATGTTTTGGTTTGCACTAACTTCACCGTGCTCACGTTTCTTGCTCAAGATTCGCCCTAAGCTGGTTGGTATCTCAGAGTCTCTCCAGGAGGAATGCAGGTACCTCAGTCTAGACAGTGTTCAGCTGATCCCTGTCTGCTCCCATGGTTTTAGGACCTTCCCATGCCTCTCTCCCCTCTTTCTGCCCCCCTATGGTGTCTCTCTTGCTTAATCTCCCCTCCTACAGTCTGACCACCAGGGGTTGCAGACAGACAGGTGGGTGGGCAGACAGACACACAGACAGACATAGACAGACAGACAGACAGACAGACAGACAGGTGGGCATGTGGGCAGGCAGACAAGTAAGCGTGCTAGTAGTTAGAGTAGGTGGGCAGACAGACATCTTGGCAGAAAGTTGGCAGAGCAGAATCTCCACTACCCAGACTACCGCTACTTTATCTGGTATTTTTGGATCAGCTAGGTGGCATTATGGTGGTTCACTGCTGTTGCTTCATATCTCTGCTGTTCTTGTGGTGCTGCTGGGCAAGTTCCAAGTGAAATTGACAATGAGGCAAGTTTCTATTTGGCAGTCACTCATCTTCAGATAATAACCACTTTCACTGATGAATGTCCTGTCATTTTATTTACCTCATGTTTAGCTTCAATTTATTACCAGTGTAAATGTTCTGTACACAAAGTGCAGCTGTTTAGGAAGATCAAAACAGATACGGATAAGTGTAACCTTCGCATGCACTCTTTAGGAGAAGATCTTTGCTTGATATGGAATCTTTTCCCCTTCAGTCTTTTTACTCTCATGTTCTAGCCGATTGACAGATGGTGCATGTCATTGTTAATTATGAGAGGAGTTGTCTGACATTCTAAATAAAATATGTTTGTCTTCATTGTTGTAGAACTTTACCTGACGTTTCACTCTTCAAAAAAAAAACCTAAAGGGGTTCTTCCGCTGGCCCCATAGGAGAACCCTTTCTGGTTCCAAGTAGAACCCGTCTGGGTTATACCTGGAACCAAAAGGGTTCTACTTGGAACCAAAAATGGTTCTTTAAAGGGTTCTCCTATGGCAGTGTTTCCCAACCCTGGTCCTCAAGTACCCCCAACAGTACACATTTGTATTGTAACCCTGGACAAGCACACCTGATTAAACTTGTCAACTAATCATCAAGCCCTTAATGAGTTGAATGAGGTGTGTTTGTCAAGGGCTACAACAAAACGATGTACTGTTGGGGGTACTCGAGGACCAGGGTTGGGAAACACTGCCATAGGAGAACCCTTTAAAGAACTGTTTTTGGTTCCATGTAGAACCCTTTTGGTTCCAAGTTTTCCACAGAGGGTTTTACATGGAACCCAGACGGGTTCTCCTATGGGGATAGCCATAGAACCTTTTTGGTACCCATTTATCTGAGAGTGTAATGTCCGTGGTGAAATAGTTGACATTCACCTTACATGACAACGTGTCTCGGTTGTTTACAGTAGGAGAAGATAAAGTGATGACAGTTATAGAGGACAAATAACTTCATGACAGCACAAACAAACACATATGCTTACAACCAACCCACAAGTACACCAGATATGCAGACTAAAGAAAAGCCTGTAGCGCTCTTAACATAGCATTGTCAGTGTGTAGAACACCACTGTCACTCTGGTCGAGTGTGACCTGATCAATAAAATAAAAACATTTGCACCTTGTGGGAATACACTGGGTGTACAAAACATTAGGAACACCTGCTCTTTCTATGACATAAACTGACCAGGTGAATCCAGGTGAAAGCTATGATCCCTTATTGATGTCACTTGTTAAATCCACTTCAATCATTGTAGATGAAAGAGGACACAGGTTAAAGAAGGATGTTTAAGCCTTGAGACAGTTGAGGCATGGATTGTGTATGTGCCATTCAGAGGGTGAATGGGAAGGTCAAAAGACTTAAGTGCCTTTGAACGGGGTATGGTAGTAGGTGCCAGGCGCACTGTTTTGAGTCTGTAAAGAACTGCAGTGCTGCTGGGTTTTTCACACTCAACAGTGGGAAACCTGTGTGTATCAAGGATGGTCCACCACCCAAACGACATCCAGACAACTTGACACAATTGTGGGAAGCATTGGAGTCAACATCAGCATGCCTGTGGAACCCTTTTGACATCTTGTAGAGTTCATACCCTGACAAATTGAGGCTGTTCTGAGGGTAAAAAGGGGTGCAGCTCAATATTAGGAAGGTGTTCCTAATGTTTTGTACACTCAGTGTATACTCTGGAGTAATGTCTGTGTGAATGCTTTAACATTTCCAATACATAACTCTCACAACTTGAACGGTCGCATCATCAAACTCCAAAAAGGCCAAATTCAAGATTATTTCCTTTATTCCGGGAAATTGGCCAAGGTATTCTGCTCTTTGACTGGGAACAAGACACACTGTACATCAGAAACACGTTGAATATCGTCCTAATGGACATTATTAGCACACGTTGGAGGAATAATATTATGATTGTCTGGTTGAAAGAGACCAAGTAGTTGATGGGGAGTTTGGTTTCATCTGACTGGTTCCAGGTGATATTGTGGCTTTAGAAGGTGGTAACCGTACCCCAGTAGTACCCCAAAACCCCTGGCATGTAGCAGCAGCATCCATGTGGAAGCTACACAGTTCCCCTGCTCCGTGCTGCCTTTTGAACCGGCTGATTATTTGCAGGGAAAATTAAACATACGTGGAATGCGTCTCACCGGGGTCTGTTGTCTTTTGAAGTTCCTCACTCCTCACAAAGAGCCAGTGTGTTGGAGATCCAACAGGACCCAACTCACAACTCAACCTCATAGCTCTGCAGTGGTTACCTCTAGGAAAACAAACAAATTTTTCGGAGGTTGTTTTCAATGCGCCTCTCACCATTCACCGGGTTTTAGGGAAGCTCAACATGCAGTTTCTCCTGCAATGTCCAGTTCTAGTCTTACACAACTGAGGCCCTGTGGTGTTCCTGTGTAGGAGGTTTGCTTCATACTTTTACAGCTCTATCAGAGAGCATAATCAAATTCAAAGTACTTGATGTTCTAGATGTACATGTGTTATTTCTTGTCTAAGTCTTCCATCAGGTTTGGACTAGGATCATCACTCATTGAGCCACTAGTCTTGTGAGAGGATTATCCCAGCTAGCACATTTTGTTCCTTGGAAGTTGTGGGGGAGTACATTTTTCTTTTCACATTGGTTGTGGGAATGAAGCCAAAAGTTTCCTAGCTGGTAAAATTGAACTTTTTTTAAACGTTCTGAGAACAGAAGTGAAAATTTCACTTGTTCTGAGAATGTTTATTTTTAGGTTGTAGGGAGGCTCTGAGAACGTTTTACTCTGGTTCCTTAAAAATGATAGGTTATTTGGAAGTTTTTGAAAAACTTGCTTAAAAAATTCACTGAATGACATTTAATAACAATGCCATCTTATTTTGGACACGTGGAAATTCATTTCCTTAGGCATTAATCATGCGAACACATTTGTTTTTTCTGTTCTGTTCTCTAGTCACGGAATTAGTCCACCGCGCCACCAGGATGGAGCTAGCATGCCGTATTTTTTTACGCAAACAAAACCTGTACATTTTAGTCTATTCAAACAAAACATTTCACCATTGGATTTAGTTTAAAAATTGAGTGAAAAAAATACAAAATGCCCTTACATTAAGGACTTTTTGCAAATCCAATTAGTTTTCTATGTTGATTCAACATCATTGCATAGATTATTTGGGTTAAAATGATGTGGAAACAACGTTAATTCAACCAGTTTTTGGCCTGTGCGCTATAGTAAACGTTATTCTGTACTGAAATTCCCACAGATAAATGTTGTTTCCGTTCTCAGAACAAATTGAGAACATGACTTTAAATAGAATCATGATGATACCTGCAGGAAAAGTTATGCTGAAGTACTATTCTGTCGAATCAAAATCATTTTCAAGAAACAATCAGATTTCGACAGAAATACGGCTGAGATGCAAAGAAAATTCAAGGAGAGGGGGTACAAAAATGGTCAGATTAATACTGCCATTGAAAAAATCCTAAACAAATTGAGACATGATCTCTTTCAAGGACTGTCTCACAAAAAGAAGCATTCTTGCGTACTTACTACCCGCTATTCAAAGTTAAGGGAATCATTCACAAACATTGGCACATTCTAAGATCCGATGATGGTATCAGTAATGTGTTTTTGGACCCTCTGTTGGTCGTATTCTCGCAGGGCAGAAATATCAGCGATCAATTGGGAAATTCTGATTTACCATTCCAAAATACCCCTGCACAATGTCTAATTTGCACTGAAATTACCGCAGAAGTTGTTGGAAGGTTCTATGCAAAATAACCGCACTCTCACCAAGCTCTAAGAAACATATGGTTCTCAGAACGGTATGTGCTGGCTGGGATCATACCAGTAGAACAAGATCCTAGGTCAGCCTAAAATAATTATATCTAATCTGGGTGATGTCTGAGATTGATAGGGCTGCATCAAAATAGGATTCCATTCAAGGTTTCCACACTTCCCAGGTGTGTCACCATGTGCAAGTAAACAAGACAAACAAAGCACTATTGGACTCTGTGTGTGTGTGTGTGTGTGTGTGTGTGTGTGTGTGTGTGTGTGTGTGTGTGTGTGTGTGTGTGTGTGTGTGTGTGTGTGTGTGTGTGTGTGTGTGTGTGTGTGTGTGTGTGTACAGGATATGTCCTGTTGAAGATTACACCATGGTGTCTGCATGTGTCTGTCAGTGATATAAGAAGCAGTGTGCATGCTTATCTGACATTGATCTACAGAAGAGAAAGGAAGGCATTCTTGAGTGTCTGCAAAAGTCAATACCATCACCAACACAGCCCACACACTAAAAGCACTGCAGTAATAGAGTTTCTCTTATTAGAAGATGTGGTGACCAATAACAGAAATGGTCCTGTTTGGATGCAGTTTTAGGGAATGCAGGAGGTTAAGGTCCTTATTTAAAACCTATGCAACATATCCAGAGTTTTTCCAAGCCAACCCTCCATATCATATATCCGCTAACCGCTACACACAGCCTACTTTGTTGTCACCATATTGCTAGCTAACGTAATAGTCAATATAGCTAATAGAGCTAACACATTAGTAAATCTGCTACAATCATGCAGTACAGCGTACAGTCAGCAAGCAGTTTAGCAGTTACACCGGCAAGCCCCAGTGGCAATATGAATAAAACTAAAAGTGTACCTTGACTTGGAAGAGTTCCAGTGATGGATAGCCATAGCCAGCTAGCTAACATAGCGTCCCTCTCTGTTTGAGCCGGGTGTTTGAGTAGGCCAAACTAGCTAGCTTATTTCGCTAGCTAAGTAAGTGAAAAAGAAAAAAACTATGGAAGATAGCTAGCTCTCTTTCTCTCTCTGTCTCTCATGATTCTCCTTCATTTTTAAAGAAATGTATTTGTTCAATACTGTTAAACTATTGTCTTTCTCTCTCTTTGAGTCAACTACATTTTATGCACTGCAGTGCTAGCTAGCTGTAGCTTATGCTTTCAGTACTAGATTCATTCTCTGCTCCTTTGATTGGGTGGACAAAATGTCAGTTCATGCTGCAAGATCTCTGATACGTTGGAGGACGTCCTCCGGAAGTTGTCATAATTACTGTGTAAGTCAATGGAAGGGGGTGAGAACCATGAGCCTCCTTGAGGCTTTGTATTTAAGTCAATGTACCCAGAGGAGGACGGAAACTCAATGATCTATGTTGAGGCTACTATTCATTGTAAAACACTGTGTTTTAATCAATTATTTGGTGACGTGAATATATTTAGTATAGTTTTATCTAAAAATGATAACTTCTTTAATGTTTCACTTTATATTTTTATGAAATTCACTGAGGAGGATAGTCCTCCCCTTCCTCCTTTGAGGAGCCTCCACCAATGCATACCTCTAATATGAATAATGTAGCTGCTGTATGTAATCGGCAGTGAATATCTGTATAGGCTAGATCACGTGTCAAACTCATTCCACGGAGGGCCGAGTGTCAGCGGGTTTTCGCTCCTCCTTTGGACTCGAATGATGAATTAAGGTCACTGATTAGTAAGGAACACTCCTCACCTGGTTGTCTAGGTCTTAATTGAAAGGAAAAAACAAAAACCAGCAGACACTAGGCCCTCCATGGAATGAGTTTGACACCCCTGGGCTAGATACTGTTTGTGCACATTCAACCTATATACAGTTGAAGTCGGAAGTATACATACACTTAGGTTGGAGTCATTAAAACTCATTTTTCAACCACTTAACAAATTACTTGAACCTTTTCTCAATAGGGGGTGCTGTTTTCACTTTGTAAAAAATTCGTTCCCAAATTAAACTGCCTCGTACTCAATTCTTGCTCGTACAATATGCATATTATTATTACTATTGGATAGAAAACACTCTCTAGTTTCTAAAACCGTTTGAATTATATCTGTGAGTAAAACAGAACTCGAGTTGGAGCAATCTTCCTGTCGGCAAGTGAGAAATCTGAAATCAGGCAATCTGTTCCAGGGTCGGTTTATTAATTTGCATGTATTCTATTGGTCGACATGCACTGCATACGCATTCCCCTGGATGTCAGCAAGCAATGAGAATTGGAATGGAGTTGCTAGGCAGATCTGAGGCTATATAAATGGGCTTGGAACCGGGGGTCCAGCCTTTTCAACATTCGTCATGACGCAAGACAGACCTCAGGATTGCGTTCTGAAAAGCTCTCGTTATAGGAGTTAGATATATCCGGCTCTGATTTTATTCGATATAGGTGTTAAAGACATCATAATGTTGTTATTTTAAACCGAGTTATATCAGTTTATATCAGTATATTGCGATTTTCGGTATTTTATTTGTGCTGCGTTATGGTGAGTTGGACACGTCTTCGCCACATGGCTAATGTTTACTGCTAATTCCAAAGTTGAAGGCGACAATCTACAACCGAGCAACGATTCCTCTGGACAAAGGACAACTTGCCCAAGATTCTGATGGGAGCTCATCAAAAAGTAAGAAGTATTTATGATGTTAATTCGTTGTTCTGTTGAAAAATGTAAAACTACTGTTCCGCCATTAATTTCGGTGCGGTCTCGCTTTAACGCACGCTGTATGTCGTAGTAACGTTAATTTTAAAAATCTAACACAGCGGTTGCATTAAGAACTAATGTATCTTTCATTTGCTGTCCAACCTGTATTTTTTAGTCAAGTTTATGATTAGTTACTGATTAGATTAGGTGCCTCTCCCAAGATTTCTCCCGACATTTTGTTTGCATTTTGGCTACTATTCATATTGTATAACCACGATTTGTGCCGCTAAATATGCACATTTTCGAACAAACTCTATATGTATTGTGTAATATGATGTTATAGGACTGTCATCTGAAGAAGTTTGAGAAGGTTAGTGAAAAAATTAATATCTTTTGCTGGATTATTCGTTATCGCTATTGTTGGCTTGAATCAATGCTGTTGTGTGGTTGGCTATTGTAGTAAGCTAATATAATGCTATATTGTGTTTTCGCTGTAAAACACTTAAAAAATCTGAAATATTGGCTGGATTCACAAGATCTTTGTCTTTCATTTGCTGTACGCTGTGTATTTTTCATAAATGTTTTATGATGAGTATTTAGGTAATTCACGTTGGTCTCTGTAGTTATTCTAGTTGCTTTGGTGAGTGTTGTGATGGTGGCTGCAATGTAAAACTATGATTTATACCTGAAATATGCACATTTTTCTAACAAAACATATGCTATACAATAAATATGTTATCAGACTGTCATCTGATGAAGTTGTTTCTTGGTTAGTGACTATTTATATCTTTATTTGGTCGAAATTGTGATAGCTACCTATGCAGGAAAAAAATGGTGGGAAAAAAAAGTTGTGTCTTTTGCTATCGTGGTTAGCTAATAGAAATACATATTGTGTCTTCCCTGTAAAACATTTTAAAAATCAGAATGATGGCTGGATTCACAAGATGTGTATCTTTCATCTGGTGTCTTGGACTTGTGATTTAATGATATTTAGATGCTAGTATTTACTTGTGACGCTATGCTAGGCTATGCTAGTCAGCTTTTTTACTGATGGGGGTGCTCCCGGATCCGGGATTGTGATGAAGTAGAAGTTAACAAACTATAGTTTTGGCAAGTCGGTTAGGACATCTACTTTGTGCATGACACAAGTCAGTTTTCCAACAATTGTTTATAGACAGATTATTTCACTTTTAACTCACTGCATCACAATTCCAGTGGGTCAGAAGTTACATACACTAAGTTGACTGTGCCTTTAAACAGCTTGGAAAATTCAAAAAAATTATGTCATGGCTTTAAAAGATTCTGATAGGCTAATTGACATAATTTGAGTCAATTGGAGGTTTGGAGGAAAAAGGAGGAAGCTTGCAAGCCGAAGAACACCATCCCAACCGTGAAGCACGGGGGTGGCAGCATCATCTTGTGGGGGTGCTTTGCTGCAGGAGGGACTGGTGCACTTCACAAAATAGATGGCCTCATGAGGTAGGAAAAATATGTGGATATATTGAAGCAACATCTCAAGACATCAGTCAGGAAGTTAAAGCTTGTTTGCAAATGGGTCATCCAAATGCACAATGACCCCAAGCATACTTCCAAAGTTGTGGCAAAATGGCTTAAGGACAACAAAATCAAGGTATTGGAGCGGCCATCACAAAGCCCTGACCTCAATTCTATAGAACATTTGTGGACAGAACTGAAAAAGCGTGTGCGAGCAAGGAGGCCTACAAACCTGCCTCAGTTACACCAGCTCTGTCAGGAGGAATGGGCCAAAATTCACCCAACTTATTGTGGGAAGCTTGTGGAAGGCTTCCCGAAATGTTTGACCCAAGTTAAACAATTGTAAGGCAATGCTACCAAATACTAATTGAGTGTATGTAAACTTCTGACCCACTTGGAATGTGATGAAAGAAATCAAAGCTGAAATAAATCATTCTCTCTACTATTATTCTGACATTTCACATTCTTAAAATTAAGTGGTGATCCTAACTGACCTAAGACAGGGCATTTTTACTAGGATTAAATGTAAGGAATTGTCACGTCCTGACCATAGAAAGTCTTTATTTTCTATGGTGGAGTAGGTCAGGGCGTGACTGGGGGGTTAGTCTAGTTTATATTTTCTATGTGGGGTTCTAGTTTTGTTTTCTTTGTTGGTGTTTGGTATGATTCCCAATTAGAGGCAACTGGCTATCCTTGTCTCTAATTGGGGAACATATTTAAGTAGCATTTTTCCACCTTTGTTTTGTGGGATATTGTTTATGTGTAGTTGTATGTCAGCACTCCATTGTCATCATGTTTTGTTATGTGGTTAACTTACTTTAAATAAATAAAGATGTGGAACCCAGATCACGCTGCACGTTGGTCCGAGTATGCTTCCAGTTCGTACGACGAGCGTGACAGAATATCGAACCAACAAAGGACCAAGCAGCATGCCCAGGAGGAGAGTGTATCCTGGACTTGGGAGGAGATTCTGGATGGGAAGGGATCCTGGACTTTGGAGGAAATCCGGGCAGGACAGGATCGCCTTCCTTGGTGGGAAACGCAAGGAGAAAAGGGAGGACAGCGACGACGCCGGGGTTCGCTGCCACAGAGAAAGTCCAAAAGACAGCCCACGGGGTGGTCGGCAGAACCGGGGAGTGAGCCAGAGCCTGTGTGGGAGTCGATAGAAGAAGGTAATGAGAGATACCGGAGAGAGGTTGTGGAAAGGAGTATGCTGCAGTGCAGGCGCGTTGAAAAGCGCCTTCTCAGCCCGGCACCATCTGTGCTAGCTCTACGCACCAAGTCTCCAGTACGCCTTCACAGCCCAGTTCGTCCTGTGCCAACTCCTCGTACTCACCGTGCGAAGTGTGTTAAAGTTCCGGTACAATTGATGCCGGCTATACGCACCAGGTCTCCAGTGCACCTTCACAGCCCAGTACGTCCTGTGCCAGCTCCTCGCACTTGCCGTGCGAAGTGTGTTAAAGTTCCGGTACAATTGATGCCGGCTATACGCACCAGGTCTCCAGTACGCCTCCACAGCCCAGTACGTCCTGTGCCAGCTCCACGCACCAGGCCTCCAATGCGCCTCCCCAGTCCGGTACATCCTGTGCCTGCTCCCCGCACTCGTCCTGAGGTGTGTGTCACCAGTCCGGTGCCACCTGTGCCGGCCCCACGCATCAGGCCTCCAGTGCGTCTCCACAGTCCAGAGCTTCCGGTGACGATGCCCAGTCCAGAGCTTCCGGCGACGGTTCACAGTCCAGAGCTTCCGGCGACGTTTCACATTCCAGAACCTCCAACGACGGTCCACAGTCCAGAACCTCCAACGACGGTCCACAGTCCGGAACCTCCAACAACGGTCCACAGTCCGGAACCTCCAACGACGGTCCACAGTCCGGAACCTCCTGAGACGGTCCACAGTCCGGAACCTCCTGAGACGGTCCACAGTCCGGAACCTCCTGAGACGGTCCACGGTCCGGAACCTCCTGAGACGGTCCACGGTCCGGAACCTCCTGCGACGGTCCACGGTCCGGAACCTCCTGCGACGGTCCACGGTCCGGAACCTCCAGCTCCACGGCAGGAGCCTTCCTCTGCGCCGATGTCCAGTCCAAACACGGCGTCCAGTCCAGCTCCATGGCAGGAGCCCTCCTCTGCGCCGATGCCCAGTCCAGACACTGCGTCCAGTACCGCTCCATGGCAGGAGTCTTCCTCTGCACCGATGTCCAGGCCAGGGCCGGTGTCCAGGCCCGCTCCATGGCAGGAGCCTTCCTCGGCATCTATTTCCAGTCCAGGCACAGTGTTCAGCCTGGGTCCATGGCTGGATCCGCAGGATGAGCGGGTTCTTCGGCCCGCACCAGAGCCGCCACCAAAGATGATGAATCCGCGAGCTGAGCAGGTTCTTCGTCCCGCACCAGAGCCGCCTCCGATGCTGGCTGATCCACGGGATGAGAGGGTTCTTCGGCCCGCACCAGAGCCGCCACCAAAGATGGTGGATCCACGAGCTGAGTGGGTTCTTCGTCCCGCACCAGAGCCGCCTCTGATGCTGGCGGATCCACGGGATGAGAGGGTTCTTCGTCCCGCACCAGAGCCGCCTCCGATGCTGGCGGATCCACGGGATGAGAGGGTTCTTCGTCCTGCACCAGAGCCGCCACCAACACTAAACGCCCCCCTAACCCTCCCTTTTGGTTTCAGGTTTTGCGGCCGGAGTCCGCACCTTTGGGGGGGGGGGGGGGGGGGGGGGGTACTGTCACGTCCTGACCATAGAGAGTCCTTATTTTCTATGGTGGAGTAGGTCAGGGCGTGACTGGGGGTTTAGTCTAGTTTATATTTTCTATGTGGGGCTCTAGTTTTGTTTTCTTTGTTGGTGTTTGGTATGATTCCCAATTAGAGGCAGCTGGCTATCGTTGTCTCTAATTGGGGATCATATTTAAGTAGCATTTTTCCACCTGTGTTTTGTGGGATATTGTTAATGTGTAGTTGTATGTCAGCACTCCATTGTCGTCATGTTTTGTTATGTGGTTAACTTACTTTAAATAAATAAAGATGTGGAACCCAGATCACGCTGCACGTTGGTCCGAGTATGCTTCCAGTTCGTACGATGAGCGTGACAGGAATTGTGAAAAACTGAGTTTAAATGTATTTGGCTAAGGTATATGTAAACTTCCGACTTCAACTGTAAATGCTGATCATATCCTTCTTGTCATCATCAGTCACTGGGTTAGTTCTACCTAATCTAAGGTGGTCTTGAGTATTTTGTTAACCTCCATGACTTTCTAAAAGTAACATGTTATATTAACTGCATATCTAAGGGTATATCACGGATCTGCTGGGATTATATCAGCTATTCCCATGGTGTAATTGTGGGCAAGAGCAGAGGTTCTGGTTTTTGGGGCCAGAGGTTTCTCTGTGGTGATTGGTGTGTCTGTGCCAGACTGAGGAGGTCCCCAGAGTGGGGACCCGCAGGGAGCTTTGATGTGGCCGACCCTGAGCGTCAGATGACTGGGTAACATCTCTTCTCTGACCCTGACCATAATGGACAACTCTTTTTCCCACCGGAAGAAAATTATAGCTCTTAGGAAGGTTGTTGTTGTGATATTTCCCTCTCTCCTTCTCCATCTCTCCCCATCTCTATACCCATCTCTCTCTCTCTCTCTCTCTCTCTCTCTCTCTCTCTCTCTCTCTCTCTCTCTCTCTCTCTCTCTCTCTCTCTCTCTCTCTCTCTCTCTCTCTCTCTCTCTCAGCAGAGAAAATAAAGGAGCAACATTGGGAAAAAATAGGTCTTACTAAAACCATAATTAGGAGGATGTCGGAGAAGAAGGGTGTGTTAGTTTCCATGGGGAGATGATGGAAGGGGGGGGGGGGGGGGGGGGGTAATCTGGGGTAGTGTGGATGGAGAAGTGGGCATTGGGACCTGGGCTGATGGGAAAATACAGACCAGTGGCTAAAATAGTATTCAGCACTCATTCAAGAGAGCCCAGGAAAGTTTAACAAGAAATGCCTTTGACAGTTAAACATTTCCGTTCCTAAAATGAACTCCTCCTTTACTCATAATTCCGAACAAACATTTTAATAAAATGATAATCCTTGAGGTAATATTTGTGAATGCATACAGTAGGTGGATCCTAGGATAGCTGCTAACATGTTTGATAATCATGTTTGATGTGTGTGTTTTATGAGTCACGTCTCAGCCCAGACGGATGGAGAGTGGGCTGGCCCTAATGCTCTGTGCAGATAGACAAACAGACAGACAGACAGACAGACAGACAGACAGACAGACAGACAGACAGACAGACAGACAGACAGACAGACAGACAGACAGACAGACAGACAGACAGACAGACAGACAGACAGACAGACAGACAGACAGACAGACAGACAGACAGAACATAGTACAAAATGGAAACTCCAGTCCCATAATAACACCAACGATAGGCCTGTCCAGAGGTGTGCTTCTAGAAAACCCACCCAGAAATATTTTGCCGCTCACAACAACTCAGAATATTCTGGTGTTTTGACAATAAGTCTGAGGGTTTGTTGTGAGGGCCTAAAGTTGCTTAGTGGGTTTTCAGAAGCACACCACTTCATTGCCTTCTAGGAAGTCTAATGGTTACAAGGGCATGCCTGTCACATACTGTAGTACCTGAGTGGCACACAGGCATCCAGACATAATCTACCTCCTCACCCTAGTGCACAGATCAGGTCTGAGGTGAGCGTCAGTGTGTAGGAATGTGCGAGGGTGGCATGGGGCATAAACACTGCCCACTTTATGTACTATGTTGTCTGTCTGTCTGTCTGTCTGTCTGTCTGTCTGTCTGTCTGTCTGTCTGTCTGTCTGTCTGTCTGTCTGTCTGTCTGTCTGTCTGTCTGTCTGTCTGTCTGTCTGTCTGTCTGTCTGTCTGTCTGTCTGTCTGTCTGTCTGTCTGTCTGTCTGTCTGTCTGTCTGTCTGTCTGCACAGAGCATTAGGGCCAGCCCACTCTCCATCTTTCTGGGCTGAGCCGTGACTCATAAATCACACACATTAAACATGATCATCAAACATGTTAGCAGCTATCCTAGGATCCACCTACTGTATGCATTCACAAATATTACCTCAGGGATTATCATTTTATTAAAATGTATTTATGTGTATAGGAAGGGTTGACGTTGGCTGATGGTCATAGCGATGATAGCCGTCAGAGGAACGCTACTGTTGTATGAGAAAATGTTTAACTGTCAAAGACATTTCTAGTAAGACTTTCCTTGGTTCTCTTCAAAGAGTGCTGAAGACAGGTCAGCATCTCTCCTCACCGCTGCTTGTCTGCTGGTGAGGCATGGAGAGGAGGACTGCTGGGATCAAATAACCAATCACTGCTCCTGTTACTGCCCCTGCCTTGCTGGCTACAGCCTCTCCACCTGCCTCTCCTCTCCTGTGAGGAAATGTGTTTCGTTTTTCCCACCTGGAACAAATGTCCAAATGTGTTTGCAATGATTAGCCAATAGCTAGCTAGCCATGTGGCGGTAACCTGGAATTATGGAGGAAGGAAAAAGTCCCCGAATGACGTCTATTCCCAAGGATTGCGCCGGGGGGATATGACCTCATTGACTTTATTTATGCATTCACATCAAGCCCTGAGGTCCCGCAGCATTGCATGTGTGTTTTCCATCTGCCCAGTCCACCAACTGCCCTGCTGCGATGGTAAACATGTGGTAGATTTACATAGAACTAACTACAGTACATGGAACTCATGCAGAAATAGACAGAGTAAAACAAAACGTAGACAACATGTTGCTGAGAATGCAGCTGTGCATTTTTTATTGTGAATGATCAACCAATATGAGCGTTGGGGCTTTTTACAGATAATAATATTAGCTTCCCTTATGAAAGAGACAGCTTTATATAGATATTTATGTATCGCGCCACATAGTGTTTTGGCTTGTTTTACAGAGGAAGGTTTAGTAGAGGCTGCGCAAGCAAAACATGCTAACCGCAAGGGCCAAGTTGAAAGGGAGTCTGGTTTGGCTGCTGTTAGCATAGCATCTGGTGAATAGCTGAGAGGTTACATTAGCGACGAGGCTAAAGCTCTCTGTACCCATTACTGCACTGACTGGCACGCGCTGAGGATTACTAGCACAGGTGACACTTCCACATACACGACTGTTCAAAAGTTTGGGGTCACAATGTCCTTGTTTTCCATGAAAACATCAATGAAATGAGTTGCAAAATGAATAGGAAATATAGTAAAGATGTTGACAAGGTCCCTAAAAAAATTAAAAAGTCCCTGAATGATTTTTAATGATTTAATGAATAATGATTTTTAATTGAAATAATAATTGTGTCCTTCAAACTTTGTTTTCGTCAAAGAATCCACCATTTGCAACAATTACAGCCTTGCAGACCTTTGGCATTCTAGTTGTCAATTTGTTGAGGTAATCTGAAGAGATTTCACCCCATGCTTCCTTGAAGCACCTCCCACAAGTTGGATTGGCTTGATGGGCACTTCTTACGTACCATACGGTCAAGCTGCTCTCACAACAGCTCAATAGAGTTGAGATCCGGTAACTGTGTTGGACACTCCATTATAGACAGAATACCAGCTGACTGCTTCTTCCCTAAATTGTTATTGCATAGTTTGGAGCTGTGCTTTGGGTCGGTGCCGGCTCCAATTAAGCGCCGTCCACAGGGTATGGCATGGCGTTGCAAAATGGAGTGATAGCCTTCCTTCTTCAAGATCTCTTTTACCCTGTACAAATCTCCCACTTTACCACCACCAAAGCACCCCCAGACCATCACATTGCCTCCACCATGTTTGACAGATGGCGTCAAGCACTCCTCCAGCAGCTTTTTAATTTTTTCTACGTCTCACAAATGTTCTTCTTTGTGATCCAAACATCTCAAACTTAGATTTGTCTGTCCATAACACTTTTTTCCAATCTTCCTCTGTCCATTGTCTGTGTTCTTTTGCCCATCTTAATCTTTAATTTTTTTGGCCAGTCTGAGATATGACTTTTTCTTTGCAACTCTGCCTAGAAGGCCAGCATCCCGGAGTTGCCTCTTCACTGTTGACGTTGAGAGTGGTGTTTTGCGGGTACTATTTAATGAACCTGCCAGTTGAGGACTTGTGAGGCATCTGTTTCTCAAACTAGACACTCTCATGTACTTGTCCGCTTGCTCAGTTGTGCACCAGGGCCTCCCACTCCTCTTTTTATTCTGGTTAGAGCCAGTTTGCGCTGTTCTGTGAAGGGAGTAGTACACAGCATTGTACGAGATCTTCAGTTTCTTGGCAATTTCTCGCATGGAATAGCCTTCATTTCTCAGAACAAGAATAGACTAACGAGTTTCAGAAGAAAGTTCTGGCCTGTAATCGAACCCACAAATGCTGATGCTCCAGATACTCAACTAGTCTAAAAAAGGCCAGTTTTATTGCTTCTTTAATCAGAACAACAGTTTTCAGCTGTGCTAACATAATTGCAAAAGGGTTTTCTAATGATCAATTATCCTTTTAAAATGATAAACTTGGATAAGCTAACACAACGTGCCATTGGAACACAGGAGTGATGGTTGCTGATAATGGGCCTTTGTACGCCTATGTAGATATTCCATAAAAAAAAATCAGTTTCAAGCTACAATAGTAATTTACAACATTAACAATGTCTACACTGTATTTCTGATCAATTTTATGTTATTTTAATGGACAAAAATGTTGCTTTTCTTTCAAAAATAAGGACATTGCTAAGTGACCCCAAACTTTTGAACGGTAGTGTACACTCAAAAATGCTCTCATCCCAGAACAGATATTCAGGTACCATCAAGGTGAATTAGGCACAAAAACATGCCAAGCCCTGTCATTTCAATTATCTTAATTGATATTCACAGTATTTTCCCCCAAGTAGGCTACATAGAGTAGCCAGCCAAATAGAAAAAGTAGCCAGCCAGTCCTCTGGTACATTCTAATTCCTTGGTTCCATCCGAAATGCACAGCGAAATTAGTGAGTTTAGCTCCCAGATTGGTCAAATTAGTTGTGGTATTGTGTGGAAAGACATGACTTTACAATTTAAACTACTGAAAATGTATGAATTCAGTGTATTGTTAGTTCTTTATGATATCGCCTAGGCCTATATGATCAGGACTACTTTCTAAGTGGAGAACATTAGGTTTAACATTAAACCTGCCTTTTCTTGAGATTAAAGTTTTATTTAGTTTTACTGCAAGATATGAAATGCCACAATGATGTTTGTTCTTCAAATTATGTATGTATTGTATGAAATGTATGTATTGTATCAAATTATGTATGAAAAATGTATTAAAGGTTAAATAAGTAAAAATGTAAGGGTTATATCAGTTTTAAGTATTATTACAAATGAACGGCTCACTCACCGATGTGATTCGGTAGGCTACACTGACTAGTCTCTCACTTTAGCGCCACTGTTTGTGAAGTCCCGACATGGGCTTCATATCATAGGAAAATACAAACGAGATCGTTGGTTTACTTGTCACAGTGTTATAGCATGGACATATAACTACGTTGAATGATTTTTGAATGGCAAAGGGGTATATAATAGACCTACTTTTCAGTCAGTTCGACACCTTTTATAAACTAGTCAATACTTGCTGTTCAGTTGTCAATCAAATCACAGTAAATAGTCTATGCGCCACGACTCCTTGGCTGGCTATAGGAAACATACGGAAGAAAATAATGAATGTGCCCGAAAACAATAATTAGACTCATCGTTACCACTTACATGTACATCAAATACATTTTATTTGTCACATGCGCCGAATATGTCACGTTGGTATGAAGGATCGGGAGACAGGCGCAGGAATGCGTTTTTTTTATTTTTATTAAGACCAAATTACGGCGTGCCGTGTAAAGGCACGGGGACGAAGACCAAACAGACACGTAACAAAACACAGGGTAGAAACCTAAAACAAAATAGCGAGGAGTACCTCAAATAAATAACACACGCGCACAATGATTAACACATGGGACGAGACCCGTAATCGTCTGCGCAATCCACAATGGCACGAAAGCCAAAACACACAGCACAGGTACTCACACACACCAACAGACATTGTAACAATAATGGACCGCCCAATGGAAACCAAAGGGCACACTTATACAAGTACTAATCAGTGGGAATAGGGGACAGGTGTGCGTAATGAAAGTTCCGGAGGGATCCGTGACAGTACCCCCACCTCGACTTGCTGCACTAGCAGTGCAACAACACTGGCCTCGAGGACGATCACAGGAACGCAGTGGGGGTTGATCAGGACCTGATGCAGCTGCCGAAGTTGTGGCGGCATCGGACGGACCAGTAGCAGTGGCGTCGGACGGAGCGGTTGTGGTGGCGTCGGACAGGCCAGTTGTAGTGACTTTGGACGACCCAGTTGCAGCATTGTCAGACGGGCCATTCCCGCTGTCTCCCTTAATGATCCATTATTCTGTTATGAAGAGATTCAGGAGACTTACTTACAAGCCCTTAACCAAAAATGCAGTTGTAAGAAAATAGAGTTCAGAAAATATTTACTAAATAAACTGAAGTAAAAAAATAAAAAAATAACACAATCAAATAATATAAGAATAATGAGGCTATATACAGTGGGTACCGGTACATGTAGGTAGGGGTAAAGTGACTATGCATAGATAATAAACAGCGAGTAGCAGCAGTGTCGGACGGTCGGATGCCGAGCAGTTGCCATACAAGGTGAAGATGCAACCGGTCAGGATGCTCTCGATGGCGCAGCTGTAGAACTTTTTGAGGATCTGGGGATCCCATGCCAAGTCTTTTAAGTCTCCTGAGTGGAAAAAGGTGTTGCCGTGCCCTCTTCACAACTTTCTTGGTGTGTTTGGACCATGATAGTTTGTTGGTGACGTGGACAACAAGGAACATGAAACTCTCGATCCGCTCCTCTACAGCCCCGTCGTCATGGAATGTGCAAATGAACTTACGGAGATGATCATGGTCTCTTCCTCCTCAGTGTAAAGAAATTTGACTGCAACCAACCACAGCGCACACAAATCATACAGGTACAGGGAGGCGGGACAGACAGCTGACTGTCAAACCAGCAGTATTTCCCTATCATTGCTCACTTTTTGACTGATAGGCGCCTGTCTTATCAATAGATCGCTACAGGATGCATATTGTTCATTCTAGCGGGAGAGGGCTCGATTGACTTTTCTGACTAGCGAATTTAAACTTTTAAATGAAAAGTTCATTTTTTAAGTGGAAAAAGTAGCTGGCTGAAAAAGAGTATGTTACTGGCTATTTAGCCAACGCCGGCGCTTAGGGAAACCACTGCATTCATACTCACTCAGTCAATTAGATTTTGGGGGCATTGAGTTGGGGCATGGATATGTACTGTACTGTATACAATTTTTTTGCAAAAACATTGAAATGTAACAGATCTCATGAGACTGGGTTTTGTCCTTAGGTGTAGAGGACTTATAAATTATAACAGTGGGATAGGGTTAGGTTAACAGTGGGATAGGGTTAACTTAAAGAAGCATTGGGGCCTTCCCTCTCGTCTTGTCTCCAGGCTTAAAAATCCTTCTTTAACCTGTGTCCTCTTTCATCTACAATGATTGAAGTGGATTTAACAAGTGACATCAATAAGGGATCATAGCTTTCACCTGGATTCACCTGGTCAGTTTATGTCATGGAAAGAGCAGGTGTTCCTAATGTTTTGTACACCCAGTGTATTCCCACAAGGTGCAAATGTTTTTCTTTTATTGATCAGGTCACACTAGACCAGAGTGACAGTGGTGTTCTACACACTGACAATGCTATGTTAAGAGCGCTACAGGCTTTTCTTTAGTCTGCATATCTGTTCTTAATGTTTTGTATACTCAGTGTATATGGAACTAGTGTTGCTGTTCCCACATTCAACTCAATTGTCTGCCTCCTTTGTGTCACTCCTGCTCTGCGTCCAGTTGTCTCTCCGGACTGAACCCAGATCAGAGCATAACTCGGTGTTCATGCCAAACACTTCACCTGGCACAAGTCCCAGCGCAGAGCTGAATAACGACCTGGGAGCTAGTGCTCTGCGGTGCAAGTGAGAGCTGGTTAAGCAAGGAAGGATTTCTGTCTCACAGCCCAGAGGTGCCCTCAGCTTGTTGGCAGGAACACGAAAATGACTGTCAAGCCATTCAAACCTAGTGAGAACAGAATGTCTCAGAATGCAGGTCGACCTGCTGCCAAGGGTACATTATAAACCCTACAGTACCTACTGTACTTGTGAAAAAATACATCTGCGGTCCAAAATCATGTCTCTCTCTCTCACTCGCTCACTCTGTTAGATCTGTACTTTAAGTACTCTGATTTTGGAATGTTGTTAAGCAACAATGAAATTTATGTATATAGTCTCACGCCATGTTTTGTCAGTTCTTCAGACAGTGTCAAAGAGGGATGTCAAACGACGATTTTGTTTCATAAAACAAAGTTTCACAAACAATAATTGATAAATGAAGGCTACTTGGCCATTAAAAAGTAAATGCTGTCAGGAGCATTTTCAGCCACCTGGTCTAAACAATAGTGCTCCTTCATTCCCCTGCAGGTGGAAGTCATAGATTAACCAATCCACCTTTTGTGAGCCACGTTGTAATGTTGACCCAAGGAAACACCGTACTTCTGGATTATGTATTACTGACTGGTTGTCAAAGCAAAACTTGACTGTGGGATCAAGTGTTTATAGTCAGAACAGGAACTGAATTGAGCATTCTACAATCAATCCTAAATACAAGTATTTCTACCCTTCTATTCTTTGTCCCCTTGCTTCCTCAGTGAAGTAGGCTAGTTGTAAGATGTTTGTTTGTCTCCCCTCATACAAGCATAAACACACCTCCTGCAAGGGACCTTACTAACAGTTATTGATTTAGCGTTTACCGCCACTCTTTGCATAGTGACTCACGTTAAGTCAGTGATTAATTAAACAAGGGTTACAAACCAACACCGTGTCACTTCGCAGCTCAGCATTCAACTCAAATAGGAGATCAAATGTCCCGAGGCCATTTAAACCAAATCCATCCCTAATCCTGGATGTTATCTATTGTTTGATTACCTGTTAAATTCTCATCTAGCACCAAAGGGGTTGTCAAGGATACAGGGGCCCCCTGCAGTGGTGGAAAAAGTACTCAAATATACTTAAGTATCAAAAGTAAAAGTATAAATCATTTCAAATTCCTTATTATAAGCAAACCAGATGGCATGATTTCTTGTTTTTTTATTTTTCAGATAGTCAGGGGCACACTCCAACATCTTTACCAACCAGATCAGAGGAGGACCAGGGATAATCTATTGATAAGTGTGTGAATTTGACCATTTCACTGTCCTGCTAAGCATTCAAAATGTAACAAGTTCTTTTGGGCGTCACAGAAAATGTGGAGTAAAAAGTACATTTGTTTCTTTAGGAATGTAGTGGAGTAAAAGTTGTCAAAAATATGAATAGTAAAGTAAAGTACAGATACCCCAAAAAACTACTTAAGTAGTACTTTACACCACTGCCCCCCTGTTCACCCTGTGTATAATGTGTTTGTGATAGCGAGATCAACCACGAGGGGTATGGCAGTCTACGTGGTATCACACTGATGCCCCAATTGTGTTTATTTGTGCGTGTGTGTATGTGTCACTGCCTGTGCGTGTGTGTGTCAGAGAGAGAGACAGCGAGTGAGAGAGAGAGAGACTTCTACAGTATCAAAAAATGTGTCATAGGAGAAAGTTCAGTACATGGCTACTGAAACAGCCTCCCTCTGTCTGTGCCCTTACAGTGAACGTTCTTGGTCTTTCGTCATGGTCATTTCCCATTTAAGAGCTCTGGCAGCTCAGTGAAAGTCATGGACCTTATTCATATCCGTTTATAATAATTCTCTATATAGAAGCACTTAGAAATGTTTTTTCCAAGTAGAGCAAATCGGAGTGCATTTAGTCATTCTATATCATTCCATTTCCCATCTGTCAGATAGCCCAGTTGCTGGAAGGTGCACTGTTTCGCCCATAGAACTAGTCCAAACTTACAACAGTGTTATTTGTATTTGTATTTATTAGGAATCTCCGTTAGTTCCTGCCAAGGCAGCAGCTACTCTTCCTGGGGTCCAAACACACCAAAGCACCCACATTACATATAAAACAACAGATAAAACAGTGAACTATGTTTGTACTGAATGAACTAAAGATAAAACAGTACATCATATAACATCTCTACACCACCACATATCCACAACACAAAATGTTCAATACCACCATACAACAATATCACAATGTGTGCGTATGCATGTGTCTGTACCTTTGTGTGTGTCTCTTCACAGTCCCCGTTGTTCCATAAGCTGTATTTTTACCTGCTTTTTAAATCTGATTCTACTTCTTGCATCAGTTGCCTGATGTGGAGTAGAGTTCCATGTAGTCATGGCTCTATGTTGTACTGTGCGCCTCCCATAGTCTGTTCTGGACTTGGGGACTGTGAAGAGACCTCTGGTGGCAAGTCTTGTGGGGTATGCATGGGTGTCCATGCACATTCAGCTTGTCAACACCTCTTACAAAAACAAGTAATGATGAAGTCAATCTCTCTTCCACTTTGAGCCATGAGAGATTGACATGCATGTCATTAATGTTAGCTCTACGTGTACTTTTAAGTGATGTTATAGTGATGGGCCGTCCTCTACCTCTGACTACACTGAGGTCACAAGGCCATGACCCCACCAGGATGACCCCACCAGGAAGTAAGTGTGAGAGAGTGACTGCCGAGAATCACTTTTGGTCATAAGGCCTGACCACTGACTTTTTAGCCTGACTGTGTGTCATGGTCAAGCTCAGCCAAAGGGAGAGGAGGTGACCTGTAGTTCAATGGTCACGTAAGAGGGATTTTTATTTATGATGATGTTTTGCATCATCGCTCATTTAAGCTAACTTCCTTCCATATGTGAACAGCCCACTTGTATTACTCATTACATAGAGTAGTCCACAGAGCACATGGCCTGGCCACAGATTCCACAACGCATGAAGCACACCCATATGGATCATTATTTTACATCAGCAATTAAATAAGAATGTATGGTGTCCAACAAAAGGTGGGTCAACATAAAGATCTTTATAATGAACTGTAATAGGTGTGTGTGGGATCTGTGTAGCATCACTGACACACCTATACACAGAGGTAGTGTATGAGAGTGGGAGGGCCAAGCCTTCATGGGTACGTGGCCTGTGGCCCGTCATGCTTTCCTCTGTCGCAATGTGTGACAAAAGCTCATATAGGAGGAGGAGTGTTCATGTTGTGAAATGGAACGACAACTCTGTTTTTATGACTTGTAATTATTCTGAACTGTTCCACCTTTCATTGTATAGACACATAGATTACATTGCACATTAGTATGACTAAGACAAAAAAAATGATGAGATGCAATTGCCATGAACATACACTGAGCAAAAATAAAAATGCAACATGTAAAGTGTTGGTCCAATGTTTCATGAGCTGAAATAAAAGTTTGAAGAAATGTTCCATAAGTACAAAAAGCTTATTTCGCTCAAATTTTGTGCATAAATTTGTTCACATCCCTGTTGGTGAGCATTTCTCCTTTGCCAAGATAATCCATCCAACAGTATGATCATTACACAGGTGCACCTTGTGCTGGGGACAATAAAAGGCCACTCTAAAATGTGCAGTTTTGTCACACAACACAATTCCACAGACGTATCAAGTTTTGAGGGAGAGTGCAATGGGCATGCTGACTGCAGGAATGTTCACCAGAGCTGTTGCCGGAGAATTTAATGTTAATTTCTCTACCATAAGCCACCTCCAAAGTCATTTTAGAGAATTTGACAGTGCGTCCAACCAGCTTCACAACAGCAGACCACGTGAAACCACGCCAGCCAAGGACCTCCACATCCGGATTCTTCACATGCGGGATCGTCTGAGACCAGCCACCTGGACAGCTGATGAAACTGTGGGTTTGTACAACCAAAATTGTCTTAGGGATGCGCATCTGCGTGCTCGTTGTCCTCACCAGGGTCTTGACCTGAATGCTCACATTCAATGGCCACTGGCACGCTAGAGAAGTGTGCTCTTCACAGATTAATCCTGTGTCGACACCCGGTTTCAACTGTACCGGGCAGATGGCAGACAGCGGGTATAGCGTCTTGTGGGCGAGCGGTTTGCTGATGTCAATGTTGTGAACAGAGTGCCCCATGGTGGCGGAGGGGTTATGGTATGGAAAGGCATAAACTATGGACAACGAACACATTTGCATTTTATCGATGGCAATTTGAATGCACAGAGATACTGTGACAGGATCCTGATGCCCATTGTCGTGCCATTCATCCACCGCCATCAGCTCATGTTTCAGCATGATAATGTACGCCCCCATGTCGCAAGGATCTGTACACAATTCCTGGAAGCTGAAAATGTCCCAGTTGTTCCATGGCCTGCTTACTCACCAGACATGTCACCCATTGAGCATGCTTGGGATGCTCTGGATCGACGTGTACGTCAGCGTGTTCCAGTTCCCGCCAATATCCAGCAACTTCGCACAGCCATTGAAGAGGAGTGGGTACAACCTTCCACAGGCCACAATCAACATCCTGATCAACTCTATGTGAAGGAGATGTCGCACTGCATGAGGCAAATGGTGGTCATACCAGATATTGACTGGTGTTCTGATCCACACCCATACGTTTTTTTTTTAAAGCTATCTGTGACCAACAGATACATATCTGTATTCACAGTTATGTGAAATCCATAGATTAGGGCCTAATTTATTTATTTCAATGAACTGATTTACTTATATGAACTGTAACTCTGTAAAATCTTTGAAATTGTTGCATGTTGTATTTATATTTTTGTTCAGTGTATTTGTTCAGTGTATTGTATAGAACTGTTCTGTAATGAATAAAGCATGAATAGATTACTTTGCACATTTTCTTCTGGCTAAACATCAAAATACGACTTTGTGCTTTTTGTCAGTTTAGAGACACAAGCAGAAGAGCAGCGTCGGGATGTCACGATATTCAACATCTGGTGCCCCGCCTTATCTCATCTTCTTCTTGGTTTTCTTCATGAAGAACAATCTTTTTGTGTGTGCTATTTGTACATGTCATTATGTGGGATGTGTCGTCTATTTTTACTCCCCCTATTTGACCAGAAAAACTGATTTTTCCTCCTCTTGGTGCTTATGAACTTTTATCTCTTGCACAAGCCTACCCTCTTATTTGAAGGAAATAATCTGTAAATTGCCTACTGGTTTGTGCCTAATCATAACAACTCAAAGTAAATAGGTCACAATGAGTGAGTGCCCATCTTCTACCCCCCCCCCCGAGCCAAATGAGAAGCACACGTGTCTATGGGTTATTTTTACTTCCCTTAAAGCAGTTACGGCACTAAACCACTTCATGGCTGTTATGGAAAGTAGTCTTTGGTGGAGAGGGGACCAAATTATGGAGGCAGGCAGTGCACATGTCACACCGGTGGTTAGCCTGCAGCCTCAGAGGGAACTCTAGAGAAGCAGATGGAGAGAAGGGAGGACTGATTAGGAAGGACACACAGATGTTGATGGGTAGTGTAGTGTACATGTAGCGTGAGCACCAGAATTGAGTGATAGGGGGAAAACAATAAATACTTAACAGCATTGTGAGTAGCCAAAGGTACTTTTGGTCTTAGATTTGCATATACTGTATTTGAGTGTGTGTCAGCACAAAATCGCTGATCAAAGGTGTTAAAGCAAATGGCTGTGTTTAAGGCTGACACTTATGCTTAGTTGCCGTGTCTCAACGTTTTACCTCAAGTCTAGATAAAATTCCCCTCAGAGCCATAGCTGACATTAGCGATACCAGGTCAAACTGCATTAGACTTCTCTCTGGAAGAAAAGGTTAATTAAACAGGAAATTCAAGGTAACTATTGACTGAAGCCCCCTTTGAACGCTGTCAGGACAACTCCAGACTTGAGTGTGTCTGGGGGGAGACAATGAGAGGGCAAAGCCCCCTGTCAAAGGGGGACTCTGATCTCAAACACATGTCTTGCCTCTCTAACACACCTAAGCCTAACAAAAATCAACATGCTTTTTTAGGGGATTGCTGCTGGCTCGCATGATCCTTCCAAGCACTGATGTTATTTGTTTATTTGGATCCCCATGAAGCTTCCTGGGATCAACAAGAAACACAAAACATGACAAGTAACAAAACACTGATCCACTGATAGACAAGGACAGTCACAGAAGTGTAAAATACAATGATATACAAACAATACAACTACAAAATTATTTAAAAAAATACAACTATAAAACAACGTGTGCATGTTCTGTCAAAGTTAAACTCTGGTCTGTTTGCTGGGGTCAAAGGTAAATAGTTGAGTCACTACAAATGCGCTCTAGCTTCAGACACGATCAGTGGTTGTTGACATGTAATTGCTAATGCAGCAACTGTTTATGTTTGTGTTGAATTTCCATTTCATAGCTGAATTAGTCACATAAGCGTGATGCTTATTTAACAATAAATGATTCATTGTCATGGGCAACTGTCACATTGTGGTATTGGTTTTGTCTCCCAGTAGAAATGTATGATCATCATGTGCCTGCTTTTGATAAGAATTCCTTATGATTGCCACTAACAAACAATGACAGAGATAGTACAGTATGTCCTTTTACTGTCATTCTTTATTCTGAAGTACAACTTTGAGTTGTTAAATGCTTCAGTGCTCTTTGTCAAATACTGTACATACGGAACTTTAACTCACTTTTAGACACTGTGCGAAACGGTGAGAATGTTTGACATAATGACGCCTACAGTATATGGAGAGGCACATAGCTTGCATGTCAACCTCAAGCAGGAAGTCGTGCCATCAGAAGCTATAGCACCACTAGAACTTGGACGCCGCTCATTGTGGATCTCGGCCAAACCTACTGTGTGTGTGTGTGTGTGTGCGTGTGCGTGTGCGTGTGCGTGTGCGTGTGCGTGTGCGTGTGTGTGTGTGTGTGTGTGTGTGTGTGTGTGTGTGTGGGCGTTCGTGTGCGTGTGTGTGTGTATGCAGCACACCCTTGATCAGGCCCAAGTGAGAACTTCTAGAACTCTGTGTGGATGACTCATTCTTTATTATTCCCCATTACCATGGCAGCGTGCAAACCGGTGTGTGTACCTTTTGCATTGTGCAATCACCTGAGCGTCAGTGTACCTCCGAGATACATATTACTCAAGCGCCAGATTTTCCAAAATAGTGCGACCGCAGCACAAAACACAAACCGCCGATATGCCAAAGCATTGTCTGTCTGCCCGGGGCCATCACATTACAGACACAGCACTAGGGAAATCCGGAACTATACACTGTATCCATTTCAAAGGATCCAAGCCAACTTTGTATCTGCTTTACATTAGATAAAGTTCAGAGAGATACCTGAGTTGACTGTACTCTGTTGAGTCCAATGGAATGCTTAGAGAATACTACACATCTCCCCAAAGAGATGTGTAGTATCTATCAGTGTACATGTTTGCTCTCTCATGCACAAACATGACGAAATCATAAACCAGGGGGCCTAAAAATATTTTTTATACTCCAGATGCATATCTACACTACACGGTAATCAAAGAAACAATATGAGTGAAGCTATTTCACTCAGGTACATTTGAGCTCTCCCCCTCCTTTCTCAGTACTGCCCTCCCCAGTCTGTCAGGTAGCATGCCTGTGTGTGTGGGAGTCTGATCACAACCTGTGATTCTCTGTCAGTCAGTCAGATACAGCCAGTGTGGCGGCGATACCATAGACATTGGTGCCTTTAACTTCCCCCCTCCCCCTTCCGTTTACCCTTGGCCTACTACCCCCTCCATGTGGGGAAATACTGTCTGCTGACGTCACGCACTGAGCTCACTCATTCACACGCAAGGGCTTCCCTGCAAGAATGAGGGTTGCTAGGCGACGAGGCGCCAGACCGTAACAAACACAGAGCTTCGGTGGGGTGCAGCGTACCTGTCACTGTGGGGGCGCAGGTCGAATCCCACGTAATCCGATAGCGGTTTACCTAGCTGCTCCTAATTGGCTCATATCAAAGCCATGCACTTTGGAATGCCAACAGACTTTTATATGACTCAAGTGCACTCATCTTAGACCCATTATAATGTCATCTCTTTTATGATATGTGTGGTTGGTAGGTTGAAGTGAGTTTAAACAGCAAGGTAAATATCGCTGTATTCCTTGAAGAAGGTAAAGAAGTGTTTGAACAGAACAATTTAGCAAGTTCCATAATAGTAACTTCCGTCTTTGAATCCTGTGTGCACAATTGTGAAGGGATTTTTAAAAAGATTACAATCATACTGTAATCAAAAGCGTTGAGAAATCGTAGTGAAAGTTAAACAAATGTATTCAATTTGAGACTTTATACAAACTTGATTTTCTCTCAACTGGACACAATTCAGAGGAATGTCACTGATATAAGCCACCTGTTCTTGGAAATGGTTGGAAGTGTGTAGGAGGGATTCAGCCTGTGTGTGTGTGTGTGTGACTGTACGTGTGTTGTGCTTGTGGCCTCTGTCTGTTTTATGTCTCTCTGTTGTACTCTCAGGGGCTGATAGCGTATGTGTGTGTATTTCGGTGTCAGAAAACCAATACGATCATCATCTAACCGTTGCTTTATCTCCTGAGCCTGTCCACTAAGTAGATGTGTCTTTTCAGAAACAGTCATATTTTTCATTACACTAACAACAGGCGGTAGGGCATAAACCCCATTATCCAACAGGCGTTTGCATTGATTGGACTAAAGCTGCATTAATTTCCTCATTAGCACCTGAGCTAGGTAGCAGGGCTTAGTGCCAGTTTGCTCTGCAGTGATTGATTTGGTACTAAATGAAATTCCCTCCTGAGTCTATTGGACAGCTGAGGAGGGATTGATTGTTAATGGCTCAACAAGGAGAAAGGACCATTGTCAGGTTTCACAGGCCATTGACAGAAGAAGTATGATGGAATCGCATGAAAACACAGGTAAACATACCATTAGCCAAGGCCTAGTGGGCGTCTGGTTAGCCTGTGTGTGGGCATTAATGCTGTGTTGCAATCAAGAGCTCTTTCTTAAAAGTCTCTCTATCTCTCATAATACACTTTCTGTGGAAACGGGAAAAAAACGGAATTGTTTTCAAAGGGTATTAACTAGAAAGGGGCTGATATGGACATAAATTCCATATTGCGATAAATTGCCTGAATTGATGCGATAACGATAAATCCGGTGTGTGACAATAAATAATAATAATAATTTAATGATACATTGATACGCACAATTTGTATTAGTATTATTCTTTAAACTACTACTACTAGCTTGATGTTTGTAGACATCAATTGTCCCATTAACAATCACCCATATTGGCAAACTTATTTCATTTCAAACTTCTATTTTCATTTCACATTTCTCTAGTAAAGGCTACTTATCGCAATGAATGATGTTAGCAAAATGCCTGTGATGAGTGACCGGTATTGTCGGTGTCGATAATAATCGTCCCAGCTCTAGTATTAACTTAAGTCTTCAGAGGGCCAGGTGGATGTGCTGTTTTTAACCACATCACACGTTGTAACCAGCTGACGCAACAAGTCATGTGTAGTTTATGCAGTGTCTATAAAGTGTTGTTCAGTGCAAAATCAGGACAGGATGAGGTCACAACCTGTGATCGACCTCTCACTGAAACTGTAGAGCTCATTTTAGGAATGCTCCCTGTTTCAAGTGGTTGTCCTCAATTTTACCGCAAAACCTCAAACATTCAGTTTGTAATTGAGTGCATTTTGTGTATTCCAACAAAGAGCCGTGTACAGTTCAGGACTCATTCATATCAATCCATTAAGAATTGTAAATGACTCAACTAGCTAAATAGTTTTTTATGTGAATGTTTTGTTGTTACGTTGCTTTGTTACAGGAGATCCGAGAAAGGGAGAGAGAGGTGTGATGGAGTGAGTGGATGACAGCGCCGCCAGTCTCTCCTTCAGCAGTACTGCAGTTGTACTAAGCTAAAGATTCTATCCTAGTGTGACCAGAAAAGCCAGACACATGAACAGTGTCCAGTCAGACTTCAGTACCTTCATCTATCTGTCTAAACTGGCCTCAAATCTCTCTCCGACAGATTTTTTTATCTCCGACGATTTCATTATTCTGAATACAACGAATTCCACAAAAGCATCTGAAAATGTTTTTTAGGCTCAGGAACAGCTATTTCAAATTTCCCGTAAACATGTTTACGTTTATAGAGGGACGTTTTTCCTTTCTATGGCTAACAATAAAGTTAAATTGAAAGACGGACATCATACAATCGTATCACTGTCTAGATAGATCTCAATCTGCTGTCTCTTACCAAGCATAGTAATAATGTGATAATTCATGTGCTATGTATTTTGCATTCTCTAGTTCCTAGATCCAGAGGAGTGGTGTCAGTCTTCGCCGTTAGTACCCTTCCCTCTCATCTCTAGCCTCAGCATGGGTACCCACATCCTGATTTCACACATTTGATGTGTTCTATAGTTCCCCTTGTGTGTATAGATGAGCAACGCCCGAATATCACTCAAAATGATACTAACGGTGCAGTTTCAGTCCCCTGCTCCTTCCATATCTTATAACCATCAACGTCACTACAGCATTCTCAGATTAGTGTTCAGGCTGCACCGGTTGTCTGTTTGAACCATTGCTGTGACATGAGTAGTTCAGAAGTTATGTCAGTGGTTGCGTGCCAGGAAGTTATTCTGCATAGATAAGGACATAAAGGCATGATTGAAGCCAGAGGTGAGTGTAGCCAGAGGTCCAGTAAGTGAGTCACAGTGACTGGCTGTATTTGGTAAATTGGTGTGGCCACATCTCTCTTTCTCAATGGACCTGTCTGGCTTTCACAGTCTGATCTGGTACATTAAGCCAGATCCCAGCTACTATTAGGATCCCTGGCAGTTGCACAAGAGCAGCTAGAATGTAAACAGAACCATAGTAAATGGTCAACTATTAAGCTTTTTAAATGGACTATGGCTGATCCCAGTTCAGCTGCTGCACTCTGCTAACTGTGACCCAAGTCAAAGCCACCCACACAGAGCGGAGGCTCAACACCAAGGTTAGGGCCACAGGCTAAGAATACAAAGACGCTTACTCCCGGGGGGTTTTACCTTCAGATAAGACTGTTCAAAACTGTGATGTATTTTGAATGGGACCCAAAACAATCTGCGACATTTGTTTCTAAACCCGATAACCACCTGGAGCTATTTGGAGACATAATGACAAGGTCAAATCCATAAATACATTGAAGGGCATTTTAATAAATCATTATATGAGTCAAAGGGGATGGCTGGCATATTGAAGAAGAAAAAAAATGGCCAGGAAGACCAGGGCACACGTCCCAAAATGGCCACAAAGAGGTATAATGCAACATGGTGCGATTCATTTACGCTCGAGTGTTTTTTTTAAAGAGCCCAGCAAGTGAGAACTTGTGCCTGTGCATTCTCCTCCTTGCTCATATATAATTCCACATTTACATGGCACATACAGTGGAATGGAAACCGGATGGATGTCTGAATGTCTTTTATTGACCTTTGTATCGCTCCTTTTTTCATTATATTACAGTTTCTGTAAAGCTCTCTCCCCTAACGTATCAAGGCCTAGTCTTTCATTCCTAGTAAATGGAGCATTTGCCTTGCCTGTTGATCTGAGCATAAACACACTCTTCCATCCCTCCGTCTGAAAGACACGTTAATTGGATTAATGTCTTTCTCTCTCTCTCTCTTTCTCTCTCTCTTTCTCTCTCTGTCATTATTTCCGTGTGTACAGTATATCTCCCCCTTTCTCGCTCTCTTTCTGTTCTGTTGCAGCGTAATGTATTTGGATCTACATGGGTTCCAAGCAGTTTACTTACTATCACATCATTCAACAAAGTCTCATGAGGAGCCAACTGTACTGAGCACCCTGGTGAAGGCTTTAACGCAGCACCATGTGCATTACCGTTTAACGATAAAGAAACGCCGTCCATTGAACCTCTGTTTTCAAGTTTCCTTTGCAGATCCAGTTGGCCTACATACCACAGGTACCTGGCGTACTGGAGGGTGTTGGAGAGCTGCTGAGATGAGATGATAGCACAGCTGCCTGGCGATGTGTCCGTCTGAGCTACACAGGTGATCCGTCTTCCTTTCTCTCTGTCTGACTGACAGGTTAAAGGCTAGATTCAATCCGTATCGCCGAAGTATAGTGGAAGATCTGTGTTACAGTGCATTTCCACATACAACGATGGGGGCGATGAAACAACGGAGCCCCTTTCAATTTGAATGAAATGGGCGGAGGGACCGTTGGGCGATGAGCATATGGCAAGGGAGCAGACTAAAGTTGGGGAAAGCTGAACTTTATGCAAATACTCACCGGGATCGCAATGCTATTGAACGATCGGAGCTCACCATAGCTTCCAGACCCTACTGGATTGGCTGTTGATACCTAGCACTACCTAGTCTGCTTGCTAGCACTCACATGAGGGCAAAGCTAGCATGGCTATCCAAATGATTGTGGAAATCCCTCATATAGTTTGATTGAAATTTAAAGGCAAAGTTCCCGTGTTCATAGAGACTGCATTCATGGGAAACGCTGCATATGTTGGCTCAATTGGAAATTACCTTTATATTTTAACGCTGATCTTCCGCGATACTTCCGCAATATGGATGGAAAACAGTCTAAACATTTTGAAGGGTTGAGCATTATCTAGCCTGAAACATAGCCTGATACTTTGATAAAAGTCAAAGTAACTTTGTTCTGATACTTAAATGTGTGTTAACGAGTAGCATGTAAAAAGGAGTAGCAATTTCAGCTAATAAAAACATGTTTTACAATTTATGTGTTGTATGTCAAACATATTGTACAATGCAACCATATGGTACTCAATGAGTTGTATTTGTTGATTCAAAATAGTCATAAACCCATAACAAGAACCTATTGTTTGAAATTATACTGACAATGAGCACTAACCTACAGTACCAGTCAAAAGTTTGAACACACCTACTCATTCCAGGGTTTTTCTTTATTTGTACTATTTTCTACATTGTAGAAAAAAGGGAAGCTCAGCAACGAGCTGCCCAGTGACACGAGCCTACCAGACGAGCTAAATTACTTATTTGCTCTCTTCGAGGCAAGTAACACTGAAACAAACATGCATGAGAGCATCAGCTGTTCCGGACGACTGTGTGATCATGCTCTCCGTAGCCGATGTAAGACCTTTAAACAGATCAACATTCACAAGGCCGCAGGGCCTGACGGATTACCAGGATGTGTATTCCGAGCATGTGCTGATCAACTGGCAAGTGTCTTCACTGACATTTTCAACCTGTCCCTGACTGAGTCTGTAATACCAACATGTTTCAAGCAGACCACCATGTGCCCAAGAACACTAAGGTAACCTGCCTAAATGACTACCGACGCGTAGCACTCACATCTGTAGTCATTAAGCACTTTGAAAGGCTGGTCATGGCTCACATCAACACCATTATCCCAGAAACCCTAGACCCACTCCAATTTGCATACCGCCCCAACAGCTCCACAGATGATGCAATCTCTATTGCACTCCACACTGCCCTTTCCCACCTGGACAAAAGGAACACCTATGTGAGAATGTTGTTCATTGACTACAGCTCAGCGTTCAACACCATAGTGCCCTCAAAGCTCATCACTAAGCTAAGGACCCTGGGACTAAACACCTCCCTCTGCAACTGGATCCTGGACTTCCTGACGGGCCGCCCCCAGGTGGTAAGGGTAGGTAACAACATATCCGCCACGCTGATCCTCATCACCTCAGGGATGCGTGCTCAGTCCCCTCCTGTACTCCTTATTCATTCATGACTGCATCGCCAGGCACAACTCCAACACCATCATCAAGTTTGATGATGACACAACAGTGGTAGGCCTGATCACCAACAACGATGAGACAGCCTATAGGGAGGAGGTCAGAGACCTGGCTGTGTGGTGCCAGGACAACAACCTTTCCCTCAACGTGATCAAGACAAAGGAGATGATTGTGGACTACAGGAAAAGGAGGACTGAGCACGCCCCAACTCTCATTGACGGGGCTGTAGTGGAGCAGGTTGAGAGCTTCAAGTTCCTTGGTGTCCACATCACCAACAAACTATCATGGTCCAAACACACAAAGACAGTCGTGAAGAGGGCACAACAAAGCCTATTCCCCCTCAAGAGACTGAAAATATTTGTCATTCGTCCTCAGATCCTCAAAAGGTTCTACAGCTGCACCATCAAGAGCTTCCTGACTGGTTGCATCACTGCCTGGTATGGCAACTGCTCAGCCTCCGACCGCAAGGAACTACAGAGGGTAGTGCGTACGCCCCAGTACATCAAGCTTCCTGCAATCCAGGACATGTATACCAGGCGGTGTCAGAGGAAGACCCTAAAAATTGTCAAAGACTCCAGCCACCCTAGTCATAAACTGTTCTCTCTGCTACCACACGGCAAGCGGTACCGGAGCGCCATGTCAAGGTCCAAAAGGCTTCTTAACAGCTTCTACCCTCAAGCCATAAGACTCCTGAACAGCTAATCAAAGGGCTACCCAGAAAATGTGCATTGCCCCAACCCCCCTCTTTTACACTGCTGCTACTCTCTCTGTGTATTATCTATGCATAGTCATTTTAACTCTACCTACAGTTGAAGTCGGAAGTTTACATACACTTAAGTTGGAGTCATAAAAACTCGTTTTTCAACCACTTCACAAATGTATTGTTAACTTCTCTAGGGTAGGGGGCAGCATTCGGAATTTTGTATGAAAAGCATGCCCAAATTCAACTGCCAGCTACTCATCCCCAGAAGATAAGATTATTATATTATTAGATTTGGATAGAAAACACTCTGAAGTTTCTAAAACTGTTTGAATCATGTCTGTGAGTATAACAGAACTTATTTAGCAGGCGAAACCCAGAGGACAAACCATTCAGAATTTTATTTTTGACGTCACTCTCTTTTCAATGGAGTTTCATTGGGAATCCAGATTTCTAAGGGACCTTCTTGCAGTTCCTACCGCTTCCAATGGATGTCAACAGTCTTTAGAAATTGGTTGAGGTTATTCCTTTGGGTAATGAAGAAGTACGGCCATCTTGAACGAGGGTCACTCGAAGTGTCCTGTTTGTTAGAGGCGCGTGACCAGAAAGCTAGCTACAGTTTGTTTTAATCCTGTATTGAACACAGATCATCCCGTCTTCAATTCTATCGATTATTTACGTAAAAAAATACCTAAAGTTGTATTACAAAAGTAGTTTGAAATGTTTTGGCAAAGTTTACAGGTAACCTTTGAGATATTTTGTAGTCACGTTTCACAAGTTGGAACCGGTGTTTTTCTGGATCAAAAGCGCCAAATAAATGGACATTTTGGATATATATCGACGGAATTAATCGAACAAAAGGACCATTTGTGATGTTTATGGGACATATTGGAGTGCCAATAACAGAAGCTCGTCAAAGGTAAGGCATTAATTATATTTTTATTTCTGCGTTTTGTGTCGCGCCTGCAGGGTTGAAATATGCTTCTCTCTCTTTGTTTACTATGGTGTTATCCTCAGATAATAGCATTGTTTGCTTTCGCCGAAAAGCCTATTTGAATTCTGACATGTTGGCTGGATTCACAACCAGTGTAGCTTTAATTTGGTATCTTTCATGTGTGATTTAATGAAAGTTTGATTTTTATAGTAATTTATTTGAATTTGGCGCTCTGCATTTTCTCTGGCTTTTGGCCAAGTGAGACAGTAGCGTCCCGCCTAAACTCAGATTTTTGGATATAAATATGAACTTTACCGAACAAAACATACATGTATTGTGTAACATGAAGTCCAATGAGTGTCATCTGATGAAGATCATCAAAGGTTAGTGATTCATTTTATCTCTATTTCTGCTTTTTGTTACTCCTCTCTTTGGCTGGAAAAATGGCTGTCTTTTTCTGTGACTTGGCTCTGACCTAACATAATCGTTTGGTGTGCTTTCGTCGTAAAACCTTTTTGAAATCGGACACTGTGGCTGGATTTACAACAAGTGTATCTTTAAAATCGTGTAAAATACTTGTATGTTTGAGGAATTTAAATTATGGGATTTCTGTTGTTTTGAATTTGGGGCCCTGCAGTTTCACTGGCTGTTGACGCTAGCGTCCCACATACCCTAGAGAAGTTAACAAACTATAGTATTGGCAAGTCGGTTAGGACATCTACTTTGTGCATGATGACACAAGTAATTTTTCCAACAATTGTTTACATACAAATTATTTCACTTATAATTCACTGCATCACAATTCCAGTGGGTCAGAAGTTTACATACACTAAGTTGACTGTGCCTTTAAACAGCTTGGAAAATTCCAGAAAATGGTGTCATGGCTTTAGAAGCTTCTGATAGGCTAACTGACATCATTTGAGTCAATTGGAGGTGTACTTGTGGATGTATTTCAAGGCCCACCTTCAAATTCAGTGCCTATTTGCTTGACATCATGGGAAAATCTTAGGAAATGAGCCAAGACCTCAGAAAAACAATTGTAGACCTCCACAAGTCTGGTTCATCCTTGGGAGCAATTACCAAACGCCTGAAGGTACCACATTCATCTGTACAAACAATAGTACACAAGTATAAACACCATGGGACCACGCAGCCGTCATACCGCTCAGGAAAGAGACGTGTTCTGTCTCCTAGAGATGAACGTACTTTGGTGCGAAAAGTGCAAATCAATCCCAGAACAACAACAAAGGACCTTGTGAAGATTCTGGAGGAAACAGGTACAAAAGTATCTATATCCACAGTAAAACGAGTCCTATATCGACATAACCTGAAAGGCCGCTCAGCAAGGAAGAAGCCACTGCTCCAAAACCGCCATAAAATAGCCAGACTACGGTTTGCAACTGCACATGGGGGCAAAGATCGTACTTTTTGGAGAAATGTCCTCTGGTCTGATGAATCAAAAATAGAACTGTTTTGCTATAATGACCATTGTTATGTTTGGAGGAAAAAAGGGGAGGCTTGCAAGCCGAAGAACACCATCCCAACCGTGAAGCACGGGGGTGGCAGCATCATGTTGTAGGGGTGCTTTGCTGCCGGAGGGACTGGTGCACTTCACAAAATAGATGGAATCATGAGGAGGGACAATTATGTGGATATATTGAAGGAACATCTCAAGACATCAGTCAGGAAGTTAAAGCTTGGTCGCAAATGGGTCATCCAATGGACAATGACCCCAAGCATACTTCCAAAGTTGTGGCAAAATGGCTTAAGGGCAACAAAGTCAAGGTATTGGAATGGCCATCACAAAGCCCTGACCTCAATCCTATAGAACATTTGTGGGCAGAACTGAAAAAGATTCAGTTACACCAGCTCTGTCAGGAGGAATGGGCCAAAATTCACCCAACTTATTGTGGGAAGCATGTGGAAGGCTACCCGGAACGTTTGACCCAGGTTAAACAATTTAAAGGCAATGCTACCAAATTCTAATTGAGTGTATGTAAACTTCTGACCCACTGGGAATGTGATGAAAGAAATAAAAGCTGAAATAAATCATTCTATCTACTATTATTCTGACATTTCACATTCTTAAAATAAAGTGGTGATCCTAACTGACCTAAGACAGGGCATTTTTACTAGGACTAAATGTCAGGAATTGTGGAAAAACTGAGATGAAATGTATTTGGCTAAGGTGTATGTAAACTTCCGACTTCAACTGTACATGTACATATTACCTCAATCACCTCGACTTACTCTGTACCGGTACCCCCTGTATATAGCCTCACTATTGTTATTTTACTGCTGCTGTTTAATTATTTGTTACCTTTATTTTCTATTTTTTACTTATCTATATCTATATCTATACTTATCTATACTTTTCTTAAATACGCATTGTTGGTTAAGGGCTTGTAAGTAGGCATTTCACTGTAAGGTCTACACCTGTTGTATTCGGTGCATGTGATGAATTCATTTTGATTTGATTTGGATTTGATTTTAATAGTGAAGACATCAAAACTATGAAATAACACATATGGAATCATGTAGTAACCAAAAAAGTGTTAAACAAATCAAAATACATTTTATATTTGAGATTCTTAAAAGTAGCCACCTTTTGCCTTGATGACAGCTTTGCACACGCTTGGCATTCTCTCAACCAGCTTCATGAGGTAGTCACCTGGAATTCATTTAAATTAACAGGTGTGCCTTGTTAAAAGTTAATTTGTGGAATTTGTGGAATTTCTTTCCTTCTTAATGCGTTTGAGCCAATCAGTTGTGTTGTGACAAGGTAGGGGTGGTATACAGAAGATAGCCCTATTTGGTAAAATACTTATTATAATAAATCAACTACATTTATTAAGTGCAGCAAAGCGCATACAGTTTCAGTGTTATTATAGAAGAATGAGACAGAGTGACATTAACGTTGTCATAAAAATAATATAGGCACCCATTATAGTAGTGGCAAAGGAAAACTTTGAATAAAAACTATTCTTCGTCATCTAAATAGGCAACCGCATGATTCATAAAAATACTTATTATGGCAAGAGCAGCTCAAATAAGCAAAGAGAAACGACAGTCCATCATTAATTTAAGACATGAAGGTCAGTCAATGCGGAAAATTTCAAGAACTTTGAAAGTTTCTTCAAGTGCAGTTGCAAAAACCATCAAGCGCTATGATGAAAGTGGCTCTCATGAAGACCGCCACAGGTAAGGAAGACCCAGAGTTACCTTCGCTGCAGAGGTTCATTAGAGTTACCAGCCTTAGAAATTGCAGCCCAAATAAATGCTTCACAGTACAAGTTCAAGTAACAGGCACATCTCAACATCAACTGTTCAGAGGAGACTGCGTGAATCAGGCCTTTATGGTCCAATTGCTGCAAAGAAACCACTACTAAAGGACACCATTAAAAAAGACTTGCTTGGGCCAAGACAAACTGTCTGTGATTTATTTAGAATTCAAGGCAGACTTAACCAGCATGGCTACCACAGCATTCTGCAGCGATACACCATCCCATCTGGTTTGTGCTTAGTGGGACTATCATTTGTTTTTCAACAGGACAATGACCCAACACACCTCCAAGCTGTGTAAGGGCTATTTGACCAAGAAGGAGAGTGATGGAGTGCTGCATCAGATGACCTGGCCTCCACAATCACCTGACCTCAACCCAATTGAGATGGTTTGGAATGAGTTGGACCACAGAGTGAAGGAAAAGCAGCCAATAAGTACTCAGCATATGTGGGAACTCCTTCAAGACTGTTGGAAAAGCATTCCAGGTGAAGCAGGTTGAGAGAATGCCAATAGTGTGCAAAGCTGTCATCAAGGCAAAGGGTGGTTACTTTTGATTTGTTTTACACCTTTTTGGTTACTACATGATTCCATATGTGTTATTTCATAGTGTTGATGTCTTCACTCTTATTCTACAATGTAGAAAATACTAAAAATAAAGAAAAACCCTGGAATGAGTAGGTGGGTCCAAACTTTTGACTGGTACTCTATGTCTAATGCAGACACAGCTGAATGCAGGTCTAGGGTCTGGGAATACCAGCTCTGAAGGCGACTGTCCCATTGTCCCCATCCACATGTGTGTGAGAGCAAAAAAATGTGTGTTTTGGAGGAATGAATCTATCTGAGTCAGGCAGCCCCACGCTGCCCAGTGTGATCCCTTGTTCCCCACTTTGAATCACTTCCTCCTCCACATTCCAGGGCTTCTTTCCCAAACGCTGCACTCTGTGACTCAGGACGTGACCTCACACAGGCCCAGGCCGGACCTGCAGCATTCACACAGTCACAGACCTCCCCTCAACAGGTCTAAAATAAGCTTCAAGGGCAGACTGGCTGGCCCTGTCCAGGGAAGCCACCCGGCGGTCATCTTCCTCCTATTCAGCTCTCAACACATATGGACAGCTTCAGACACACTGTGTGTGTGTGTGTGTGTGTGTGTGTGTGTGTGTGTGTGTGTGTGTGTGTGTGTGTGTGTGTGTGTGTGTGTGTGTGTGTGTGTGTGTGTGTATGTGTGTACACTCACAGATAAAACAGCCTGTCACTTCCTGGTCCATGTGCACACCAGTCAGACCCCTTGTTTGCAGGCTATTCTTAGTTTCATCCTTGATACACAGCAATACATCGACTGGCAGCGTTTGGTTTATAGGCCATGTTGCTGTGTTTCGTTGTTACATCGTAATAGTGTAAAGGGGGAGAAGACACACAGACGTATGTTGTGTAAATAGCAGATAGATTTGTTTTAGAGAGAGAGCCTCACAGGTCTGCATGCATGCTATTCTCAACCAGTGGTCTGCAGGGAGATATTCCATTCTGGTCTGGACTGGAGCATGTGAGGCATGCACCCAACACAGCATCTGGACTGACTTACATCACACCTCTCAGAGGAAAAAAAGTTGAGTAACACAAATTGTCTGTGGTGGAAGATATCTAAGACCTGTTCAAATAGTTGTATGCTTTTTGAAAATGCATCCTTCCTTGGATAGGTGTAAGCAGGGGTGCCACTACATAGAACATAGAGTAGGTAGCTTTCACAGACAGTCATGTCAAGTGATTACTTCAGCAAAGGGTGGTGGAAGGATGCATTTTCAAAGTATTCAAATGTGGCCTAAACATGCTGCAGTAGTTGTGTGGCCTAAACATAATGCAGTAGTTTATTAATACAAAGGAAATAACCAAGCTCTTTTTGATAAACTACTTTATTGATGCTTGATTTTAAAGATATGGATAACAATACAGGCAAGTCAATATCTCTGCTAAAAGCAGTATCACTTGAAAGCTTTTCCTAATTATAACTGTTTGAAGGGTACCTTGTGTCATAGAATTCAAAAGTAAGCAATGGCTTGGTTGGATGATGAAGTTCTGACTTTTGTATGTCCAACAAAACTATTTTATTTGATTTCATTTTGAAAGATCATTTGGCTGTGAACTGAAAAAACATACAATTTTTAGATACATTTTCAGCATATATCTGTATCCAAATGCTCTGGCCTCATATAAACTTTGTTGTGATTAAAAAGGAACGGACAATAAACACAGACAAACCTCAAATCCAAACACACAACCACTAGGACTGTTGTCCTTTGATTTGAACATAAACAGTTTACAGCAAACAAGACCAAGATGACAAAACTTTGAGGGGGAAAGTGTATCCAAGTGGGATATTTTTGGCAAAATTCAAGGTTTACAGCTTTTGGCCTAGCTTCTGAGAACTTATTGAAACATCCATGCAGTCAACTGTTAACACTGATATTAACTCGTACGAGTCATCTAAAAGATCTGCTAGCACTATACACTCACTGGCCAGTTTATGTTTATTAGGTACACCCATCTAGTACCGGGTTGGACCCCCCTTTGCCTCCAGAACAGCCTGAATTCATTGGGGCATTCTACAAGGTGTCGGAAACCTTCCATAGGGATGTTGGTCCATGCTGATACGATGCTTTCACACTATTGTTGTTGCAGATTGGACGGTGGTACATGCATGCTGTGAACAGCCCATTCCATCCTTAAGATGCTCTATTGGGTTGAGATCTGGAGACTGCGCAGGCCAATCAAGTAAACTGAACTCGCTGTCATGTTCCAGGAAATGTTTTTCCACTCCTCAATTGTCCAGTGATGGTGATCTGGTGTTTTGCGGGTACTACTTCAATGAACCCTCCAGTTGAGGACTTGTGAGGCGTCTGTTTCTCAAACTAGACGCTCTAATGTACTTGTCCTCTTGCTCAGTTGTGCACTGGGGCCTCCCACTCCTCTTTCTATTTTGGTTAGAGCCAGTTTGCGCTGTTCTGTGAGAGGTGCTTCGGAGCACGCAGCACTCAGGGAGAAAGGAATTACCATTACTATATTCAGCCCAAGAGCCGCAAAAGCCATGGACTTTTTTATGGGCCATTACGTCCACACAAAGGGGATTCCGTCGGGAAATTCGAGACATTATCAAGTGCTTGTCAAATTGTGAATGAGAGACTGATGAAGTGTATACAGTTTGTGCAAAAAACAAAGCAGAGCACATTCCTTTCGTCATTTGAGTCGCACCATACAGCCTTACAATGTATTAAAAATCAAAACATTTAGCCCAATGTTTGTAGAACTAAAGTTACATTAATAACTCTAAATGTAGCATATAGGTGTACCTATTTCTTTGTTAACCGCTCAACCTGAAATAGCTGCGTTTGCGCACTGACTCAAATCGTTTGGAGAAAATATCCTATTTTATTCAGCATTGTACAATTGCATTCTTCATAATATAAAATAATTACACGGAATTCTAAGCAAATCTTGTCTGCTAAATTAACTAGTGTAGCCCACAGCCATATGGCATAGCCAGATGAGGACCTAACATAAGGACAACTCAGAGTATGCTATTCTGTTCTTCTGAAGTAAGACTACATTTTCTTCATATCATGTTTCTTAAGACCTGTCTAAAAGAAATCATGGATTTATTGTGAAAGAGTAGGCTATATTACATGGATTTAATATACTTTTAAAAATGTCGATGTTTCAAAATGTCTGCATCAGTGGCTTGTAGGCTATGTGTAGAAGCCAGGTGATGCTAAATGTGTTTATGTTAATTAACGGTCAATTACCGTGAGACCGGCAGTTATTTGCTTGACAATCACCGGCCGACGAAATGTTGTGACCGCCACAGTCCTAACCATACCATTTTCAAAGTCGCTTACGTCAGTCATTTTTCAATCGAACAGTTACTGAATGTTTCTCTGCCTGCTTTATATAACAAGCCACAGCCACATGACTGAGCGATACAATTTCATGAATAGGGTGAGTGTACATGTATAACCATTTAATAGCTAGCTTAAGTCGCCAAACCCACTGGCTCCAGGTCACCTACAGTTGAAGTCGGAAGTTTACATACACTTTAGCCAACTGCATTTAAACTCAGTTTTTCACAACTCCTGACATTTAATCCTATTAAAAATTCCCTGTCTTAGGTCAGTTAGGATCACCACTTTATTTTACGAATGTGAAATGTCAGAATAGTAGTAGAGAGAATGATTTATTTCAGATTGTATTTCTTTCATCACATTCCCAGTGGATCAGAGGTCTACATACACTCAATTAGTATTTGGTAGCATTGCCTTACAATTGCTTAACTTGGCTCAAACGTTTCGGGAAGCCTTCCACAAGCTTCCCACAATAAGTTGGGTGAATTTTGGCCCATTCCTCCTGACAGAGCTGGTGTAACTGAGTCAGGTTTGTAGGCCTCCTTGCTTGCACACGCTTTTTCAGTTCTGTCCACAAATGTTCTATAGGATTGAGGTCAGGGCTTTGTGATGGCCAATCCAATACCTTGACTTTGTTGTCCTTAAGCTATTTTGCCACAACTTTGGAAGTATGCTTGGGGATCATTGTCCATTTGGAAGACCCATTTGCAACCAAGCTTCCTGACTGATGCCTTGAGATTTTGCTTCAATATATCCACATTATTTTCCTACCTCATGATGGCATCTATTTTGTGAAGTGCACCAGTCCCTCCTGCAGCAAAGCACCCCCACAACATGATGCTGCCACCCCCGTGCTTCACGGTTGGGATGGTGTTCTTCGGCTTGCAAGCCTCCCCCTTTTTCCTCCAAACATAACAATGGGCATTATGGCCAAACAGTTCTATTTTTGATTCATCAGACCAGAGGATATTTCTTCAAAAAGTACGATCTTTGTCCCCATGTGCAGTTGCAAACCATAGTCTGGCTTTTTTATGGCGGTTTTGGAGCAGTGGCTTCTTCCTTGCTGAGCGGCCTTTCAGGTTACGTCGATATAGGACTTGTTTTACTGTGGATATAGGTACTTTTGTACCTGTTTCCTCCAGCATCTTCACAAGGTCCTTCTGGGATTGATTTGCACTTTTCGCACCAAAGTACGTTCATCTCTAAGAGACAGAACACGTCTCCTTCCTGAGCAATATGACGGCTGCGTGGTCCCATGGTGTTTATACTTGCGTACTATTGTTTGTGCAGATGAACGTGGTACCTTCAGGCGTTTGGAAATTGCTCCCAAGGATGAACCAGACTTGTGGAGGTCTACAATTTTTTTTCTGAGGTCTTCGCTGATTTCTTTTGATTTTTCCATGATGTCAAGCAAAGAGGCACTGAGTTTGAAAGTAGGCCTTGAAATACATCCACAGGTACACCTCCAATTGACTCAAATGATGTCAATTAGCCTATCAGAAGCTTCTAAAGCCATGACATCATTTTCTGGAATTTTCCAAGCTGTTTAAAAGGCACAATCATTACATCATCATCTGCACATCTATCACTCCAATGTTAATGCTAAATTGTAATTATTTCACCTCCATCACCTATTTATTGCCTTACCTCCCTACTCTTCTACATTTGCACACACTGTACATAGATTTTTCTATTGTGTTATTGACTGTACGTTTATGTGTAACTCTGTGTTGTTGTTAATATGTCGCACTGCTTTGCTTTATCTTGGCCGGGTTGTAAATGAGAACTTGTTCTCAACTTTAAAAAAAAAGTCACAACAGTCATGTTAATTCCACTGACTAATGTGAGGATAAGAAACCCAAAAACAAATTAAAGATCAAATTGTCAAATGAAAAAAACTGTTTTAAAATGAATAAACAGATAATTAGCAAATAATACATCCTTAATAAGCATTCAGGATTTTATTCTTAAGAGGGGTAATGGTGGCATAAAGGACCTGTAACTTTGGAGTGATGACAAACATAAGAACTAATGTGGCACATATTTTATTACAATTTGTCTATTTTAAGTGCTCACTTTGATCTGCATGAATGTACCAATGCACCCTATCTCATAACAGCCACACAGACTGATGCGACACAAACAATATATATTGAAGAGCTTTTTCAGCCTTGAGTCAGGCTATCACCAAGTAAATGGAACAGAGAAATTAAGAAAGCTGTTTGTCAATTCACATTAACTTCTTATAACACTGTACTGTTTTGTTGGTCACACAACTTAACACCTGAAATTGACCTATGAAATAAAATCTCAAGCATGTAATTTAGATGGAAAAAGGGTAAGTACCTTTTTTCTTTAAAGGAGTGTCAGTCCCACTCACTTATTTCAGTTTTTAGTGGACAGGATAGATAGAGGAAGGACAGAAGAGAAAATAGCAGTGGTACAGATTCAAAGCCATGCTGCAGCAGTATATGTGATCTGGAGACAGAAGCTTAGAACGCTAGACCACAGGGAAGTAAAGTATCAATAACTGTATTTATTATTTTCAACTGACCTACCTTTGAGTAACTCTAGAAATATTATACATTTCACTACTTTTGGAATACAACTGAAACCAAGTAAAAGCCTAGATTCAGAATTTTCAGAGGAGTATCATTTTTGTATTATGGCACTAAATTTGAACCAAACTTTAAGATGGAAATGAAAACAAAAATAAAGACAGTTGACAACAACGGTCCACGACATAGGACTATAGGTAAATATACATCCTGGAAATACGGGTCCTTCCTTCCTCTGCTGCAGCTTCTATTGGGTTCGGAGCTGGTAATCTGGAGAAAAAAGTAAAATAATTAAACAATTCGTGAACTCATTAGTAAACATCCATTTCCCTGGCAGTCATATACATGAATATTGACTGATCTAGAAACATCGGTTTGGCCATAAAAGCTAAGCGAATGCTTACAGAGAAGTCCTTTCCCTACCCTTCCATCTTGACCTCAAAACACACAATTCATTAACGTTTAAATATTACTCCAAGAGCCAAACTAAATAAAATGTGATTTGTCTTGTGGGAGTTGGCTCCACCCATTATAAAACTAACAGAAGAAAGACAATAAGTAGAGAAAACTCTTGTTTTCAGCAGAACCAGCTCAAGGATAAGTTTCCTTATTTTAGTTCCCTCAGACCAAAGACTGTGTGTTTGTACGGAGATGTTAAGTTCCTCTGGTGCTATGCTTGGCAGCATGACTCGTAAATAAACATCTTAAATACACATACATTTACAATGGGAAGCACACAGCTGTGTGGAGTCTGGTTTCTTCGCTCAAGCCAAGTTCTGACTGCTTATCTGTTCAGGAATCTGAGTTTTGAGTAGAGGTGAGCATGACATCCGCACTCCCTCTCACACACACACAACAGATTGTGTACTTGTTTATGTGTGTATGTACAGTATGTATGTGTGTGTGGACTGTGCGAATTCACTTTTGCGACGAGGGCATGCACGCAGCATGGGCCGGATTTAACAAGATCAGTACCGTCTGTTTGTGGAAACCTCTCCAAAATCACACTCTTTAGCCTAAAGAACACAGCCTCAATTTCTGTAATGATAACAATAATAAAAATTTAAAAAACAAAGTTTGTTATGGAAACAGTGTGGTGTGTGGAACGTTAGACATGGAGTGATGAAACCGCTTGCCCCATAAGCCCAGCGTATCTGGTTTTCATTTGCCTTAAATCATATCTGCTTTAAGAGCAATTAAGTGCAAAGCCTACGGTGGAGCAGTGTTTTTGTGGTTGCTATGGGGAACCAGAGGCACTTGGAACAATGGTGAACTGAGCCCAATAGTATTGTTACGTGACGTGGGTTTGAAACGCACTACTGACATTTGTAAATCCTTTAACGTGACGGTGGTTCGAGAAATGAAATGTCAAATTTGGTAGTTATGAAGTGTCTAACACAGACACCCAAATGTGCCTGCCACACACACACACACACATAACATGTTTACTTCTAGTAAAACGCAACGGTTCGCTTTCTAAATGTGGCTATTCATATTGTTCGTTTGACAATGTTTTCATGTGAATAAAACTAAAAGACTTTTGACCCCTTCAAAACAACTTTAACAGACCTAATAAACTTCTAAATACTACTTCTCTGCAATATGACATTTCTTATAAAATATGAGACTTAACGGAACTCTTGAATCCAGTCTACACATCAGTCTAAATTACCCCGACTCGCCTGGAGAACTATTTCTAATTGTAGCGTGCACATGCCATGGGCTAGACAATGGGTCTGGTGGCTTATTCCTCCCCCCAAGCCTCCTTGAAAATGACTGTCCTCTTAACCATCAAACACATGCCGGTTTCCTATATGGCTTTTGAGTGAGGAGAACATTAAAGGGGTAGAATAAGACAGCTTAAGTCTTCAGGACTACTTTGGCTGTGGTAATTGATAGGCTGTGTTTACAGACCTTTACTACACGCTCATGGGAGGTCTCTAATTTGGTCCCATGCGCCCCTCTCCCCAGAAATGCTCCCCCGTCTTGCGGAGACGGAGCCAACGCGTGGCCTTGCTGACTCAGGCTCCTGGCCATGGCACAGTCACACACAGGGACACGCAGATGAGGTGCCATTGGCTCGTCGTGGTCCACAATAAAGTGCTTGTCGGTGCAGGGGTAAAGCCACAGGTCCTTGGGGGTGGCATTACCCTGTCACACCACTCCTACACTTTCCACCAGTCTTCAACGACAGCCCAGTCTGTGACCTCACCGCCACCAATATGCCAATCAGGACCTACAGCCACATCAAGGCCCCTAGGGCGCTCTGCAAATAGGACAAAGCTTTTCATTCAGCCTGAAGAAACTGTCAGACTGCCAAAGGCATCAAGGCCTCTAGTTGGGTTAGGGCCAGTGCTTTATTTCTAGAGCTGTACGGTGTCGTGTATCGCTTCCCCATAAAATAATACTGGTCCTCTTTAAAAGTGATATGAAACGTGGAATTTGAAGTAATTTGTCTTTCATTGTTTGATAACAGTGAGATGTCACCTAGACATAGAATTATTATTATTGACCTTCCCCTTTGAACGTGTAAACGTTAATAGAAGAAGTTAATAAAACCACAAAGGGTACCACGCTTAATATTAAGGATGCCTAATTACATTTCAGCTCTTTTAATGTAATCAATCTCATGAAGATTGAATCGTCAGTTAAGGCTCGGGACATCTTTCCGCTAACGTTGCAGCTCTTTTGATCAACAAAATTACATAGGAGGGGAAAAAAAGACACAAAATGGTGGTGCGGTGGAAGTCTGCGGTGGGCCCTGGCAAGGAATCAGTCTGGAAACTGTTGACCAGTTTGGCCACCAGAACCCAGAGCTCACCAGGATGATGCAAGCAGGCAATTCAGGTGGCGTTGGCTATTCAGTTGGGGCCTTGGGGGTGAACGTGGAAGTAAAACTTGGCAGTGGCCAGAGCACATGAGGTAGCATACATGAGATATCTTCGTTTTCACACCTAGTTTGTAATTGCACCATTGTGATCCGTGTTGTTTAATTGCCCTGACAGCTTCCATAACATGTCAACTTAAATCTGTTTAATTACAGGGTTGATTTTTAAAATTAAAGTTAGGGGCATTAACTCAAATAAACAAAAAGGTGTAGTATTTGTTTAACCCTAAGCGGAACACACCACACATGAACATAACAAATACAGATGTATGGAAATGGGGATCTACACCTTCCCTTTTGGTGAGATACAACAGTGCAGTATGATGGCACCGTTCTTACATTTTTTATATCTGTGTCAACTAAAGAACTCAGTCTATATACAGTACATCTACTGTAAGTATTCAGCGATCCACCCACGTTAAGGTCTAACCTCCCCAGTATGATATCTATCACCCATACTCAAGACAAGTAATTCAACAGACCCACAGGTCCCTGTTTAATTAGATCCTATCAGAAACATTGTGAGAGGGGCGATGGAAAAAGTATGCTTTCAGTTTCAGCAGCCCTGAATTCCCCTACTCACATGTGCATTCCTAAATCATTCCTTGGCTAAATGCACTGGCAATAACCCCGAGACAAAAGGTAAGATAAACATTTAAGAGCAAGGGCGTGCACATGGAGTCCCTGTGGGCTGCCTACATTCGTCATCCGCTAACCCCAAACTGGATAGGTCACCATCGTTTGGCAAAAGCCTCTCCCCGGCCCGCCCTCCCCTCTAGCTACACTAGCAGGTTCTCTCAGTACTCTGGGACCTCAGAGCTCCCCCCCTCCTGTTTTTCCCCCCCTTTTTTCACTCTTTTTCAAAAGATAGTATCAATGTCAGAGTTGCAGCATCATTCATAACCGCTTCAGCATGTGTTGGCTTTCGCTCTCCTTGCAGACAATGGAGGTGGAACTCATCTATGTCAGAGGGGATTGAGACAAAATGGAGCCGTAGAATTCCCGGGACTCATATTGTCAAATATCATGATACTTTCTGGTGAGACTGGATCACTGGAGATATTGTTTCTTGTCGGTTGAATCTACTTTTATTGTAGTGAAAATATTGACATGAATTCCATCAGGATCAGCGATTCCGATTTGAGCTAAGCTAGACTTCTACTGTATCTTCAAGCCACACAGGCAGACAACAACAAAACCAGGACCTGTAGTCTGGCCTTGCACGGCGCAGACACCAAAGACTGCTCGGAACAAAAGATTCAACCCCCCGATTGACAAAGTATCAAAACAAACTGTCGGCGGAGACGAATGCCTTCCTCTGGTTGATATCGGAGGTAATGAATATGTTGGTTGGCTCTGCTCTGCGGGGGCCGGTGTATAAGTAAGACAGCCATTAGTTGGGGTGTAGTGCAGTACGACAGCTGGCCAGCGGCCGCCAAGAACAACGCTATTTCCTGGATGCTTCCTTCCTGCCAATTAGAGTCGGGAGGGGAGGGGCCCGTCTCAGACCACCTGCACAGATAACCTGATCAGGAAGAGAGGCCTGGAGAGAGACGGACTGTAGACTGTACTGTAGAGCCTTACAACATGGCACACAGTAGAGGGGAGATAATAGAACCACACAGCACTGCATGAAGTACGGGAAAATCCAGTGAAGGAAGTTACAGACCACTTGGTAGCAGTGTCCCCTAGACTTATTCCTAGGCAGGGCAAAACAGTCCCTGAAGCAACATTCAGTGCTGCAATTACTAAAACTATTGAAACCAGTAAAAGCCCAAACATTTATGTGAGGGGCAACAGAGCAACGTGGGGGGCCCACCCAGAAGCAGAAGAGCCAGAGTACAGGAGCAGAGACACGTGGCAGTTCAGACATGCATAGCTCAACACATAGGATTGATGGCAGATGACAGTGCGTTTCATATGCAGATGTTTGGTGGCTGGGATAACGAGAGATCATTATTACAGTATGGTGGGTTGAGGATCAGTCTTCATTGGGAGGTTTGGTGAGAAGGGTGTGAATGTCTAGTTTTAGCCTTACCTCCGTTCTGTGTGATGTATCGAACCCATGGCAGAGCCTGGTAGCCACTCTTTTCAATGATCTTCAGGTAGCGCACCTAAAAACAAGAGTGAGCAAACATCACGAAACCTGTCCATCGTCACACCTAGCACAAACAGTGACTAAAGGGAGGAAGCAGTCAAATTCTATAGAATACATACACTGAATGGACAAAACATTATGAACACCTGCTCTTTCCATGACAGACTGACCAGGTGAACGTTATAATCCCTTATTGATGTCACTTGTTAAATCCACTTAAAATCGGTGTGATTGAAGGGAAGGAGACAGGTTAAAGAAGGATGTTTACGTCTTGAGACATGGATTGTGTGTGTGTGTGTGTGCCATTCAGAGGGTGAATGGGCAAAACAAAATATCTAAGTGTCTTTGAACGGAGTATGGTAGTAGGTGCCAGTCGCACCGGTTTGTGTCAAGAACTGCAACGCTGCTGGGTTTTTCACTCTCAACAGTTTCCTGTGTGTATCAAGGATGGTCCACCACCCAAAGGACATCCTGCCAACTTGACACAACTGTGGGAAGCATTGGAATCAACATGGGCCAGCATCCCTGTGGAACACTTTCAACGCCTTGTAGAGTCCATACCCTGACGTAGCCTGCGGCTATGGAACCCTGACCTGTTCACCGGACGTGCTAAAAAAGCCAACTGACATTTACTCCCGAGGTGCTGACTTGCTGCACCCTCGATAACTACTGTGATTATTATTATTTGACCATGCTGGTCATTTATGAACATTTGAACATCTTGGCCATGTTCTGTTATAATCTCCACCCGGCACAGCCAGAAGAGGACTGGCCACCCCTCATAGCCTGGTTCCTCTCTAGGTTTCTTCCTAGGTTTTGGCCTTTCTAGGGAGTTTTTCCTAGCCACCGTGCTTCTACACCTGCATTGCTTGCTGTTTGGGGTTTTAGGCTGGGTTTCTGTACAGCACTTTGAGATATCAGCTGATGTACGAAGGGCTATATAAATAAATTTGATTTGATTTTGATTTGATACAAATTGAGGCTGTTCTGAAGGTAAAAGGGGGTGCAACTCAATATTAGGTAGGTGTTCCTAATGTTTTGTACACTCAGTGCATTTCATGTCATTCTGAGCCGGTTTGGAAAACCAGTCAAGTAAAGTACATTGAATATAACAAAATAGGGTTTAACTATACATGATACTGTGTTGTTTTTACAAGGAAGATTATTTTTATATTCACTTAAAATACTAACTTTAACAATGCCAAGTTCCACCCATAAGGTCATTCATGCCCTGCAAACAAAGCCAATGTCTGTAGATGATGGGAACTTCTCTCACATTCAAGAGAGAAACGAGCTGGTAGTTAAGAAACTTGTAGATATTAATACAAAATTAGGGAACTGGCACTTCCCAATCCTATGTGAAATGTCATAAATTCTTCACTTGCCCTTCTTGTGAAACTACAACCTATTGAACAAGACCCAGCAAGGGCACACATATCGCATGATATTACATAACTGAATTTACCAAATTGAGCCATGTCACACGAGAAAACTTTGATAGTAAGCAGAACGCATGACAGGGAGTTAACTACTATTGTCATTCAAATCTCATTATTTACACTGAGGCCTATAAAACAAATAGCATAAATTAACATGCTTATCTCTGTGGTGAGCTTATCAGTGGATTGAGCTTCATATTACCCCATCGTAAAACAGTTCCCTATTGTTTCATGGCTGGGCTTTCGTTGAAACGAGGAGAACCTTAAGGCATTCAAAGATCCTAACAGAACAAGAGAGTGGGGGATTAAGCCTTAAATCTTCTCCAGGATAAAACACTTGCAATAACCGCCCAGAGAATTACACTGACAGACAGATTTGACAATGTGTAAATGGCCACAGCACACCGCACCGCAGCCCAGCTCTCTTCACATAAATACTGAGCTTTTTATCAACACCATATGGGAAAGATGATAGTTTTTGCTTTAGGGAGTGAAACACTTTACAACAAGGGTACCATAAATCATAACTGGGCCGTAATGAAGAAACCCATGCTACAACAGGACACCGGCCCTAACAGGCTCCTCAACAAACACCTCTGGGTGTGGGCCGTCTGTCTGGGGGTCCTGATGAAGATGCAACAGGCATGCAGTCGGCCACCCAAAACGCATCCTTCATCTTCCTCTCAGAAAAGGTGTGAACACTGCCGGTACCAGAACACAACCAGCCTCCAAGACACACAAGGTGGTTCTTCTCATAACAGGAAACAAACAGCTTTACAGAGAGGGTGCTGTTGCGTTCCTCGACAAAAAAAGGCTACAATCCCGCATTCTGGTGCAAAGGAAACCTAGTTGGATACAAACACATCATTTACTCCACAGAGGTAAATCGGTCTGCTGACCTGACATTATCCATATCAGACTAGCGCTGTATTTGGACTGTGAGCTGGACAAATCGCCTCCCATTTAGGTGCACAACGCCTATTTCAAGTGTGATTTAAAATCTAAAAGGGTGTTCGAGGCAGATCATACGGCCAATACACAATGCAGAAAGAATATGTCTATATGCATATAGGAGGAGGACTGTCTGAACGGTCTCAGAGCTGTGTGTGTGTGTCTGCAGTCTAGACATTGTGAGAACAGGAGGATCTCAGTGCTGGCAGGTCAAGGCTAACATCAGTTAGGTCTAGTGACTGTCATTGGCAGAACAGGGGTGCTATCAGGTCAATGCAAGTCAACAAGGACCATCAGAATGGCCTGGTGGTTATGTAGCAACCCTCAACTATGCGATCACCTCATATATATCACTAAAGATTATAAATTATGTTTTTGTCCAACACATCCATTACATCTGGCCTACATTTATACATCCATACTTTTATCAGCCAGAATTATGCTAACCTCCTAAGTCTCCTATCTTGCCTAAAAGTGATATGCTAACTGAGCCAATTCAATATTTCATCGTTTCTATGGTTTTGCCAACAAGACCAAGTCACAGTGAGAAATAGCCTTGATCAAAAGAGATGCAGGAATAGTAGCCACGGGGTGAAACAAGGACAGGGGATTTTTCTCGTCCCAAAGTCTCCAACATTAGTTGACCCGTCTACAACTCTACACTGCCGGTGGTGAAATTGGTAGCTTCTTATTCCTACACTACCAGTTAGTCACAGACCGTAACAAGGTTGGCCGACGTGATGCTGTAATGAATGCAGCTAAATCGAGGTGTAGCCTACTACTCTGTGTCTAAGTAGTCTGGTGCCTTACAAATTTAGATGTTTGTTGTTCTAAACTACTGTAAGGCCAAAGCAGGCACAAACATTCGCACACATTCGTTCCAAAGTTTGGGGCACAGTCGGACCAAGCTAAGAATGCCATATTTTAAGGACACTCTCTTGAAATAGAGCAGATTTATCTTGGGGATGAATGTGTCCTCAGTGTTGAGGATTTCTCTGAGATGTTAGAGAAAGTGAATACCAGACAGTAGCTGTGTAGAACAAGCGGTTTCTCCAGGCAGTCTGGTCGACAATTGACCTTTTCAACAGCCATTTGATTTGATCAGCCTGAGGTAAGAGCTTCATTGAACGTTCAAGCGGAACTAGGCAATGAATCCGTCAACCATGGTCCAACAAACAACTTGTTTTTGAAGTTCTCTTTTGAAATAACTAGGCCCACGGGACAGTTCTACTAACTACTGATAGACGTCTGATCATTTCTGTTTATAACAGGAAGAACAGTTTATTTACATTAAATGAAGATCAAATGATCATGTGCTTACAAAAATGACAGCAGAGGCACATCCACCTAATCGCATGTGAAATTGATACCACACTGGAATTTCTGTGATGATGCCTGTGCCAAATACAGTTATCATCTTCATACACAGTACCAGTTTTATTTTATTTTATTCAGTACATGATACAGACTATGATATATTTACTCTAAATAATGTAGTACATGAGTATTTTGCAGTTGGCCAAGCGTTCTGTTCTGGTGGTTGACTAGGCCTATATGGAGTACATCTCTCTGAGGGGCTGGTGGGCCACGCCACTGTGTCTGAGGGGAGGGGGAACCTGGCTGTAATTATCCCCTGGAGGGGGACAGATGAGCCCTGATGTGGCTTCCCCCCCTACCATCAGCAGGCTATAAAGAAACCCAGTAGCCTATGCCTCTGGAGCAGCCCAAACCGCTCTGGTGGTAAACTTCCCTTTTCTACCTCAGATGGGATATGGCTGGGGGGCTTAATGCACATCTGCCTGTAGGCCTGGCTGGTTGGCGGTGGGGTAAAACACCACTTTGATATACCACGCTGTCTAATCAAGGAGTTGATGATGTGGTTCCTTTTTTCCCCCCTTGGTGCTGTGTGTCATGTGCGAGAGACCGGGTAGCGTGGAGAGCGTGAGTGTGCAAACACATGGTCACACATGCAGCCAGGCATATGCAGAGGCACGCACCCACAGACACACTGAGCAGTAAGTGGCGTACTCCCTGTAATAAGCCCAGGCTGCATTAATGTTCCCTCAATGCTAGCAGAGATCCTTGGTGGCGTGCGGTGGGCTCCGTTGGAGTGGCCACAGGGGCTCTGCACAGTTCAAGAGGCCCTGGAACACCAGCGTAGCGACCTTGGGGTCAGCCAGGGCCACAAAATAGCTCCCCATCAAAACCCCTAAATAGTAGCTTCTAGTAGCTAAAAGTAGCATCTCTGATGAAGGCTCCATTGATCTCTGGTTGAGTGAGTTATTTTGAGGGGCTTCGGTTTACAAGCAACCCTTTCCTCAAGGTGCCACCACTAGGGTTAAATAAGTGTGGCTGTTACGAGTGCATCTTGTAGTGATGATGAAACCTTTCGAGAGAACATTCTCTGGTAGAACACTACAACAGGAAGACACTGAATGTCTCTGTCGCGCCATTGGATTATGAAATCCCTCATTTTCCATTATTGCCAAAACATCCTCATTTCCAGAGAATTTCAAGCAAAGTGTAATTTAATCCTCTGCCTTTCAATTCTGTGTGGGACGCCACTGCAAAATATTGATATGGGAATGACACCAAAAACGGAGAAAAGCTCTAATTTAGCAGAGCATGGTTGGCTCTAACATTTGGGTATAGAAATATATTGGGCAGATTGTCTAATTTATTAAAACAGTTTGATAGTGAATTTGCATAGAGGGTAAATTGAGATAGAGACCAGGTAACATATCCTGTGGCTCTACTGGCAAGACAAGAGGCCTTGTGAACACGTCATACACTCGTACAAAAAGAAAAGGAAACCAGCCCAACGCACACATAAACCTGCTATGGAAGGTGAGGTAACCACTAGACACCAATGCGGCTTTCCAGCAATGTGACCTGATGTCACCACTGTGAGCTAGCATTGCACATTTACAATACGACACAATGGAGGTGTAGATAACAGGCTTGAGTTTCTCCTGCTTTATTGACTCTTAACTCAACTTTAATAACCAATTCCCTGCACCCCCAGAGTGCCTAATTTGTGTTTAGCACAAATGCATGGCAGGTTAGCGGAGATGTCCCTAGGCAAACTTGAAAATCTAAGCTAGATTGTTACTAATGCTGAAAATGTTCTGCTGGTACAGGTCAAAAACACAGCGCTGCAGCACAATGGTATTGGGATTAAGATTGTTCAGAAGATAATTCATATTCATCCCGAGAATCCTGGGAAAAACTGCAAAAATCTGAAATGTTTGTTTATTCGTTTTGTAGCTATTCTTTCTGGAGTCCACAAAGTGGCCATTTAAAGCGTTTAAAACCAAGACATGGTGAAAACGCCTGGGTTCTCCCAAAATGAGAGGGACGTTGCGACATCTTGTCAGCGCCACTATGTAAAGATTTCAGAGCAAATGAAACTGATATTTAGTAATGATTGAGTAACTATCTTTGATCGCCAATGACATTGCAAAACAGGCCATTATCATGTTCCTCAATTCAGTGCATTTCAGCAGTGGGTCATCTCAACGAAGAGTGCACTCAGGACGCACCGAGAGTATAGAGTTGTCGAATCATACAAACAAAAGTCAAATGAACAAAGTTGCTAAGCTTGCTAGATAAAATCCAACGAATGACAGAATCTCTCCTACATTTGGCAAAATGGAGTTGATGATTATACAGATAGCAGATCAGCTCATGAATAACGAGGAGATGAAGAGTGGAAATGTTTTAAAAAGATTCTTAACAGGGACAAACTCTGTTTAAAAAAATAACATCCATATATACTCTTACACCGTTTGTTGATCACACATTCTCTACCGAAGCTCTCAGATGGGCAAGTAGGAGAAAAGTGGGGGAAATGTTAGAGCTGTATTTTGACATGCATAGGCACAAGATGTGCTTCGATAATACAACCTATGGATCACAGAATAAAGTTAAGATTTTTCACCCGAGACAGAAGTAAGGATTTGGGATTTCAGTGGGATTGAAGAATAGCCGAGGCTCTATGACAGGAGAAGATTTCCCCTCGGGCCTCTGAATTTTTACAAGACTGACAGATGTAGTGTATTGTGCATAGGGGCCTATCAAATGTGTGCTGTCTGAAGTCACAACGACAGCTCAAAGAGGCACACATTTTTTCCTAGGCTGTACTGTAGGGGTTTCCTGTAGGGTTTATTAACAGCATTCGGGTCGCGTGTGCAGTCCGGCAGTGTCAATTATGCGTGTGCTTTGAATTTATGGTGACTTTGTGTGAAGTAAATATCCTAGACTCAAGGCTTCCATGCAACAACCTGTTTGGATAATGTGCCATTTTATTTTTTGCTAATCTGCTGCTACACATGTCATGTATTTTGTGGAATTGCATCAATGCCACTTTAAGGAAAAATGTAATTTCCCGGGTCTTGTCATTTAATTTTTTGGGGGGGTAATGTGAAGAGTGTTCCCGGGACAGTCCCAGGATCCCGTTTACCCATGTTAATCCCTACAATGGTGTAATGTGTTGACTTCATAGCTTTGTATTCCTGTATGGAGACGCAAACGGTTTGTTTTAGTGCTGATGTGAGGGTGTGCGTCTCCATAATAAGTTGGCCATGCTCGTTTTTCACCAGGAAACAAAGACCCGAGGCGAGCAAACCCCACACTGAGCCAACCAAAAGGCTTTCCTTTGATTCTCTGGGCTCTGATGTAATTTCCCTGGTGTCAGATCTGGAAGCAGAGGGCTGACAGGGAGAGCTTGACACTCATCCAGAACACTGCCCGACTTAAATAAGGACCTGCACACTGGTACTCTGCCCCTAATTGTTCTCATCTTAACCAGCCCATCCACTACCTATTGACCATTCGGTCTGAGTATTATGGGTAGAAACAACATTTCAATAAAACAGAGCAAAACAAAGTTAGTCTTAAAAGCAGTGAGTTTTTGGTGCTCCCAAGTGGTGCAACGGTCTAAGGCACTGCATCTCAGTGCTAGAGGCGTCACTACAGACCCTGGTCCGATCCCGGGCTGTATCACAACCGGCCGTGATCGGGAGTCCCATAGGGCGGCGCACAATTGGCCCAGCGTCGTCCGGGTTAGCCGTCATTGTAAAATAAGAATGTGTTCCTAACTGACTTGCCTAGTTAAAGGAAATAAAAAGTGTGTGGAGCAGTTCATTTTTCGGCAGTTGTCTGATGCTGGCTATACAGTACCTGTGCAGAACTATTTGAATGTGTGTACATCCTTCTGAGAGTAGCTTGTCAACGACACCTTAACTCTGTAGTGTCGAAATGTTACAGAGAGACCCGCCAGACCAACGCTACAGTGATGTTGTTCTCCCTGTGTTGACTGACAGTCTATTGTACGGTCTGTATTAAAAACGACAGCAGTTCTACCTACAACAGAACCATGCACACTCAACACCAGTCAACACCAGTCTTTGAAGCAGCAAACCAAGCACGATCTCAAGCACACCTCAGGTTCTCAGCGCGAGCAGCCAGACCTCATCCGCGTTACAACAGCGCCATCCTGTGTTAGAATGATTCCCAGTCTCCCAGTAACAGCAACAAGAGACCCCTGGAGGATAGAAGAGGTACTGCAGTGAGGATGCTCACCTGGATGCCAGAGGTAGTGAAGTAGGGGATCTCAAACTTCACACTGATGGGGGGCTTCCCCTCCTTGTCCTCTGCTTCCACACTTGGCAGACCGAAGTGGGCTCTCATCAGATACTCCTTACCCCCCTGGGACAAGACAAAACAGATCAAGAGTTAGGATAATGTGGATTTGTTTTACATAAATGTATCCAGGTCAGTTAAGTGACACATGATATCTTTGGGGTTATGATGTTCAGACACTCAAAAGAACCGCACTTTGAGAACTATAGTCTACGCTAGCATGCAGTCCAGTGTGTTGTTGTGCTCACCGGGAATGACTTGATGGACCAGACAACCTCACTGTTCTCTGGGATCCACTTGACACTGCCCACCGTGGTCTTGAACTTGGGCGAGTCTGCGTCTGTGGGAACTGGAATGTGGATCTCCACGTTGTTGGCTGTGGAGCGCCTCTTGAACTGACTCTTGGCCTTAGACACAAAAAGAGAGGCTAATACATGGCATTCCTGAAGATCATGCTATTTGCATTTATGATAGCTTTGTGGTCAACTATTGATTTGATACCAGAGCATACTGTTAGCTGCTGGGTAACGTTGCAGGGCTGGTGTTTACCTTGATCATGTACTCGATCCTGCTGTGGGAGTGTTTCTCTATCACAGACTCTATCCAGATCAGGGGCTTCACCTGGGGACAATACATTTCATAGGCTTAAAAAACAACTCATCAATACAACGAAAAGGGTAATTTCTGCATTGACACGTCTTTCTTGTACATGCAAAATGGCATGTCATTATCTCATATGCATAAATAAAATAGCAATTCCTTAAAGCTGAAATCTGCATAAGGTGAAAGAGGGTCACTGTCTGCCACAGCGCATTTGTTATCGGTTTTGTTTAGTTGATGAAACGGAGAGTAAAAAAATTGCAATAAATACTCTGCTATTCTATTGCTCGTGCAATGATGTGCAATGATGTGCAATGCCCGAGGGAAAAAAACAGTGTTAGTTGTTTGAAGTATCTTCTTTATTGCTTTAATATTGCAAAACGGACGTGGCAGTTTCACCAAGTACGGATTCCAGCTTTAACTTGTACACTTCTAATTGCATGCCCATCCCATAAAGGGGGTGGTTACCTGGACAGAGATTAAACCTAGTCTTGGACTAAGAAGCCCTTTCGATGGAGAAGCTTCATGAACAATGTTTATTTTTTTGTCAAAGACTTCATATCTTTGTAAAACAGATCCATAATGACAAGCCCATCTAATGAAACTGGCCTCTCTCTCTCATACAGTACCCACGTGTGTGTTGAGGCGGTAGGACATGAGCTCAAACTCTCCATCGGGGGGAATGAAGGAGATGGTACGGTCATTCTCAAAGCGGGACAGACGCACACACTGGTGGAACTTCGTGTCCTCCAGCTCCACTGATTTACTCTTCCCTCCTGTGGTGAGCACAGCAACAGAGAGAGTCAGGGCATGAGAGGATTGTACCTGGTACAAGTACAGTCTTCTGAGAAAAATACAAGCTCTGTTAAGAATTTAAATAGATTAGAGGTAAGAGCTGAATCCTAACTTGAAATATGTGCGCACAGCACACAACTCCAACTTCCTTGCAAATCATACAATGATGTCGATGGGAAATTCTAAGCAAAAGGCTAAGTCACGCATTAGTGTCTAAAATTTGGGATGAGAATACAGACAGAAACAGCTTTGAAATCTGACATGCATTTGTATTTTAACTGAACTGTAACCAATCCAGTGACACACAGTGCAGAGGAACTCACGGCCAGTGTTCTCAAACAGAACTTTATCATTGAGGCCCAGACGCAGCTCAGGCATCCCTGACAAGAACACACGCATCTTGATGGAGCCCACGATCTCACTGCGCAGCACGTTACCGTTCGCACTGACCTGCAGAGGAGAGAAAGGGGGAAAAGTGTCAAACTGTTTACAACAATTGCAGAAATGCGTCTACGTTCAAAATGGTTGATAGTACTTCAATAAAACACTGAATAATTTTGTCATTGAGAAATAATAAACATTGTAAGCCAAGAATGTATTAGAGGGAGGCGAGTGTTAGACTTAGAACTAGACGTGACAAGGCGCCGCACCAGAAGATTAACAGACTCGATGACATCCAGGAAGACTTCATTCTTCCTGTACTTGATGCCCTCTGACCTCCAGGACACAGCGTTGGTGACGGTGGCAGGAGGGCGCGGGCCCCCTGTGTCCAGCTTGTGCCCCTCTTGGGTGATGTACCTACAAATAAACAGAGACAGACCTGGTGAGAGGACAGGACAACAATGACAGGAACTGTCTGTCTGCAGCCATACTGGGTGTTTAGGTGAAATGGAAGATAAACTGTATACACAGTACTGTAGGTCACTACTACATTATTAAATCATGTTTAACTTGGAGGAATTTTAAACTGTTTAATGGAAGCTAAACATAGGTTTGTACAGAGAGAGTTTTGTAGACAGAATAAGGGCTAGGTAGGATACTCACTCTTGAAGGATCTTGCTGTCAGTAGTCTGAGGATAGCCAAAGTCCATCAGCTCATCCATCAACTCATAGATGATGACAAAGTTATCTCTGATACTCTCCTCTTCCAACTCTTTAAAATACTCGGAGAAAACCTGCAGAGACAATAGGCTGAGTCTAGATACAACAATTTTTTTTTACCAGTTAACCACCAGTAATACCTATGGGTTATTGGAAAATAAGACTACTGCACACCACACACCATTATAGAGACTAATTAACTCACCTGGATAATTTTGTAGAGGAAAGAGAAGACCAAGGAGACACAGGCATTTTTCTTAGACGTTGCTACAACTGATGGAACATTTGTTAAGGTGAAAAGTTGATGTGGGGCTTTCAACATAAGTCGACTTGTATCTACCTTAAAAAAAGAGGCCGGTTTGAGAATGAACTACAAGTGGAATTTGCAAGAAGTGAACCTATCCATTGTTTGAACTCTCAGCGAGAGAAGTAGTACTTTGACCTGAGCAGTCAAACCAACCATCACTCTCCCTTTTACCCAGAGCAAAATATGGAAGCGTTTCCCATTTCTATTGAGAAACATATATTGGAAAGGCAAAGGAATACTGAGGCAGTAGTCACTCTAATCCCCTTTGTGAGAGGTTGAGTAAGTGGCAGTAAGGATACGGTACAGATTGTTGTGTTTGATCCACATGAAGCGGACCCCTCCATGGGCCAGGATAGGGGATAAGTTGCCCTCCTCCTCTCTGTCCATGAGGATGGGCATAAAGTGCTCAATCTCTGACATGTCCACATCTCCTCTGTAGTTACGACAGACCAGAACCTGGAGCAGTGAAACAAAATATACAGGAACTTACTTCTCTAGCTATCGCTCCGTCCTACATGGTATGTGCCTCCTGATGACATCATGAACTGGCATCAGTGGCATCATGTTTTCATATCTTCAAGTGTCTTTGATATGGAACACAAAAATCTACTTGGGTCTAACGAGACTATGCATTTGAGGCTTCACATAAAGTGTGTTTTCATTCTCAAACAGGCCTTAGGATGGGGGCAAATGTTGGTGATCATGATGACATCCATGGATGGTATGGGCTCTTGTCAGGCTTGTGATACAGTATACTGTTCACAAGGCCACCACAACCATTATCATTATCATGCAGAATTTGGCCACAATACATTACGTGATTCATTGAACCCAATCTGATCCCAATACCAGTCTAGCTGGGTGGGGTAGATGCTAGCTAAGTAACTAGCTACAATGCATATTATTAATGTCCCGTTTCAACATCAAAAGCTAGCCATCTCAAATTCACTATTGTATATTTTTCTTAGAATGTAAAGTAGCTAGCTACATATTGTAAATTGGCCATCAAATTATGTGATGCATTAGTAAACATTTTAACGTAAACCATGTTAGATTAAGCTAGCTAACGTTAGCTCTTTAGCTGGCTGAGCTAATCTCAGTTCCTCTTACCTTGCCCTTAAGATCTAACACATACACCGCACTTGCTGACATTTTGCTTTTAGCTCGTCGTAACTTACGAGTTGGTACCGGTGAAAAATATTTATAATATCTAAAACATGCGGCGGTACGATAGCATCCACCTAGGAGTGCTAGGTGTTGCCGGCTAACATCAGAGAGGAAGAAGCGAAGCGAGAGGGTTTACTCCGCCCAAATTTTGTTCACGAAAACAAGACCGCGAAAGTGAGGAACTTTTGAATATGAGTGTCGAATTTGGTCATCAAAATAATATAATTGCTCATTTGCTACGTGAGGCTTATTTGATCAAATATAAGTTTCGAGTTCGATTGTTACGAATAAACTAACGCACGTGGTATTTCAACAACAACAACAAAACGACTTTATATCAGAGTTCTGCCTGTTGTTGACACACGTATCTGACCTTATTAGCTAGAATGGTCAAACCTTTTCGCCCCCTCCCGCCTGCCTTCAACCTTTGAAGACATGTATTTCCATTGTTGGAGCGATTACTCGACTATCTTGTCAATATAATAGAAAACCTTTGCTAATATTTACTATTATATTGCTCTACTTCCGGGAAGCTGTCTGTCTATTCCCAACACAAATATTGCCTTCATACATAATTTGCTACATATTTTTTTAGATGACAAGTTATGCTAATTGTAATTAATATATTGAGTGACTACACTGTACGCATGTGGTGTTATAAGAGACCACAGCTCAGCCCTCTACTTTACAATAGAAGGCTCTGCAATTGGGCCTGGAAAATGCCACCTGTCGTTGACCGTTTCAGTCTTGACAGCAATAAACTACACACAACCAATACTAATGTAAAAAATGTAAGGTGAATAAATTTGTGAAATTCCAGACAAGGAAAAGTAACTCAGTTTAATTCAATACACATCACAGCATGTCTAATCTAGTATAATTCTATGTATGGAACCCAAATATAGTCACACAAATTACCACATTATAAAATGACTAATATACAACAGAAATGACACAGCATGGGTAACAATGGGCAATTTTTTTTTCTTCTAAAGCATATTCTAAAATAAAAATGGTCCAGGATTCCTCTTCATTTGGTCCAGCTGACTTTAGGAATATCGTAATGTTCTGTCAGGGAGTCCAGGTGACGGTTGAAATCCTGCAATACAACAAAAATACCTTTGTTTATTGTAAATGCCAGGAGTTTGTAGAACTCAAATGTCCAAGTGTATTTTCTGAATTACAGTAAATTCATGCAGATGTTTTCAAATAATAAGGTCTTACCTCAACTCTCCGCTTGTGAGTTTTTTCTGCTTTGTTCAAAATTCTCTCCATTTGCTGAAAGAAACATAAAAAAATTGTGTGTGAATATTGGTATTTTAAACAGGAAGTAGGTATTTTTATCCCATGACTAACATTGTCTCTATTTCAGTGCTAGAACATCAGTAGGACAATACATTTAGGACAATAATTATTACCCTCTTCTCTTGCATCTTGTCAAAAGCCATTTGAGCTGGTGTTCTTTTGTCAATGTATCCACTCTTGGTTTCCTCCTCTTCATTTTTATTTGTATTAATTTGCTGCTCCAAACGATGCTTCTTCTCCTTGTTCTTCTTCTTCTTTCTAAAAGAGTAAAATAATGCCAACAGATGAAGGGTTGTTAGTGAGGAGTTAGCTAGCCTGCTACATAGCTAGCCTAAACCAGCTAGAGCTTTGAGGTAAATACTAGATTAGGCTTATATGTTTGTTTACTTTTATTTAACTAGCCAAGTCAGTTAAGAACAAATTCTTATTTACAATGACGGCCTACCAAAAGGCCTCCTGCGGGGACTGGGGTTGGGATTAAAAATCTATAAATATAGGGCAAAACACATCACAACACTACATAAAGAGAGACCTAAGACAACAACATAGCAAGGCAGCAACACGTGACAACACAGCATGGTAGCAACACAACATGGTAGCAGCACAAAACATGGTACAAACATTATTGGGCACAGACAACAGCCCAAAGGGCAAGAAGGTAGAGACCACAATACATCAAGCAAAGCAGCCACAACTGTCAGTAAGAGTGTCCACGATTGAGTCTTTGAATGAAGAGATTGAGATAAAACTGTCCAGTTTGAGTGTTTGTTGCAGCTCATTCCAGTCGCTAGCTGCAGCAAACTGAAAAGAGGAGCGACCCAGGGATGTGTGTGCTTTGGGGACATTTAACAGAATGTGACTGGCAGAACGGGTGTTGTATGTCGAGGATGAGGGCTGCAGTAGATATCTCAGATAGGGCGGAGTGAGTCCTAAGAGGGTTTTATAAATAAGCATCAACCAGTGGGTCTTGCAACGGGAATACAGAGATGACCAGTTTACAGAGGAGTATAGAGTGCAGTGATGTGTCCTATAAGGAGCATTGGTGGCAAATCTGATGGCCGAAAGGTAAAGAACATCTAGCCGCTCGAAAGCACCCTTACCTGCCGACCTATAAATTATGTCTCCGTAATCTAGCATGGTCATCTGAATCAGGGTTAGTTTGGTAGCTGGGGTGAAAGAGGAGCGATTACGATAGAGGAAACCAAGTCTAGATTTAATTTTAGCCTGCAGCTTTGATATGTGTTGAGAGAAGGACAGTGTACCATCAAGCCATACTCCCAAGTACTTGTATGAGGTGACTACCTCAAGCTCTAACCCCTCAGAGGTAGTAATCACACCTGTGGGGAGAGGGGCATTCTTCTTACCAAACCACATGACCTTTGTTTTTGAGGTGTTCAGAACAAGGTTAAGGGTAGAGAAAGCTTGTTGGACACTAAGAAAGCTTTGTTGTAGAACATTTAACACAAAATCCAGGGAGGGGCCAGCTGAGTATAAAACTGTATCATCTGCATATAAATGGCCTTGGGGTACTCCCTTTGTGACAGGCAGTGGCTGAGACAGCACATTTTCTGACTTGGAAAAACACTGCACTCTTTGAGAGAGGTAGTTGGCAAACCAGCCCAAAGACCCCTCAGAGACACCAATACTCCTTAGCCGGCCCACAAGAATGGAATGGTCTACCGTATCAAAAGCTATGGCCAAGTCAATAACAATATCAGCACAACATTGCTTAGAATCAAGGGCAATGGTGACATAATTTAGAACCTTTAAGGTTGCAGTGACACATACATAACCTGAGCGGAAACCAGATTGCATACCAGAGAGAATACTAGACATCAAGAAAGCCAGTCAGTTGATTATTGACAAGTTTTTCCAACACTTTTGATAAACACGGCAAAATAGAAACAGGCCTATAACAGTTAGGATCAGCTTGATCTCCCCCTTTAAATAAAGGACGAACCTTGGCTGCCTTCCAAACAATGGGAACCTCCCCAGAAAGGAGAGACAGATTAAAAAGGTTGGAGATAGGCTTGGCAATGATAGGGGCAGCAACCTTAAAGAAAGGGTCTAAACCATCTGACCCATGACAAATCAGGACAGACCGTTTCACTGAGCAGCCATTACGAACACAGGCTGTAAAACAGTGATCACTAAGGTCATTACAGAAAACACCAGACTGATACCTATCAGGATAATTTGTGAGGATAACATCAAGCCTTTTCTGGGTGTTTGGAGTCATACCTTGTGGGATTGGTAATAATCTGGCAAAGATTTAGGGAGCCCCATTGCTTTAGGACTTTGTCAGGTGGTTTAAGCATGTCCCAGTTCAGGTCACCTAGCAGGACAAATTCAGACTTAGTGTAAGGGGCCAGGAGTGAGCTTGAGGCAGGTTGGGTAAAGAACGGTGCTGATGGACTGATGGCCGGTGCACTTAAAAGCTACATACATTTGAGAAGGCTAACACTATGTAACTATTTACAGTGAACAAAATACGATTTAGTTGTTGTTAAAAGCTACATACATTTGAGAAGGCTAACACTATGTAACTATTTACAGTTTACAAAATATGATTTAGCTGTTGTTACCATGTTTGATAGTTAGCTAGATGGTTAGCTTAGCTGGCAAACTCTTGCAAATTGTAAAGTCTACAAAACGCAGTCCACTCTGTGATATATTCTAGTTTTGGAAACAGAAAACTGTATGGAGATGTTTTATTGATGAGAAAATGTACAGTAATGTCGGCCAAAATTCATCTCACTCCTACTTCCGGCCACTGGGCTTCCTCTCATCACCATATTTGGCAGTGAGTGGAAACGCCAACCGGATGCTTCACATTTATAAATCTGGTGAAATATCTGGCTCATTGTTCTAGCTGTATTAGCTGGTTTATAGGGACAGAGAGGTAACTACTTTGCTCCTTTACTCAATTTTAAACATAGTAAGGTGTGGACAATTTTAAGAACACATTGACTTATAAGTAATAATAACATGAAATACATACTTTTTACCTGCGGAAACGACGCCTATTCCTTTCAATTTCAGGGAACCTTTTTGTACGGTGGCGTATTGATCCGCCATATTTGTTGTTGACGTAGATTTCGTTCTTCCTCTCTCGCTGTTACGCAGATGAGTTTCATGAATGGTAGTCTGTTGCCACCTAGTGCAGAGTACCGTGCGTTCATCCCAGTAGGTGGCAGTAACGTGACCAGAAATGGGGATTATGAACGTCAAACACATGCGCAGTGGCCTGTTGTGTTAGCTAATCCCCAACGCTTCACGAAAGGATGGCAGGGTACGGTTTATTCTGCTCTACAATGACAATGACAATGAAATGCCTTGTGACCAATACACCCGTGTGGTTTTGTATGAGTAACCTGTTGTATAAAACTCCGACATGTGGATACGCAAAGAAAGTTGGTAAGTAACGTTAAATGGTTTCTATAAAATGTATAATCTAATCTAGCTAACGTTAGTTCCATTAGAAAATATGTGAGTAATGAACAATACACAGGTACAGATAAATAACAGGCACGGTGAGCAAAAGTTATTTATATGATTACAGTATGAGTAGTTAACATAGATGGTTTAGCTGACAACGTCACGGAAACGATGTGCACGCTTCAATGGGGCAGAAGCCGGTGTGATGTTGTGATTCTGGATGGCCAGGTAGTTCAATAGGGTCCAGCTCCAACGTCATCTCCCAGGGTCTCCATGCTCCCACCTACTGATATGTCATCTCTCATGAAAAGTGGGCGTTTCGAAAGGAACCATGTAAGGAGAAGTGGGGGTTTCTTGGAAAATGTATTCGATAATACCCATGTCTTTGTTTTCACTGATTTCATGGCAATGCTAATATGGCAGAAATGTGCTAGCTAGTGTAACAACAAGTGTGCTTGTGCTACAACAAGTGTAACAACGTATTTGAGACAGCAAGCGCTTATTGTGCAAATGTAATTATTTTTTAAAACAAACCTTGGAGAAGAAACATAGTTTACATGTTGTCAAAGCCTACTTGGACACTGTGTACATTTCCCGTGATAAATAGCCAGATATTTGACCTGGTTCATGTACATTGAACAACACAGAAGCTTTTCAGCATGTTTCTGTACCAATTTAGGGAAACCCTGCTATAGAGTACCACATAATGAGTCATAATACCCATAAAACCTAGCAGTCAAACAAGAAAATGGTTCCAATCATTTTTCCACCATTCATTTTTCCCATAAGGATATTAGAAACACTTCAAATAAGGGCTGCGTAGGCTTACCCTGGCATGAGGTTTTGATAACCATGTAAAGCTCTCTAGGACAAGATGATTTATCAATATATTTGCCTGTATTTACCCCCTAAACATGAAATGCTATTTAGCTGGTAATATGGCTATCATAAAGAACTTCAAATGCCATGATGATCTGGATGAGACTGCCAAATCGAGGCGAAGGTAGTTAATCCAGAGATTCCTATCTAAATTTAGTCATGAAGAAATTGGCTAACTTTCTTGAAATTTACAATTCTTTAAACTGTCTTGTGCAAGTTTTACATTTACATAATACCTGTTAGCAAAGGTGTTAGCTAGAGATGACGTGCAGGAGCTTGCAGGGATTTGTAGTCTTGCATGATGTCTACTTTGATGCTAATTAGCATTTTAGAATCAGAGAGTAAATAAAGCTGAATATATTGATAAAAGTCACCTTGTCCAAGAGAGATTTACATGGTTAGCAAAACGTCACACCAGGGTAAGCCTACATTCTTGCAGTTGACATATGACGCCTCCTGGTGGCCATGTTGGAAGACCACCGCATTCATTCTAATGACAATAGCTGAGTGGCTACCCCAAACTGTATGATAATAGTGCCTAAAACTACAGTGAACAAAAATATAAACGCAGTGTTGGTTTCATGAGCTGAAATGATCCCAGAAATGTTCCATGCGCACAAAAATCTTATTTCTCTAAAATGTTGTGCAGAAATTTGTTTACATCCCTGTCAGTGAGCATTTCTCCTTTGCCCAGATAATCCATCCACCTGTCAGGTGCTGCATATCAAGAAGCTGATTAAACAGCATGATCATTACACATGATCATTGCATCTTGTGCTGGGGACATTAAAAGGCCACTCTATAATGTGCAGTTTTGTCATACAGCACAATGCCACAGATGTCTCAAGTTTTGAGGGAGCGTGCAATTGGCAAGCTGTCTGCAGAAATGTCCACCAGAGCTGTTGCCAGAGAATTTAATGTTAATTTCTCTACCATAAGCTGCCTCCAACGTCGTTTTAGAGAATTTGGCAATACGTCCAAACGGCCTCACAACCGCAGACCATGTGTAACCACGCCAGCCCAGGACCTCCACATTCGGTTTCTTCACGTGGCCAGGTCTGAGACGAGCCACCGTCAGAATTTCTGCATAACTTGTCAGAAACCGTCTCAGGGAAGCTCATCTGCGTGCTTGTCGTCCTCACCAGGGTCTTAACCTGACTGCAGTTTGGCGTCGTAAGCGACTTAAGTGGGCAAATGCTCACCTTCGATGGCCACTGGCACGCTGGAGTGTGCTCTTCATGGATGAATCCCGGTTTCAACTGTACCGGGGAGATGGAAAAAAATTAAATAGAATTTTATTGGTCACATACACATGGTTAGCAGATGTTAATGCGAGTGTAGCGAACTGCTTGTGCTTTTAGTTCCGACTGCACTAATATCTAACAAGTAATCTAACAGATTCACAACAACTATCTTATACACACAATGTAAAGGGATGAATAGGAAATGTACATATAAATATATGGATGAGCAATGGCGTGCTGCATAGGCAAGATGCAATAGATGGTATAGAATACAGTATATACATATGAGATGAGTAATGTAGGATATGTAAACATTATTAAAGTGGTGTTATTTAAAGTGACTAGTGATACCTTTTATTAAAGTGGCCAGTGATTTGAGTCTGTATGTTGGCAGCAGCCTCTCTATGTTAGTGATGGCTGTTTTTCAGTCTCTCGGTCCCAGCTTTGATGCACCTGTACTGACCTCGCCTTCTAGATGATAGAGGGGTGAACAGGCAGTGGCTCGGGTGGTTGTTGTACTTGATGATCTTTTTGGCCTTCCTGTGACATCGGGTGCCGTAGGTGTCCTGGAGGGCAGGTAGTTTGCCCCCGGTGATGCGTTGTGCAGACCGCACTACCCTCTGGAGAGCCTTGCGGTGATACAGCCAGACAGGATGCTCTCGATTGTGCATCTGTAAAAGTTTTTGTGTTTTAGATGACAAGCCAAATTTCTTCAGCCTTCTGAGGTTGAAGAGGCGCTGTTGCGCCTTCTTCACCACGCTGTCTGTGTGGGTGGACCATTTCAGTTTGTCCGTGATGTGTACACCGAGGAACTTAACTTTCCACCTTCTCCACTACTGTCCTGCCAATGTGGATGTTTTGTTGACGTTGAGTGAGAGGTTATTTTCCTGACACCAAACTCCGAGGGCCCTCACCTCCCTGTAGGCCGTCTCGTCATTGTTGGTAATCAGGCCTACCACTGTAGTGTCGTCTGCCAACTTGATAATTGAGTTGGAAGCGTGCATGGCCATGCAGTCATGGGTGAACAGGGAGTACAGGAGAGGGCTGAGAATTCACCCTTGTGGGGTTTTGAGGATCAGCGGGGTGGAGATGTTGTTTCCTACCTTCACCACCTGGGGGCGGCCCGTCAGGAAGTCCAGGACCCAGTTGCACAGGGCGGTGTCGAGACCCAGGGTCTCGAGCTTACTGACGAGTTGTAGTCAATGAACTGTAGTCAATCGTCAGTGGACCTATTGGGGCGGTAAGCAAATTGGAGTGGGTCTAGGGTATCAGGTAGGGTGAAGGGGATCTGATCCTTGACTAGTCTCTCAAAGCACTTCATGAGGACAGAAGTGAGTGCAATGGGGCGATAGTCATTTAGTTCAGTTACTTTAGCGTTCTTGGGAACAGGAACAACGGTGGCCATCTTGAAGCATGTGGTGACAACAGACTGGGATAGGGATTGGTTGAATATGTCTGTAAACACACCAGCCAGCTGGTCTGCGCATGCTCTGAGGACGCGGCTAGGGATGCCATCTGGGCCGGCAGCCTTGCGAGGGTTAACACGTTTAAATGTTTTGCTCATGTTGGCCACGGAGAAGGAGAGCTCACATGCTTTGAGCTGTGTCAGTGGCACTGTATTGTCCTCAAAGCGAGCAAAGAAGTTGTTTAATTTGTCTGGGAGCAAGACGTTGATGTCCGCGACGGGGCTGGTTTTCTTTTTGTAATCCGTGATTGACTGTAGACCCTGCCACATACGTCTTGTGTTTGAGCCGTTGAATTGCGACTCTACTTTGTCTCTATACTGACGCTTGTTTGATTGCCTTGCGAAGGGAATAGCTGCACTGTTTGTATTCGGTCATGTTTTTGGTTGCCTTGCCATGATTAAAAGTGGTGGTTCGCGCTTTCAGTTTTGCGCGAATGCTGCCATTAATTCACGGTTTCTGGTTAGGGAAGGTTTTAATAGTCACAGCGGGTATAACATCGCAGATGAACTTGCTAATAAACTCGCTCACCGAGTCAGCGTATACATCAATGTTGTTGTCTGAGGCTATCCAGAACATATCCCAGTCCACGTTATCGAAGCGTGGAATCCGATTGGTCAGACCAGCGCTGTATTGACCTGAGCATGGGCGTTTCCTTTTTTGTTTCTGTCTATAGGCTGGGTGTACACAAAATGGATTAATGGTCAGCGTTGCCGAAGTCAGGGCGTGGGAGGGCTTTGTATGCATCGCGGAAGTTCGAGTAGCAATGATCCAGAATTATGCCAGCTCGTGTTGGGCATTCAATATGCTGATAGAATTTAGGGAGTAATGATATTAGGTTAGCATTGTTAAAATCTACTTGGGGGGGTTATACATGGCTGTGACTATAATCGAAGAGAATTCTCTTGGAAGATAATGCGGTCTGCATTTGATTGTAAGTAATTCTAGGTCAGGTGAACAAAAGGACTTGAGTTCCTGTATGTTGTTGTGATTACACCATGAGTCGTTAATCATAAGGCATACACCCCCACCCTTCTTCTTACCAGAGAGATGTTTGTGTCTGTCGGCCCGATGCGTGAAGAAACCGGGTGGCTGTACCGACTCTGCCAACATATCCTGAGTGAGCCATGTATCCCAGAAACAGAGAATCTTACAATCTCTGTCTTTCTGGAAGGCAACTCATGCCCTAATTTCGTCCACCTTGTTATCTAGAGATTGGACATTGGCGATTAATATGCTAGGAAGCGGTGGATGGTGTGCTCGCCTTCTGAGTCTGACCAGTAGGCCGCTCCGTCTGCCTCTCCTGCGGCGACCGCTTTTGGGTCAGCCTCTGGGATAAGCAATTTGAATGCACATAGATACTGTGACGTGATCCTGAGGCCCATTGTCGTGCCATTCATCCTCCGCCATCACCTTTCAGCATGATAATACACGGCCCCATGTCGCAAGGATCTGTATACAATTCCTGGAAGCTGAAAACTTCCCAGTTCTTCCATGGCCTGCATACTCACTAGACATGTCACCCATTGAGCATTTTTGGGATGCTCTGGATTGGCGTGTACGATGGCGTGTTCCAGTTCCCGCAAATATCCACCAACTTCGCACAGCTATTCAATATGAGTGGGACAACATTCCACACGCCACAATCAACAGACTGATCAACTCTATGCAAAGGAGATGTCGCATTGTGGCGGTCACTCCAGATACTGATTTTCTGATACACACCTCTGCTTTTTTTAAGGTATCTGTGACCAACATACGCATATCTGTATTCCCAGACATGTGAAATCCATAGATTAGGACTTAATGAATTTACAGTTGAAGTTGGAAGTTAGCCAAATACATTTGAACTAAGTTTTTCACAATTCCTTACATTTATTCCTAGTAAAAATTCCCTGTTTTAGGTCAGTTAGGATCACCTCTTTATTGTAAGAATGTGAAATGTCAGAATAATAGTAGAGTGATTTATTTCAGCTTTTATTTCTTTCATCACATTCCCAGTGTGTCAGAAGTTCACATACACTCAATTAGTATTTGGTAGCATTGCCTTTAAATTGTTTAACTTGGGTCAAACGTTTCGGGTAGCCTTCCACAAGCTTCCTACAAGTTGGGTGAATTTTGACCCAATCCTCCTGACAGAGCTGGTGTAACTGAGTCAGGTTTGTAGGACTCCTTGCTCGCACACGCTTTTTCAGTTCTGTCCACAAATGTTCTATGGGATTGAGGTCAGGGCTTTGTGATGGCCACTCCAATACCTTGACTTTGTTGTCCTTAAGCCATTTTGCTACAACTTTGGAAGTATGCTTGGGGTCATTGTCCATTGGATGACCCATTTGCGACCAAGCTTTAACTTCCTGACTGATGTCTTGAGATGTTGCTTCAATATATCCACATAATTTTTCCATCCTCATGATGGCATCTATTTTATGAAGTGCACCAGTCCCTCCTGCAGCAAAGCACCCCCACAACATGATGCTGCCACCCCCGTGCTTCACAGTTGGGATGGTGTTCTCCGGCTTGCAAGCCTCCCCCTTTTTCCTCCAAACATAACAATGGTCATTATGGCCAAACAGTTCTATTTTTGTTTCATCAGACCAGAGGACATTTCTCCAAAAAGTACGATCTTTGTCCCCATGTGCAGTTGCAAACCGTAGTCTGGCTTTTTTATGGCGGTTTTGGAGCAGTGGCTTCTTCCTTGCTGAGCGGCCTTTCAGGTTATGTCGATATAGGACTCGTTTTACTGTGGATATAGATACTTTTGTATCTGTTTACTCCAGCATCTTCACAAGGTCTTTTTTTGTTGTTCTGGGATTGATTTGCACTTTTCGCACCAAAGTACGTTCATCTCTGAGACAGAGCACGTCTCCTTCCTGAGCGGTATGACGGCTGCATGGTCCCATGGTGTTTATACTTGTGTACTATTGTTTGTACAGATGAACGGGGTACTTTCAGGCGTTTGGAAATTGCTCCCAAGGATGAACCAGACTTGTGGAGGTCTACAATTCTTTTTCTGAGGTCTTGGCTGATTTCTTTTGATTTTCCCATGATGTCAAGCAAAGAGGCACTGAGTTTGAAGGTAGGCCTTGAAATACATCCACAGGTACCAGGTACACCTCCAATTGACTCAAATTATGTCAAGAAGCTTCTAAAGCCATGACATCATTTTCTGGAATTATCCAAGCTGTTCAAAGGCACAGTACACTTAGTGTATGTAATCTTCTGGCCCACTGGAATTGTGATACAGTGAATTATAAGTGAAATAATTTATCTGTAAACAATGTAGATGTAGCACAAAATAGATGTCCTAACCGATTTGCCAAAACTATAGTTTGTTAACAAGAAATTTGTGGAGTGGTTGAAAAACAAGTTTTAATGACTCCAACCTAAGTTTATGTAAACTTCTGACTTCATCTGTATTTAAATTGACGCATTTCCTTATAGGAACTGTAACTCAGTAAAGTCTTCAAAATTGTTACATGTTGCGTTTATATTTTTGTTCAGTGTAGTTAATTCATCACCATGTCATTTTCTGAACGGTATATGGCTACTCTAACAAGGCAGGAAAGACAACAGAAAAATATATGTTTACAGATTTCCTGCAGTCATGAAACACCTTTGGTGACACCAAGGAGATAAGACTCATAAACTGTAAGAAAAGGGAAGAAACAGTTTTTTGCCCGTCAAGATCTGAACCCAGACAGCTGTCAGTACAGGTTCTGCTACGGTTATTTCATCAATGGTAAGTCTACTCGTTTTTTTTGTTTAGCTGTTATGCTAACCAGGTGTTAACAACAACACTAAGTTAGCCAAAATTAGCTAGCTAGATAGCTTGTAGTCTAGCTAAAAGCATGTGTCGAGTGAGTTTCAAGTTTTGGGGAAGCAATTTTTTCACCATATGCACCTTGATAACAAAGGATTGCATGCATTTATTATCGCATTTGCAGAGTAATGTAAGCCTACTATTCCTAATGTGATGAGTAGATTGGCTATATCAGAGTATTTTTTTCCCTTTGTCTGGGAGAAATGTGGCCTTTGATAAATATTTCCTACATTTCTGCTACACTTTATATAACTGGAGACATTAGCCACATCTTTTTTAATACGATGGTAGGCTAGGCCTACTCTGCTGACACCGACAACAGATCATTCCTTGTCTTGAATGTAATCATGTAATCTATGCCTATGAAAAGTAGTCATGGCTAGAAGGGATGGAGCTTTTGTCAAATTGACGTCAAAAGTAAAACAATCATTTTAGCTAACCCTTTTCCTTACCTTAACCTAATTATCCTAACCTGCTACTTGAATACTTCTAATCTGTAACAAATAGTCAAATTATGTTAATTTGACAAAAGATGGATACATTCTACCCATGTAGAATGTACAATATGAGGTCCATATAGCCCCCCCCCCCAAAAAAAAACAATGATCATTTGAGAACTTTATTCATAAGAGGGAAAATGTATGGACATTACAGCATAGGAAAAATGTCTCAATGGATTAGGACAACCTGCTGTGTTGACTGGTTGTTCCAGCCCAACAATATATTTAATCTTTATGACACTAAAACAACTGAATGAATTAAACACAACCAGACAATTAAGAGCCCTGGTGGTATAGGTGACCTGAAGAAGTGATATTCTAACATCAGGTGTCCTTTATTTGTTTATGTACTGTATGTCGACTGGATTCCCCCTGTGAAGATGAGCAGTGCTGCAGCAACATCAGTTTCTTCTATAACTTCGTCCTTTTCCAGATATGAAAGGAGACATCCCTCAGTTATACATTTATTTTGGAACAACATGTAAAATGCTTATTTATATACTTATTTATGAAATTATAAACATACTGTACTTTAATAATAGGCTATATTGTTGTTTGGGTGAAATTAAAAGTGTTTTGTCATTTCTGCTTTGCCTTGCTTTATTGAATAAAAAGTATTTCTTATAGCCTAACTAGTAAATATATATATATATTTAAACACATTTAGCATAAACAATGTAATTGTTGTGGTAGTCTTAGGAAAACCATTTTCATTATACCAGTGGCACTTCCAAAGTGCCACTCGGATCTTCTGGGAGAAAAGTGTCTGGCATTGAACATGGTGGTGGATGTTTTAAGCTAAAGATCCCATCTCCTGCTTCTAGACATTTCACCACCTAGATTACAAGGGTTGGATTTGCACAAAACTATTTCATGTCAGCACAATGCATGTAAAACATCTTTTATAATGATTAGCCTCATACATTGTCTACTGGTATCGTTTTAAAAATTGAGAACATGTACTGTAGCTCAACAATATGTAAACAATGTGTGAGTTAGGCTAATGCCATCATACTGTAGGCCAGTGTTTCCCAACTCGGGTCCTCGAGTACCCCCAATGGTACACAGTTTTATTGTAGCCCCGGACAAGCACCCTGATTCAACTTGTCAACTAATCATAAGGCCCTCTGTGTTGAATCAGGTATGTTTGTCTGGGGCTGCAACAAAACTGTATGCTGTTGGAAGTACTCAAGGACTGGAGTTGGGAACCACTGCTGTAGGCCTATGGCTGCATTGGTGTTGCATGCCGTTATCAGCTGCAAAATGGGTTCACATGGCTGATATCCTGAAAATAGTGACAGTCAAATAAATCTAATTGGAGAGCTTACAACTATGTAATGTTCATTTGAGAATACAACACAGACAAGATAGATTCCCTTACCCTCTTTACTGACGGATTGTGAGCTGTGATCAATCAACATTAACAATAGTTTATCTTGAATAATAGTTTGAAGTTAACAAGTTTGAACACTTCAAAGAATCAACACTTTCATATAATTTCAAAGTGTACTAGTAAGCTAACTCATATGTAAAGGTTAGACATCTTAGTAACAAGTAGGCTATTATTACTAAAGCATAATTTAATCGGGCGGCAGGTAGCCTTGTGGTTAGAGCGTTGGGCCAGTAACTGAAAGGTTGCTAGATCGAATCCCCGGGCTGACAAGGTAAAAATCTGTTGTTCTGCCGCTGAACAAGGCACTGTTCCTAGGTCGTCATTGTAAATAAGAATTTATTCGTAACTACTTGTTCAGGTTAAAAAATTAATAGGATTTTTTTAAATTCTGGTGAAAAGAATGCATTAAATACCAGGGTTGGCAAACCTCGCTCCACTGATCCCTGGTCTACTGGGTGAGCTGACTTCTGTTCCAGCCCAGCAATAGTACACGTACAGTGCCTTTGGAAAGTATTCAGACCCCTTGACTTTTTCCACATTCCACATATTCTAAAATGGATTAAATTAAATTTTTTCCTCCTCAACCCCATAATGACAAAGCGAAAAAAGGTTTTTTGAAATGTTTTGCAAATGTGTGTGTGTGTGTGTATATATAATAAAATAATATATATGAAATTACATTTGTAGTGATGAGTTGTAGCGTTTTTTATTTTATTTTATTTTTTAAAATAAATTTTATCCCCTTCTCCCCAATTTTCGTGGTCGCTAGTAATTACTATCTTGTCTCATCGCTACAACTCCCGTACGGGCTCGGGAGAGACGAAGGTCGAAAGCCGCGCATCCTCCGAAGCACAACCCAACCAAGCCGCACTATGAGACTCCAAATTATTATTATTATTATTTATTTTTTTAAATTTTATCCCCTTTTTCTCCCCAATTTTCGTGGTCGCTAGTAATTACTATCTTGTCTCATCGCTACAACTCCCGTACGGGCTCGGGAGAGACGAAGGTCGAAAGCCACGCGTCCTCCGAAGCACAACCCAACCAAGCCGCACTGCTTCTTAACACAGCACGCCTCCAACCCGGAAGCCAGCCGCACCAATGTGTCGGAGGAAACACCGTGCACCTGGCCCCCTTGGTTAGCGCGCACTGCGCCCGGCCCGCCACAGGAGTCGCTGGAGCGCGATGAGACAAGGATATCCCTACCGGCCAAACCCTCCCTAACCCGGACGACGCTAGGCCAATTGTGCGTCGCCCCATGGACCTCCCGGTCGCGGCCGGCTGCGACAGAGCCTGGGCGCGAACCCAGAGACTCTGGTGGCGCAGCTAGCACTGCGATGCAGTGCCCTAGACCACTGCGCCACCCGGGAGGCCCTTGAGACTCCAAATTGAGCTCAGATGCATCCTGTTTCCGTTGATCATCCTTGAGATGTTTCTACAACTTGATTGGAGTCCACATGTGCTAAATTCAATTGATTGGACATGATTTGGAAAGGCACACATAGAAGGCCAAACTGAGCTCTTGGGGGAGAAGGGCCTTGGTAAGGAAACTCTTTGGCCTGAATGCCAAGCGTCACGTCTGGAGGAAAACTGGCACCATCCCTGCGGTGAAGCATGGTGGTGGCAGCATCTTGCTGTGGGGATGTTTTTCAGTGGCAGGGACTAGTCAGGATTGAGGGAAGATGAACGGAGCAAGGTAGAGAGATCCTTGATGAAAACCTGCTCCAGAGCGCTCAGGACCTCAGACTGGGGCAAGGTTCACCTTCCAACAGGACAACGACCCTAAGCACACAGCCAAGACAACGCAGGAGTGGCTTCGGGACAAGCCAGAGCCCAGACTTGAACCCGATCGAACATCTCTGGAGAGACCTGAAAATAACTGTGCAGCGACGCTTCCCATCCAACCTGACAGAGCTTGAGAGGATCTGCAGAGAAGAATGGGAGAAACTCCCCAAATACAGGTGTGCCTAGCTTGTAGCGTCATACCCAAGAAGACTTGAGACTGTAATCGCTGCCAAAGGTGTTCAACAAAGTACTGAGTAAAGGGTCTGAATACTTATGTAAATGTGATATTTCAGTTTTATTTGTAATACATTTGCTAACATTTCTAAAAAACTGTTTTTGCTTTGTCTTTATGGGGTATTGTGTGTAGGTCGATGGTGGGGGGGAAACCATTTTAATACATTTTAAAATAAGAGTATTCAGGTACAGTTGGATCTGTGAAGACCTCTAGTGTGAGGTAGCTATCTACTTGCTAGTAGGAGTCTATATGCCGCTTTATGGTCAGGATGCCCACAGTGATGCACAGTTCCGATCATAACTTCCTGTGCAATCAAAATAGCTCTTTCACCCACACCCACTGAATAATTGCCTGTATCCTCTGTATGCCTTTGCTTGTCCATATTATCTCTGTAAATGGTGAAGTTTATCTCAAGGCACTGCATCTTTAGATTACATCTGAATGTTGCCTTGCCACATAACATTCAGGACAATATCAAGTTTCAAGTTGTATTAGTCGTATGTACAGGATACGCATGGTATACATCGTCCAACGAAATGCTTAGTTGAAGGTTTCTCCTCGACAATGCAACAAAAATAAATTAAGAAAATGGAATATAAAGTAAATGAAAGTAGAATAGAATAATACATTTTATAATACAGGAAGGCACAATTTATAGTCCAATATTTACACGTGTATTGGGGAAGGGGAGATGGAGGCAAGTGTATAAATTGAGCAGTATAATAAGAGTCTGGTAGCAGCAGGTGTGTGTGTGCATGTGTGCTAAGGTCCGGAGAATCAGAGCAGGTGGTCAAGTCCAGTTCAAGTGTTCAGCAGTCTGGTTTGTAGATAGAAACTGTTGTTATCAGACCTCATTCTCCGATACCGTCTGCACGACGGTAAGGGAGATAACAGCTCATGGCTGGGGAGTGTGGGGTCCTGATGATGCTGCGTGCCTTTCTCAGGCACCGTTTCAAGTAGATATCCTGGATGGGTGGGAGCACGGTCCCAGTGATCTACTTGGCCGTCTTCACCACCCACTGGAGGGCCTTGCAATTGTGGACGGAGCTATTCCCGTAACAGACCGTGATGCAACCAGCCAGAACGCTCTCGATGGTGCAGCGGTAGTATTTGGAGAGGACCCGGGGCGGAATGCCAAATTTCTTCGGGCTTATTAGGAAGTAGAGACGCTGTTGTGCCCTCTTGACAAGCATGATGGTGTTGTTGGTCCATGTCAAGTCGCAGAGGATCTTAAAACGTGTGACTCTACTGCAGTCCCGATGATGTGTATCGGGGCATGTTCCCTCCTCTGCTTTCTGAAATCAACAATCAACTATTTTGTTTTGCTCACATTGAGGAAGAGGTATTTGTCATGACACCACAATGCCAGTTCACTTACCTCCTCCCTATAGGCTGACTTATTGTTGTTGGTTATCAGGGCTACATCCATGGTGTCGTCAGCAAACTTGATGATGGAGTTGGTGTCGTGCAAAGCCACACAGTCGTGAGTAAACAGGGACTACAGCAGAGGAAAGAGGACACCCCTGGGGGGCCCCTGTGTTAAGAGTCAGTGTGGAGGAGGTGTTGTTGTCAATCCTCACAGCCTTTGGTCTGCCTGTCAGGGTGTCCATGTTCCAGTTGGAGAGGGTGGGGTTGAGCTTGGAGAGAACAATAGTGTTGAATGTTGAACTGTATTCAATGAACAGCATTCTCACATACTGTAGGTGTTCCACTTGTCCAGATGTGTTACGGCCATGTAAATAGCGATGGAAATGGTATCTTCCGTGGATCAGTTGGGTCTTTAGCCAATGTTAAATCTATTGCATTAATTAATTTACCTGATTTTTAAGACTTTATATCTATAAATATGGGATCAATTAGATGTATTTAACATAACACTGGGCAAAAATGCAGAAGAGCACAAATCTTGAGTCCAATCTTGTTCATGTTCTCTAACTCATTGTTTCCATGTTTTGTAGAACAGTGATAGCGATGCTGAAGTGTTGAATGAGTCATAACAGGTTTTTATCCCAACTTGTTTTCTCTCTGCCAGCTGCCAAAGGGAAAGGCAAGGGCATCGTGAAAGATGTGCTGAAGGGGCCAGAGGTGTGTAAGGACCCTGTGAAGCTCACCTCTCATGCTGTCGGAGTCAACATTTTTAAGCAAGGAGACAACCCTGCACTTAAACCACACAAGGAATACCCAGAGTGGTAAGTGCTCAAATGTGGTACTACCTTGACAAAGAGAGCTGGAGATCAGTTATGTTTTTGTGGGATATTTTGAGCTATAGCTTTCACTTGAAAAATATAAATATATCCTGTTAATGCTCTACTTCATGTCCATGAATATCAGCTTTTGTTATAAACATGTAGCGTTGTGTGTTTTTATTAATGAATAATTACAAAAGCTTTATAAACAATTTAAGTGACACCAAGCTTCTGCCTCCCAGGCTGTTCCAGTTACAGCTGGGTCCCCTTAAGGATATCCATGAGCTGAAGCCAGATAGCCGTGAATACTGAAAGGTCCTGAGGAAGGAGCACGTGGCGCTTTAACAGGTTACACATAGGGAAGAAGCTGTAGGACCTGGGGCAGCGATCAGCTGCTCTACAGAACGGTGTTCTCTGGACACCAGACACTATAGCACAGCTGTAACTTGACTGAGTCAATACTCTCAGCCTGTATGTCATCTTTCTGCTGAAAAGGAATAACCCATCACCTCGAGAACTTGGACTTTGTACTGTAAAATAAGGCAAATAGAAAGACCTGGATTTTGAATCCATCTCAACTTTTGCATTTTGATTTCTAATCTCAAATGTTACCATGTGTAGGCTTCTTTGAAAAGGATGACGCATACAGACATGTTATTTTAGAATTATGTGAGGGAATGAGTTTTGATTCACACCTTGCAGATAGCATCTGTAATACTCTGTGAACATACAAAATGATTTATCTTTTGTCTCTCCCTGCTGTCTCAGTATGTGTAGCCCATCTATGATGCTGTCTGTTCAAGAAGTGTATGACATTGTTGGAGGTATACAAAGCGTGTGAAAAGTTAGGATTTGGCTTGACACCAATCACATCAGAAGCAAAACGTCATTGACAGAAACAAACTTGAATTGTTGTGTCGTTGTCCTCCGGTGGCTAGCTAGCTAAAATCGTCCCTTTTCATGGATAGAGACAGGGATTTGGAGTTTTGGTTTTACTTTATTCTCCGTGCTGGCCAATTATTATAAGGGAGATTCTGATCCAACCATAAATTCAAACATTGTGCCCCTGGCCTGAGAGGATGGAAGTTCAACATGTAGCTAGATGTAGTTCGCTAATTTTAATTAACTGGCCTGGTGTATCGTTGCCCATGAAATGAAGTTAGGCTAGCGAGCAAGCATTTAAGTCAGGTAGCCTAGGGCAACAACAACTATAAAAGTGTAGGATGGCATTTGCATTTCCCTACAAGTAGGGTGAGTCAACATGTTTTTTCTACTTACACACACACAGAACTCAGTCCCATGGACAGCCACATCATATTTAGCTTAAGTTGATTGGACTAAATAGTTGTTGGTATCTTTTAGTAGTCAGATGAAATGTAGCACATGGGGATGTGTGAAACTTACTCCTCAGCCTGAAGTGTCCACACTTGCGCCAGCTAATAGCTAGCTTTTCGCGTAGCACCGACTGGTAAGACGTTACAGGAGGGCGGTCACGTGTGCTAGCACCGCAGAGGTCCCAAGTTCGCGTTCAGAAAAATGAAGGCCTTGTTTATTCTCGTCACTTGTCAGTGAGAGAACACCTAAATACCTTTTGAGATCTGCTTATTTCGTGCAAGATTTTGTGTATCAATGGTGAATAGAATGACTGTTTTGATTATTCTGTAAGTGATTATTCTACACAGTGGCGTGTTCATGGATGCCAAGGGAAGCCAGGCTTCCCCAAATATTTGACCAATACCAAAATATTAATAAAATTATATTTCGTCTCTGTTTTCATAATTTGAGTGTCTGAATCTCACTGGAGAAATGATCGGAGTGAGGGAAACAGCGCCCCGCTGTCTCAGTATGTGTAGCCCATTTATCTGTTGCTATCTGGACCTAAAAAGTATAACATGTTGCCCCCGTAGCATTTGATTGAATGATACCAGCAAGCATTTGGACAAAACTTCAGTGTCGGTTTCTGGTCTGCTTGTGTTGATGTCCTGCAGTAGCTAGCTTGCTAAATCCTCCCATTCCTAAACCATGGATGGAGATGGGGATTTGGACTTGTTGTTTTGACTTAATTCTCTGTACAGGCCAATGATTGTGATGGCGATTCTGATCTAACTATAAATGTATATGTTGTGCCACTGGCCTGAGATGATTGAAGTTGAATATGTAGCCTAGCAGGCTCCCATTAACTAGCTAGCAAGAAAGGAGGTTTGCATTGGCATTCAACTAGTCTACAAGTATGGTGAGTTCCCAAAAAATGTTTTGCTTAAGCACGCACACCCACACACACAGACTGAAATCTGTACCATGGACAGCCACATGACATTTAGCAACATTGATTGGACTAAATTTTTTGGGGTATATTTTAAGTTAGTTTTCAGTGTATTAAACTAAGCATGTATAGCCTTGTTCATTTTATGATGTTTAATTTGAAATTGTACTGGAATAGCAGAGGCAGTGCTCCTGTTGTTTTTATGCTGACTTGTGGTAACTGGTTTTAAATCAGTAGTTATTAAGTAAACTGTTGAAAACATGAACTTGCTTGACCATGCTGCAGGTGAAATAACTGTTACATGCAATATTTGCTTTGTGGACTTCACCACTCTGGTTTTGTGATTAAACAAAGGTGTGGTTGAATTTATTCTGCCAGTGTGGCTTCCCAGGTAGCACAAAACGTCTGGCCCACATCTGGCCTGATTCCGGCATGCCAGATCTAAAACTGCTGGCCCGGGTCTGGCAGCCGGATCCTGCCCGAGTCTGAAATGAATGTCGGTACAGACTAGGCCTGAGTCATTCGGGCCAGATCTGGCAGCCTGAACTGAGCCAAAGCTGCCATGTTAGGGCCAGAATCGTCCCAGGAATGGCCCAAATATACTTGATTTTACCCCCCCACACACACACCACTGCAAAAAAATATATGAATATTAAAATATGTGGAGAGGTGTGCAAAAATAATGTGACATTAAGGAGACGTTTTTATCCAAAGCGACAGTATGTTGGCATGCATTCATTTTCCGTTCGTGGACCCAGGAATCGAACCCACAATCATGACGTTTCGGGCGCCATGGTTTTTTCCATTGACAGCTATGGTCTTTGTTTATTTTGGCTAAAGACTAACTTTGTAAGTTTAATAGGCTATTGGAATAATTCAACATGCATGGTTGTAGGCTGCATCACTCCTTCAGCCTAGGTAGCAGATTATCAAATGGAAGATATAGGCCTATGTTTTGGGAAAATACAATTATTCTATGTCTTAGGATACAACACAGTGCAATGAGAAATGTATTATTGTTAGTACACAATTATTGTCTAGGCTGTAAACTGCAGTGATGTAGGCTAATATGAATAACCGCTCAAACGTCCTTTTGTGTTTCATGCGGAAATAAAGCCCTGATTATACAACCATTTGGAACAGTTTTGGCTTTATTCTCGACAGTTTACAAGGTCCAGAAAATTTCATTAGGCCACTCATATGGTGTATTTTGTCAGGATGTATCAACGTTTACAGATAGGCTATAGCCTATTTTTCTATGATAGGCCTATGACACTGAGATGTGCTGTCTGTCGTAGACAGTGGTGTAAAGTACTTAAGTAAAAGTACTTTAAAAGTATTAATTAATTAGTTTTTTGGGGTATCTGTACTTTACTATTTATATTTTTGACTACTTTTACTTCACTACATTGCTCATGAAAATAATGTACTTTTTACTCCGTACATTTTCCCTGACACCCAAAAGTACTCGTTACATTTTGAATGCATAGCAGGACAGGACAATGGTCCATTTGCACACTTATCAAGAGAACATCCCTACTGCCTCTTATCTGGTGGCCTCACTAAACACACGTTTCATTTGTAAATTATATCTGAGTGTTGGAGTGTGCCCCTGGCTATCAGTAAATGTAAATAACAAGAAAATGTTGCTGTCTGGTTCGTTTAATATAAGGAATTTGAAATGATTTAATGCTTAAGTATATTTTAGCAATTACATTTACTTTTGATACTTAAGTATATTTAAAACCAAATACTTTTAGACTTACTCAAGTAGTATTTTACTTGGTGACTTTCACTTTTACTTGAGTCATCATCGGTTCCTCTTTTTGTGTTGTCCGTTGTATGTTTCCTTTTACTCAACTATGACAATTTGCAACTTTTTCCACCACTGGTCGTGGATCATGTATCCCAAGTCATCCTATAATTAACATTGCCACCAGCATATGCCTAAAAATCGCTAATGCCATTATATTAAACCAGGATTGGCCGAATGACTGAAATTAATAGAATTGTGAGTGGGGTTCGGGAAAAAATCTGTAGTAAAATCTAATTAATTTATAGTAGAGATTATCTAGGGTCATTCTCCATCTAATAGTATAATAGGCCGAATTTTTGCTTGCAAATTCGAGCTGAAATTATTACATTAATTTGTTTTTTTTGTATTATTCCATCACCTGCCGAATAGAAAATCTCATATGGCTCTCCTGAAAAAAGTAATTGCGTTGTTTGCTCAGCATATCTATCACAGATTGTGATATGGCATTTTTTTCGTGGCTTGCCGTCGCTTGTGATTTTACACATGCACCGCTGCTGCTAGAGACCTTCTGAAAACAATGGCCTTGTTTATTCTCGTCACCTTTTGAGATCTACTTGTTTCGTGCAAGATATTGTGTGTAAATGGTGAATATAACTTTTTTTTTGTGGATTTAAACTTGTTCCGCCACTGTGTGACTGTTGTCTATTTGTTGTCACGGCCTTATTGTATTTCACGGTGGCGTATGAATGAATGGGTTGTAGAGCAAACAACGCAATTATCATAACAGGTTGTAATAGCTTTTTTTATTGGCTTGGCTTTCTCAGTGATTTTACCCATGAACCGCTAGTGTTTCTGCAACGTGATGGAGTTGTCTCTTTTGCTGATAGTTCCAAACTTCTCTCAGATACATATTTCCACTGACGCTGAGTTTTGGTGTGATTCTATTGGCGTAGGGAAGGTGAAAGTAAACTTGAGGGGAACATGGTTGCTTTCATGCAAATACAAGGGACAACACAAAAAGAGGAACCGATGTAAAATGAGAAACAAGACATTGTTCAACCAATTGTGAGAGTTGATTCACACCGAGACGAGATTGGCAAAACGGACTACTGTAGTTCCGAAATATATGATTATTGATAGAGATTTCTGAACTAGATGAGAGCGGTCGGTTTGTCTCTTCTTCCACTGAAAACTATTGAACGACTTCTGGTCTCATCGAAAACATCGTCGGAATCGGTAAAGAGGCAGGCGTTTGTAAGTTTTGAGATAAAGATACAGTAGTCTCATTTACGTGGACGAAGAAATTCATCTCAGGGTATTCCGGAAGCAGCTGAATAGAACGCAGGTAAATGGGTGCGCTTTCAGTCACTCATTTAAGTGAGCGATACATTCGGATAATAGGCTATAGCAGTTGACCGATATTTAGGCCTATTCGTTATGTTGTAATGTGCTTGTTTAATTGTTATAGCTTTTAACTAGGCTACGTACAGTCCAATCATACAAATATTTTTTCACAGGATTTGTATACCGCCAGTCACTGTAAACATCACCAAGTGAAAGTTGTAACCATAGCATTAAGAATTAGAATACTAGAATGGACATGAACGTTATGATCATATAAAGGTCAGCCATTTTGGTCAAGTTGGTCAACCATGGTTTGCCAGTGCTGTGATTAGATATTGTGTAAAATAATGTATTTGAACAATTTATCTGCACTGTATGTTTGTTAGCTAGCTATAGCAAGCCGGTTTTAGAGGAATGGTTCCATTAATGGGTCAAATGAACTGCTAATATTCCAACATTCCATTCAAACAATGCAATCAATCCAAAGCCTAACGGACTAAACTCCACTTCCGCTATCCATGGCCATACACCTGCCAAAATTAATTGATGACAGGACTTAGACAAGTTGTAAATGCAACAAGTACTCATATTGTATCATATAATAGCACTCACAGCTTTACAAGAAAACTGAGACATTTCAGATCTGTTTACATATATTTTAGAGGCTATTTATAAAGAAAATAGGTATAAACCCTGTATAAACTGTATGTATAATTAAATGACTATTTTATGTTGACAATAATTATATTACACAATTTCTAAAATATTACATGCATTTTATTTTCATGTATAAGTAAAATCAGGATTATGCCTCTACTGTCATTCATTCCAATTAGACTGTTTGGGATTCTTCCCTGACCAATATGGCTGCCATTTTCATCCCATTCTGGAACTTTGAGGATCTATGAAATCCCTTCTAGTAATTTAACAGGATATCTATGGTTGGAACAATGTGTCTTCTGTAGTGTGTTCTGTCATCACAGCCACTCAAGGCGTGACTGGCACGCTTGACTCTGGATGACCACTGTTACAAGTTTATTCCAAAATGTTTTGAGAACTGTGAAAAGTAAGGTCAATAACCATTAGCTGTTTCTTTTCTTCCCTACAAAAAAACAATATTGTTTGAAGACAGACTAGAGATGGGTGACTGGAATCTCAGCATTGGGACTTTGAGTGAAGGAGCTCAGAGCAGGTTAGCTGACATGCTGGATAATGCCAAATGTGGATGGAGACAACTTGCCAAAGTTGTCACTGAGGAACCTCGATTCCGCTGCAGGTGAGACTTTGAAATGAAACACTCAATGTTAATAGCATTGTCTCATAATCATTAGAGCTATGATGTTGATAACTGAGTCCGTACCCCATATTCTTTACAGAATAATTTGTCATCTATACCGAATGATAACACTCAATCTGTAACTTTTTTTAATGGCGATGTTGTGAAGCTGTGGAGTCTTAATGATGGTATAAAGCCATACAGAGAGAATGTCGATGTTTAGCCTGACCTGTTAGTGGTTTGTCACCATTTATTGACAGTGAGAATGAGATGACCAGCTGTTCGCTCCAGGTGCTCAGCCCGACAGGCAGCCCCAGCCGCTACCTCCTAGAGAGGCTGTCTGAGCGCTCCTGCACCCTGGGCTTCCTGCTGCACTGCCTGAAGAAGATGGAGCACCATGAAGCTGCGCAGTACCTCACTGCTAACGGTCAGTCTTAACCTCTGCCTGTCTGTCTCTCTCTCTGAAATATATGATATCTGCTCTATTTTAGCAACACTACAGGTGTCCTCTGTCACCTTACTTGGTACCTCAGTCACTGTGCGTGTGTATATGTGTGTGTGTAGTGATGGAGCGGTTTCAGATCACAGTGCAGCCCCAGGCCCAGCATGCTACAGAGGGAGGCAGGGTTGTGCTGGTCTGTAAGGCTATTGGTCCTGCTGCTATGGGCTACCAGTGGTTCAAAGGCAAAGAAGAGGTCAGTCCATTGCATATTACAGTGATTATACACTGAGTATACAAAACATTAAGAACACCTTCTCTTTCCCTGACAGATTGACCAGATGAACACAGGTGAAAGCTATGATCCCTTATTTATGTCCCTTGTTAAATACACTTCAATCAGTGTAGGTGAAGGGAAGGAGACAGGTTAAAGGAGGATTTTTAAGCCTTGAGACAATTGAGACATGGATTGTGTAGGTGTGCCATTCAGACGGTGAATGGGCAATACAAAATATTTAAGTGCCTTTGAACGAGGTATGGTAGTAGGTGCCAGGCGCACCCGTTTGTGTCAAGAACTGCAACGCTGCTAAGTTATTCACGCTCAACCGTTTCCAGTCTGTATCAAGAATGGTCCGCCACCCAAAGGACATCCAGCCAACTTGTTTAAGGGGTGGGGGGTGCAACTCAATATTGGGAAAGTGTTCCTAATGTTTGGTATACTCACTGTGTGCCCACATACAGTGTAAAGTGTATGAGTGAGATAATATATTCTCTCTTTAGGTGCTGGGTGGAAGTGGTCCAGAGCTGCTCCTTTGCCCTTTAACCCCAACCCACCAGGGACACTACATCTGCCGGGTCAACCATGGAGAGAACTTCGTCTTCTCCCAGTGGGCACATGTCCGCATTGTCAGGTCAGCTGGCTCCAGCACAGGTAACTCAATTCAACTATATTTTCAAATATAGTTCAATCAGTAGAACTAATGTAGTCAATGCAACGATGGTATTAGAAGATTGTCTTGGCATTTAGGCTCTGCCTTTCCTGAATTCATCACATTGACTTCACCTTGCATTTTTTTTGTGTCATAACCATTAGGCCCCTTGGTTGTGTTTCAGGTGTCAGTAGCAGCTTCTTCCCTCCCTCAGTGAGTGGAGTGCGTATTGTCCGTCAGCCCCGGCCCCAGGTAGTAGCTGAGGGGGACTCCTTGTGTCTGGACTGCTTTGCTGAGGCCAACCCTCCTCCTCAGTACCAGTGGTACCACAATAAACAACTAATGCCAACAGGCAAGATAAGCACCCTGAGGGTCAGTGCCATTTTGGGTCCCCTGAATATATGATTACTTATTTTTTATTTTTTTACTCTATGTTTAAAAAGCCTGTATCATAATTATAGGTCCAATTATGTCAGACATCTTGGGACTTGTATGTGTCTGTTCATTTGCTGTATATGATTGTCATGTTTGGAGTTGTTATGTGTTGTGGTTGTCTGCAGATACTGTGTGTGACCACAGCAGATCGAGGAATGTACAGCTGCAGGGTGTTCAACCTGTACCATGAGGTGTGGAGCGACCAGGTTCATGTCAAAATAGGTGAGAGTGGTGCATCTGCAATGATTGTATTGTCTGTTATTTCTGTTCTGTGGTCAGAATTGTACGACGTATTTTGTATGTTTCCTTTTTAGTGTTGGCTTAGTTGTGAGGATTCGTGCAGAAGTGGTTCCATGAATATGTTTTGATTGTCCCAGAAAGCACATGACACAGTGCTTTGACTGACTTCCTTGTTTGTGTTTTTTGTAGACCCTGGTTCCTCCATTGATGCCTCCTGGGGAGAAATAGACCCTGGTACAGACATGATAGTATTTTAACCAACTTCACTTTTTTTCTACTCCGTGTCGCACCAATGTTTTTGGGTGGTAATGTGATTAATTCATAACAATGTCATAAACAATGTTTTACAGCTGCCACACCTAGCCCTGCCAGGCAGATAAGTAAATTATATGGTAAGTGCAGTAAACAACATGGCCATCTAAAAGAAGATGCAGTGTCGAAAAAAAGCTTTATAAACATAAATGACTGTATATGATTGTCCATTTGAATAACATTAATAACAGAATGTTTGTGATATGTACCCTTTTTCCTCATACCTTAATTTCCTCTTGTTTTTCAAAGCCACGGACAAAGTGGCTCTTCTGATGGGCAACATGAACTACCTGCACCACAGGCCTCTGCGAGCGCCCATGGCTGACGTGCACGAGATGACCAACCTGCTGCGTCAGCTGGACTTCAAGGTGGTTTCTCTGCTGGACCTCAACTGGCAGGAGATGCACAGCGCTGTAACTGAGTTCCTACTGCTGCTCGACCGCGGCGTCTATGGTCAGTTTAGTTACTATAAGAAATCATAGCAGTTAAATAGTAATATTATTTGCATTGTCCAGCTGTGTCTAATAGTGCCGATCCCTTTCCCGTTCCTCCTCTCCCGTCATGTTCCAGGGCTTCTGTACTTTGCGGGTCATGGTTATGAGAACTATGGGAACAGTTTCATGGTGCCCATTGATGCCCCGGCTTCTTATACCTCAGAGAACTGCCTGTGGGTGCAGGATGTGCTACAGCGGATGCAGGAGCGAGAGACGAGCCTCAATGTATTTCTATTGGACATGTGTCGCAAAAGGTACAGTTCTCAGCATCAACTATGTGATTGGGCTCTATGATAATGTAATAATGATTTTGCTGTTATGTTGTAAATTAATTAATATCTGTACTAAACTTGTACTGTTTTAGAAACTTGAACGACGGCGTCCCTCCACAGCCAGGGCAACTGAAAGTGACCGCAAACATAGTGTTTGGTTATGCCACGTGAGTTGCTTCTCTGCCAACTTAAAGTACCTCTTTCACTCATACACGTATCACAGAATGTGTTATATTAATCTCTGATTATGTCTAGGTGTGTGGATGCAGAGGCCTTTGAGGTGAATAAAGACGACCTCTCCAATGGAATCTTCATCAATTTCCTCAAACAGAGAGTCATGGACGACGAGAAGGTCACTGTCATGCTGGACAGGGTGGCCGAAGGTATGACTAATGAAGTTTTAAAAAACTAAAACATATTTTGAAGTATTGTGACACTTGATATTGTGAATATCAATCTTTACAAATGACTGTTATTGTAGTTTCTCTGTTTTGTTCATGTATCTGTACAGACATGGGTCGGTGTGAGATCACACGAGGGCGGCAGGCTCTAGAGTTACGCAGTAATCTTTCTGAGCGACGTGCACTCACTGACCGCATCCAGAGCTCTGGCTGCCCAGAGACTACCTCGGCACGCAACCTGCAGTGGGCCATAGCACATGGTGAGACCTTTGGCTTATTCACCATGCATTTTTCAATCAAGGTACATTAGTGGAGTGACCGACTGGGTTTTGAACCAGGTCATATGTGTTACATTATCCGTCAGAGCTAAATCCAATGCATTAGCTCTGGGAGCTGATATGCGTTTTCTGGTAGACGTAAGTAAGCACTGCATGACGGCTTCAATAAGCATTAGCTGTCTCTTTCCAGTTCTTCCAAAGAGCCGTAACCTGCAGTTTGACTGTGGCGTGACGGTGCAGCTGGGCTTCGCAGCAGAATTCTCCAACGTCATGATCATCTACACCCGAATATTGGAGAAACCCAAGGAAATTGCGTCCTGCTCGGCCCATCTCACAGACTTCACTGAGGTTAGCTTCTCCATTGTCACAATGTCTAGACTTCAACTGCAGCACAGTCAGGGTTGGTGACTCTTTATTAAACATTTCACAGTAATAAACTCATCAAAAAAAGAAACGTCCCTTTTCAGGACCCTGTCTTTCAAAGAGAATTTGTAAAAATCCAAATAACTTCACAGATCTTCATTGTAAAGGGTTTAAACACTGTTTCCCATGCTTGTTCAATGAACCATAAACAATAATCTGCGTGAACGTGCCTTAGGCATGCTGCAAGGAGGCATGAGGACTGCAGATATGGCCAGGGCAATAAATTGCAATGTCCATACTGTGAGATGCCTAAGACAGAGCTACAGGGAGACAGGACGGACAGCTGATTGTCCTCGCAGTGGCAGACCATGTGTAACAACACTTGCACAGGATCGGTACATCCGAACATCACACCTGCGGGACAGGTACAGGATGGCAACAACTGCCCGAGTTACACCAGGAACGTACAATCCCTCCATCAGTGCTCAGACTGTTCGCAATAGGCTGAGAGAGGCTGGACTGAGGGCTTGTAGGCCTGTTGTAAGGCAGGTCCTCACCAGACATCACCGGCAACAACGTCTCCTATGGGCTCAAACCCACCGTCGCTGGACCAGGCAGGTCTGACAAAAAGTGCTCTTCACTGACGAGTCGCGGTTTTGTCTCACCAGGGGTGATGGTCGGATTTGTGTTTATCGTCGAAGGAATGAGCATTACACCAAGACCTGTACTGTGGAGCGGGACCGATTTGGAGGTGGAGAGTCCGTCATGGTCTGGGGCGGTGTGTCACAGCATCATCGGACTGAGCTTGTTGTCATTGCAGGCAATCTCAACACTGCGTTACAGGGAAGACATCCTCCTCCCTCATGTTGTACCCTTTCTGCAGGCTCATCCTGACATGACCCTCCAGCATGACAATGCCACCAGCCATACTGCTCATTCTGCGTGTCATTTCCTGCAAGACAGGAATGTCAGTGTTCTGCCATGGCCAGGGAAGAGCCCGGATTTCAATATCATTGAGAACGTCTGGGACCTGTTGGATCGGAGAGTGAGGGTTAGGGCCATTCCCCCCAGAAATGTCCGGGAACTTGCAGGTGCCTTGGTGGAAGAGTGGGGAAACATCTCACAGCAAGCAGCAAGAACTGGCAAATCTGGTGCAGTCCATGAGGAGGAGATGCACTGCAGTACTTAATGCAGCTAGGTGGCCACACCAGATGCTGACTGTTACTTTTGATTTTGACCCCCCCTTTGTTCAGGGACACATTATTCCATTTATGCTAGTCACATGTCTGTGGAACTTGTTCAGTTTATGTCTCAGTTGTTGAATCTTATGTTCATACAAATATTGACACATGTTAAGTTTGCTGAAAATATACGCAGTTGACAGTGAGAGGACCTTTCTTTTTTTGCTGAGTTGATGTTTCTGTCATGTGGACATGCAATCATACTTGTTCCTGTTTCCAATTGTGTTCTGTATGATGGCAGGGTTTGGATATGGATCTGAAGATGAGTAATCAGGAGAACCTCCTAGATGCAGGGAGTTTACTGCCAATGGAGATTCTCCTGCCTGCAGAGCTTCCAGGCCTCTATACCCGCCTGAAGGGACTGCAGAGACTTAAGGTCAGGGTTCATTTTACACATTGACTCTCATGGATGCTCCAAAACAGTGGGACCAGTGTTGGTATTCGAACTCTAAATCAGATATCATTGTTACCAGTTTTGTTTGGGGATACGGGAGTGCCCAGAAACGCTGTAAGAACCTTGCTCAAGGTGATTGTGAATCCCTTCTCTGTGTAGGCCGTTGAGTTATGTGAATATCACCATTTTCTGAGCTTTGACGCATCTGCCTTTGTTTGTTCTCATTACAGAAGGAGTTGACATTCACTGTGTGCCTTCAGTATAAGTATACAAACTTGGATGAGGAGGTCCATGAGAGGCAAACTGTCACTGTGGGCAAACCACTGGTATCCAAACTCAATCTCCACGAACCTCGGCTTCCCCGCTCCTACTCGGCCTCCTCCTCATTCGACCTTCACTCCTTCAGCCATTCCTCCTCCTTCCCAGAGGGCTCTGGGCCAAGCTTCCCTACCTCAGAGACTTCCTCCATTGGCTCAGCCTCCACCACCTGGTCATATTACTCACAGCCAGGAGTGTCTGCCACCCCATCTTCCCCCGGGACGTTAAATCTACCTGTGGAGGATGACAGTCCAGAGTTGTTTGATTCTGACGCCCCTCAGCCTCTCACCACAAGCAAAAGCCTGCCTCATGGTCAAGTAGAGGACCTCACATATCGGTTCAGTAACATGCACAACTTCCATTCATGTTAGTCATGTCAATTTGCAGTGTTGTAAGCCGTGCAACCCATTGTGTTTTGTCTACAGACGTACACATTAACTTATAGTGCAACTTACTTTACAACAAATTGATCCCATGACCTGCATTGTTTATATGTTAAAGAATATGTAGAGAATAACTGATGTAATCAAAATTTTTTAGCTCATGTAATGGTTGTTTGTCTTAATGTTATGAAAATATAGTGCCTGAAAGCATAACCATTTGGGCATGCTGTTAATACATTTCTTTCACATCTTTCACATGGTGGATTTAACTTTTTTTTAAACAGACATAAATTTCTTATAAAAATGTGTTTGAACATTTTGATTCTGGCCCCTCAAATATTGTACGCAAAAGACAACTCATTTGCAGTGTAAGGGATGTCAAATGTTTGGACATGTAAAAAGTGTCTGCAGACGGAAGGTGCCGAGATGTGGAACGTGTGGGGGGGAAATCCGTTTGATAGAGACTGTATAGCAGAAGAGAATTGCAAAGGAATAAAGTGTTGTAACTGTGGTGATGAGGCAATATCCTTGGAATGCCCAAATATGGTGGTGGAGGTGGCCAAAATCAGGGCAGTTCAGTCCGTCTTTTATGCGGAAGGTGCTATAAAGGGTAGAAATAGCAAAAGGTCCGACACAGCAACAAGCAGCGATGCCTGCGTGTCACCTGCAGGATCCAGACATTCTTCAAGTAAAGAAAGTGGACGTTGTGTCATTTATAGCAATGGTGATAAATGGAACTACAGAAGTAAAAATAAGTCAAGAAAGATCGACATTGATCCTGCAGCTGAACTCTTTCAAGGATTAAAGGATTTTACATCTGAGGAGTGGCAGTGCCTTCGGAAAGTATTCAGACCCCTTGACTTTTTCCACATTTTCTTACGTTACAACCTTATTCTAAAATGGATAAAATAGTTTTTTCCCTCCATCAATCTACACACAATACCCCATAATGTCAAAGCAAAAAATGGTTATGAAATGTTTGCTGAATCGATAAAAAATAAAAAACATATCACATTTACATAGGTATTCAGACTGTTTACTCAGTACTTTGTTGAAGCACCTTTGGCAGCGATTACAGCCTCGAGTCTTCTTGGGTATGACGCTACAAGCTTGGCACACCTGTATTTGGGGAGTTTCTCCCATTCTTTTCTGCAGATCCTCTCAAGCTCTGTCAGGTTGTATGGGGAACGTTGCTACACAGCTACTTTCATGTCTCTCCAGAGATGTTCGATCGGGTTCAAGTCCGGGCTCTGGCTGGTCCACTCAAGGACATTCAGAGACTTGTCCCGACGGAACTCCTGCGTTATTTTGGCAGTATGTCCAGCCAGCCTCACAACCGCAGACCACGTGTTTGACGTCGTGTGTGCATTTTATCGATGGCAATTTGAATGCACAGAGATACTGTGATGAGATCCTGAGGCCCATTGTTGTGCAATTCATCCACCCCCACCACCTCATGTTTCAGCATGATAATGCATGGCCCCATGTCGCAAGGATCTGTGCACAATCACTGGAAGCTGAAAATGTCCCATTTCTTCCATGGCCTGCATACTCACCAAACATGTCACACATTGAGCATGTTAGGAATGCTCTGGGTAGACATGTATGACAGCGTGTTCCAGTTCCCGCCAATATCCGGCAACTTCGCACAGCCATTGAAGAGGAGTGGGACAACATTCCACAGGCCACAATCAACAGCCTGATCAACTCTATGTGAAGGAGACGTGTTGTGCTGCATAAGGCAAATAAATGGTGGTCACACTGGTTTTATGATTCACACCACTACTTTTTTTAAAGGTATCTATTCCCAGTCATGTGAAATCAATAGATTAGGCTTAATTTATTTATTTCCACTGACTGATTTCCTTATGTGAACTGTAACTCAGTAAAATCTTAGATATTGTTTCGTTCATATTTTTGTTCAGTGTGTTCAGGGAAAATTAACACGAATCCACACAAACTACTCAATATATAAAAAATATTTAAAAAATGTATGTGTAGTTTGTGTGGAGTCATGTATATTTTCGCTTCCCCGTATGGAATTTACTTTTCTCTTGTATATTTTTTGCACCCCCGTTCAGTTGGTGGCAACAATACACCACCAACTTCTGCGTGTAGCGCGACATAAAACTCAAAGAAGCAGAACAAGTGCACGTTTAGGCGTTCACAATTATAAGAACACTGCCCCTTTTCACAAACTGTTTTCAGATGACATATGCGCAGTGGAGTTCCATGTACATAGTGCGCCATTTTGTGACAGTAGGCCGCTTGTTTCGTGCAAGAGATTAGTTAACCTGTGCTTGCAAACAAAATAACGTTTTCTCAGTGTAATCATGGCTGAAAACTATTCGACGGGAGAAGCAGGGGGCGTTGAGATTCCTGAGGGAGAAATTCGTAAATTGTCGGAGCTGAGAGTCATCGACTTGAAAGCAGAATTAAAAAGACGAAATCTGGACGCCACTGGCATCAAGAGTACGCTGACAGAGAGGCTGAAAAAGGTAACGTTAGCCATGCTAACTAGTAGCTAGTTAGATGTGCTTATGCATCATGATAATTCACAAATGAACTGGAACCAGTGTCACGTCATTAGTTAGTTGCATGATATATATAACCACTAGAATTTGCTAGCTAACTAAGTTTTATATATGTCAAATAAATGAAGCTAACGTCAGCTAGCCATGGCCTTGCGTAGCCGAACGGCAAGGCCTTTGTGAGCGGGCGTGTTAGCCACATGGTGCCCTTTCCCAAACCTCTCCTCGGGCACCCCCGCTCCGTATTCCAGAACTAACTAGTTTAGCATACACGATTCAACAAATTAAAGCCTTAGTGATTAGTTGACCATTTGAATCCGATGTGTTAGTACTAAAATACATAGAATAGGTTTAATGCTTGTAGGCACTGGAGGAAAGGTTAGGGAAACACTACTCCAAGGCCTGCAAGCTGGCTTGTCAGATGTTTATGTAAGTGATAATGTTCACCAACTAGCACTGTGTTGTAGCTGACCACATATCCGTGTGTTTGATAATAGTCGAGTTGGCTAAACTGAAACCAGATATAACGTAGTTAGCTAGCCAGGTAACTATAGTATTTCCTTATGTAATTTCTCCACAGGCGATTGAAGAAGAGGGTGGAAACCCAGATGAGATGGTGGTTGTTCTCGATGCAACTCCTAAGGCGGCACTGGCTAAACGAACCTCCAAAGGTATGTTTAGGGAGTGAGAGCAATGTCGTAATTAAGCAATAATGTCTTGGAGTAAATTGATATTAGGGACTTAAATATTCGTTTTTAACACCACTTTTCTCCCCAATTTTGTTATCTTTAATTGCGATCCAATTACGATCTTGTCTGCAGGGAAAAGACAGGAGAATGATGAATCAGAGGACTGCACCATTGAGGAAGATTCGGGTGATGGCCAGGTGAGCATCTACCATCGTTTTTATCTAATGCAATCACTATGCACTCCCTGGATAACAATCTATTAATAAATTCACCTTCCATAATTCCATTCAAGGATGACAACATGCAGGACATGGACATCCTGGATATGAATGTGCTTGATGAGGCTGAGAATGACAACAGTATGCCGGCAGAGGAGGAGTATGACACAGATGAAGTCCTGAACTCTCCGTCGGATGAAGTCAACCCCGAGATCCTGGCTGACGAAGAGGCCACAAACGAAGATGAACACAATGGAATCTCTGGCTCTCTTGAGCTGATGAGTGAAGCCAAACCTGAAGAGGTGAGACAAACTCGCTGCTGTTGTGGCACAGTCATATCTAATGAAAACAAAATTCTCCCACTTTTTTTTCTATGGAGGCACAGCCTGAATTAGCAGACGTTTAAGAGAAGAAAGAGTTAAAGTTTAAATAAAATGCAAACACATTTCATTATCATTTGTGTTTAGTTGGAAGGAAAATAGACTGTAAAATCCCATTTGTGCTAGGAGCCATGTTACACAAGATACATTTTCCTTTTATTCCTTTAGGTTCAAGAGAAGGATCTGAAGCCCAAAGACTCAAAGGAAGAAATAGGTACTGTTGAAAAGGGGTTGGAAGTTGATATGAATGCACACTATCTTTTTGCAGTGTTAAATCCGGTATGCAAGTCGTTTTAGATTAACATTCTTGCCTGTGGTTGGTCAGGAAGAGACTGGAAATCCAAAGAAAATTGCTGACTGTGTGTTGATGCTTGTTAACTGGAATTGCTAAACACTGATATATGAATCTGTCTGTTTTGGGCACCCTCCTATTATTAAAACAGAACTGGTTAACAATCTGAAGCACAAAGTCAGTAATTAAAGGTTTAGTTGTTGCAGTTAGCACGCAGTGTTTTTAGCTTGCCACGCAAAGACCAAGAAGAGAAGACTGAGGCCCATCATTTGAAACCAACCATTCAAAAGCCTTTTTAGGACTTGACTAATATTCTCACTGGAGATGAGACTAATGGACTTGTTATACAAACCAAAAGAATTCTGAATTCGCTGTCACTTACCAGATTATGGACACTCATGAAGTCAGCAATTGCATGAAGATGGACCTTCATGGAGCCTCTGCTGATCTTTTGGCTTTCTTCAGATCAAATCTTTTTCTGCCTAGGGATCAGGTGAACTGAAATGGTCGACTTGAATGAGGAGTTAGGCTGCTTGGTCAGTCTCTTTGGTTTTTCCAGTCTCTTGTTACGTGTGTATCTGTGTATACGTAGTTCAATGACAGCGGAGGGCCACGTCCTTTTCCAGCCTTGCCAGTTCCACGTTAACCATTGCTGTGTTTCAGAAGTAATTAAACTCTGTGCCATTCTATTCCTGTTAAATCCGTAGAAACTGATAAAGTAGCCGGGTCTTGTTTATCTGAGCCGCTAAATGAAGAGCGCCAGGAGCCACCGACAGAAGATCAAGCCACCATCGGGGACAAGGTCAATGTTGCCGAGGAAGACAATTTGGAGCCTGAACTGTCGACTAGCGACATGGACGTTGCTAAGCTAACTGCGAGTGAAATGAAAGACACTGGCGACACACAAAATGTCCCCGACGAGGCAGATGACGCTGAAAGCGAGAGCGCTCAGGCTGTTAGCGTAAGCGAGCAGGGCGCGGGTGAAACCGAAAGCGCTGTTGATTCGGAAATGGTCTCTAAGGCTGAGGGTGAGGAGAAGACTGAAGAGAATGCTGCAGAATCAACGACAGTGAAAGAGTCCTCTTCTGTTGAGGGTGATGATCAGAAAAAGAGGTTTGTTGTTTTCTGTCTACTAGAACAATGGCTATCTCTGTTGCATTGGGTCCTTTTTGTAGCAAGTTTTGGTGCTCTTCTGGATGTAAAATGGTCTGCATTTGTGTCAAGTTATCATTTTGTCATTTCCCACCCCTACCTCACCTCTTTACCTTCATAAAGTAATGTATTGGGAGTTTCTTTGGCCATGTAAGGCTGCCTTGTAACATTGACACCCACCCAAATCACTGTAGTGTTGTATATGCTGGGGTAATTACTATGTGCACAGGGTAAGTATGATTAATCTGGATGAGCCCCCTCCCCCAGGTCTTCTCACTTCCAGATATTAATTGTGTGTTCTCTTTGTCTTTAGTTCTGATGAGGATAAAGGTAGCAAGCCTGACTCAAAAGATGAAAAGGGTAAGTGTAAACATTGTTCATTCTGTAATTGTGATGTGCCCATTGTAGGAAATTGCAAAAGACTTGCTCACACCTGAATGAGGTGCTGAATCAGCTCTGATGAATGTCTGTACATTTGGCTCATGTTTGTCTGTTCTGAAAGGCCCTGCAGGTAGTGCTCCAGCTAGTAGTGGCAGAAACCTGTGGGTTAGCGGCCTCTCCTCCAACACCAGAGCAACTGATCTAAAGACTCTGTTCAGCAAGCACGGAAAGGTCAGTATCCTGAGGGGGGAAAATAAGTACTTTTTTGGTATATATGTTCATGCAAGAATGTAATTGAACAAGATGTAGGTGTGAAATGGTACTGTACTTTTGGACCTTCCCTGCCCATGAATTAAATGTTCTATCCTTCTCCGTCTCAACATCAGGTTGTTGGCGCTAAAGTGGTGACTAACGCCCGGAGCCCTGGGGCTCGCTGCTATGGTTTTGTCACCATGTGTTCCACAGAGGAGGCCACCAAGTGTATCAGCCACCTGAACAGGACCGAGCTCCATGGTAGAATGATCTCTGTGGAGAGGGTGAGGGTCATTATCTACCATTTTCTATATTAGTGGCCTCTGCTCTAAACTTGTAGTTTTGTCAAATGTTGGGATGCCTTCATTCAGAGAAGTGAGGATTGACCATGCCAACCTGCATGCATTTTGCGTGCCATGTACGCCATTTGAGGTCAAAATAAGCTGGATCGAAAAACTCCCCTTAAATAGGCTTTTATTTGGCATATTGTGGTTTTTCACTTAATAGGGATAGGCGTCCCGCTAGCGGGACACCTGGGAACAACATCCGGTGACATCGGAGGGTGCAATTCAAATAAATAATCATAATATTAAACATGCATGAACATACTTGTATTTTATATAATTTTAAAGCTTTAAATTCTTGTTAATCTAACTGCGTTGTCCGATTTACAATAGGCTTTACAGCGAAAGCATTGAATAAAGACTGACATCTAGTGGAAGCCATAGGAATTGCAATCTGGGAGCCAGAATTACATAGGACCCATAGCTTTCCATTGTAAAAGCCTGGGACCTAAAAAAAACCATTCTGGTTGGTATTTCTTCGGATTTTCGCCTGCCATATCAGTTCTGTTATAGTCTCAGACATTATTTTAACAGTTTTAGAAACTTCAAAGTGTTTTCTATCCAATGCTACCAATTATATGCATATCCTGGCTTCTGGGCCTGAGTAACAGGCAGTTTACTTTGGGCACGTCAGTCAGGTGGAAATTCAGGAAACTAGACCCTATTCCTAACAAGTTTTAACTGTCTAAAGTTGGAGCTGAGCAAATCAGACGATTTGGGCAAGGATAAAATGATCTCTAGCTCTCCGCTCTGGCATGCCCTGTAGTCTTAATACTAAACTCAGCAAAAAAAGAAATGTCCCTTTTTCAGGACCCTGTCTTTCAAAGATAATTTGTAAAAATCCTTCACAGCTCTTCATTGTAAAGGGTTTAAACACTGTTTCCCATGCTTGTTCAATGAACCATAAACAATTAATGAACATGCACCTGTAGAACGGTCGTTAAGACACTAACCGCTTACAGACGGTAGGCAATTAAGGTCAGTTCTGGAAACTTAGGACACTAAAGAGGCCTTTCTACTGACTCTGATAAACACCAAAATGAAGATGCCCAAGGTCCCTGCTCATCTGCATGAACGTGCCTTAGGCATGCTGCAAGGAGGCATGAGGACTGCAGATATGGCCAGGGCAATAAATTGCAATGTCCGTACTGTGAGATGCCTAAGACGGCGCTACAGGGAGACAGGACGGACAGCTGATTATCCTCGCAGTGGCAGACCATGTGTAACACCTGCACAGGATCGGTACATCCGAACATCACACCTGCTGGACAGGTACAGGATGGCAACAACTGCCCGAGTTACACCAGGAATGCACAATCCCTCCATCAGTGCTCAGACTGTACGCAGTAGACTGAGAGAGGCTGGACTGAGGGCTTATAGGCCTGTAAGGCAGGTCCTCACCAGACATCACTGGCAACAACGTCGCCTATGGGCACAAATCCACCGTCGCTGGACCAGACAGGACTGGCAAAAAGTGCTCTTCAATGACGAGTCACAGTTTTGTCTCACCCGGGGTGACGGTCGGATTCTCGTTTATCGTTGAAGGAATAAGCGTTACACCGAGTGATTTGGAGGCGGAGGGTCCGTCATGGTCTGGGGCGTTGTCACACCATCAGACTGCACTTGCAGGCAATCTCAACGCTGTGCGTTACAGCGAAGACATCCTCCCTCATGTGGTACCCTTCCTTTAGGCTCATCCTGACATAACTCTCCAGCATGACAATGCCACTAGCCATACTGCTCATTCTATGTGTGATTTCCTACAAAACAGGAATGTCAGTGTTCTGCCATGGCCAGCGAAGAGCCTGGATTTCAATCCCGTTGAGCACTTCTGGGACCTGTTGGATCAGAGGGGCGCTAGGGCCATTCCCCTGAAACCAGCTCATATAGGCCTAGTTTCATATTCCAAATAGCCTACATCAATCTAGACTACTACATTGCATCCAGTAATTGAATTATTCTGAATTTTCTCCACAAATTAAATTTAAGATGATGCAAGTTTACATTTTCACTAGACTATACACATACAATGATTTGAATAAATAATACCTCAATTTCATTGACCACCTCAATTTCATTTAGTATCAAACACAAGACTTCTGTGTTGGCTACAATGTTTATCATTTAAAACCCTATTCAGACGGGACTAGCATTATTAGAGAACGTTGGTTATGTATTTATAACCCCAGAATGTCCGTTACGCCAGAGGACGATTCAGACAGGATTCTTTTTTCCCAAAATGCTCCCTATAATTATTTTTCTCAATAAATTGACAGTTATGACGGAAGCCTGGAAGTTCTTTTTTTCTAGGCTTGTCCAGGCGACAACAGGCTACACTGATAACCCAAGTTTCTTTAACCTCTCTGGGATAGGTGGGACATTAGCATCCCACCTGGCCAAAATCCAGTGAAAATGCAGAGCGCCAAATTCAAATAAATTACTATAAAAATTAAACTTTCATGAAATCACACATGCAATACACCAAATTAAAGCTACACTTGTGAATCCAGCCAATGTGTCAGATTTCAAAAAGGCTTTACGGCGAAAGCAAACGATGCTATTATCTGAGGATAGCGCCCCAGCAAACAAACGCAGACAATCATATTTCAACCCTCCAGGCGCGACACAAAACGCAGAAATAAAGATATAATTCATGCCTTACTTTTGACGAGCTTCTTCTGTTGGCACTCAATATGTCCCATAAACATCAAAAATGGTCCTTTTGTTCGATTAATTTTGTCTATATATAACCAAAATGTCCATTTATTTGGCGCGTTTGATGCAGAAAAACACCGGTTCCAACTCGCGCAACATGACTACAAAATTTCTCATAAGCTTTGTCCAAACATTTCAAAGTACTTTCCTAATACAACTATGTATTTTTTAACGGGACATACTGTGTTCAAAATCGGAGGAAAACAAAGTGGAGAGTGCTTTTCAGGTCACGCGCTTCTAACAAAGATTACACTTCCCTCTACCCTCATTCTGAACAGTGCTACTTCATTTCTCAAAGGAAAAACCTCAAATTTCTAAAGACTGTTGACATTAGTGGAAGCGATAGGAAATGCAAGAAAGTCGCTTAGAAATCTGGATTCCCAATGAAAAACCATTGAAAAGAGTGACTCCCCCCCAAAAAATTCTGATTGGTTTATCCTATGGGTTTCGCCTGCCAAATAAGTTATGTTATACTCGCAGACATGATTCAAACAGTTTTAGAAAACACTCAGAAGTTTCTATCAAAATCTATTAATAATATGCATATCTTCGCTTCTGGGCCTGAGTAGCAGGCAGTTTACTTTGGACACGCTTTTCATCCGGACGTCAAATACCGCCCCCTATCCCAAAGAAGTTAAACCATCTTTGCTATAGTGTCGTTATAATATTTGAATTGTGAAAGTATGATCATTAGACGTCATTAGACGTCCTAAATGCCCCCCAGCCTAAACAACGCTGTTGTGGAAATTCCTACACAGGGACACTCAAAGTCAATCTTAAATGAATCATTGTTTATTGTCAGTGCACTGGAGAGGTTCTATCAAACTTGATGCACCATAGTGAATGTCTGTCAGGAGCTCTAACGGGACAGTCCCATTTAGTTCTCTTTTATATATGATAGGCAAGCCATATTTGCATGATTTTAGCTTATTCATAATTAATTCATTTAATGTTTGCTTCATTCATGTGACCGACCAATACTTCACGAGCTTCTGGGTTTACTGCCAAATTGCAGACACTGAACGAATCCTCACTATCAATCAGTCACTAGCATGAACACATAAATTGGTTTATAGACTAGCACCAACATAACATTTTCCATCACAGCTCACATTTGATCAAATCAGTTAATGATTTCTTGCTCAAACCGTGAGCAACGCCTATCAAACTCGAACATTTCTCTCAAAACACAGGGATGCCGATTCGCAAAGGGCTTTTATTATCAGAGGAGGTTATTATAGTTGGAAATGTTACTCTCCTGCCATGGGAAAAAAATAAATAATTTAGGACGTGACTGAAATTTTACTTTTTGTGCTTGTGCACATAATTACATTACCCGACCTCCCCTAGTAAAACTAATCCCATCTGAATAGGGCTTAAAGTATACATTTAAATGTATTTAATTGTAAAAATGTGTACATTAAAACATTTTCTAGTTAGCTACTGAAAAGCATCCAATTACCAAGTAAGTCTAGCATACCATTCCTGCTTAGGCAGTCTCTGCCAACATCATTATTAGGCAAAAAAAAGTGCATTTGATGTTGGGAAGTGTGGGATTTGCACGCGTACCAATTTTGGAGCTGGAGATTCTGCTGCCACCCTGAAGTGGTACTCGTAAAAAATCTTCATGGTTGGCAAGTCTGACATTTTTATAATCCAACCTCTGTTCCAGGCTAAGAACGAGCCTGCTGGGAAGAAGCCTGCTGACAAGAGCGATGCTAAGTCTGACACCGACAGGAGACACTCCTCAGACTCCAAGTAAGCTCTGAGAACATGTCAATGTCATTACACATTAAGCTATGTACTTATTGTATGTCATCAGATACTAGATTCATGTTTTTAACCATTTTCTCTATCCAGGTCCGATGCCAACAAAGATGAAATGGCTGAAGGTGAAGTCGGAAAAGATGGCAAACGTAATGAGAGGACAGTGGTGATGGACAAGTCCAAGGGAGAGCCTGTCATCAGCGTGAAAGCCAAAAGCAAAGACCGGGTAAGCTACCCAAACGCTGACATCTATGCTCCATCTATTGAACTTTCACCTCAAACTTTTGTGGTAAAAATGGTTACGCTACATGAGCTTTTGTCTTGTTCAAAACAGAGCACCAAGAGTCGCGACCGCAAGTCCCCAAGCAAAGAGAAGGACATCCTGTCGTTTGACCAGATCAAGGAGCAGCGTGAGCGGGAGAGACGGAGGCAGCGGGAGAGGGAGGTTAGGGAGGTGGACAGACGCAGGCACTCTGGGTGAGGAGTTGCAATAGCTGCACGACATTTCACCTCAAAGCTAAGAATGAAGCCAGCTTGTACACTGTTAGCTTGTTACAGCAGTTAGAAAGCTTTGAAATGAGACTGGTCATTCAAAGTGATTCCACTAAATATCTCCTATGCTTTCTGTTTGGTCCAGGGAGCGCGGCAGTGGCCCAGACCGTAGCAGCGTGGACAACCGCACAGAGCGTGAGCGTATCCGCCTGTTCCGGGAGAAGGAGGAGCGCGAGCGCCTCCTGCGGAAAAGAAACTGGCTGGAGGTGGAGAAGGAGCGGCTGAACTTTGACCGCATGGAGCGCGAGTTCCTGGAGCGTGAGCGTCAGCGTGTGGAGTACGAGCGCCGGCGTGAGCAGGAGAGGATCCAGCGGGAGAGGGATGAGCTCCGCAGGCAGCAGGAGCAGCTGCGCTTCGAGCAGGACCGCCGCCCCCTCAAGAGGCCCTATGCCGACTTGGACAACAGGTACACACTTCATCCACGTCTGCCACCCTTTCACCCCTCTCCACAGCATCAGTACCCCTGTGAGTTACCAGGTCTCTTATCATAGAATAGATGGCTGGATATGGCCACATAACAACCTCAGCCTTACTATAGATCTTCAGTGTGCAAGACTGTCATCTAAAGACATGCATGGTTTGAGAATATTTTATTGCGACTGACAAAGACCTGCTGCTTGTAGGAAAGACGACTGGCAGGAGAAGAGGCTGGCTATGGATGACCGCTATGGAGGGCGCTCAGACTTCGGTCGCCAGGAGCGCTACCAAGACATTGACCACAGGGACCGCGGTCGCTACCAGGACGATGCCGTCATTGACAGGTACAGAGTAGACTACAGTTATTTGCAGTGAGCTGACACCAGCTGTCATGACTGTTTATGACATCTGTTATGTAGGTCTTATGATGGGAGGGCTTCAAATATTTTATTCCTGTTTCTGCATCACTTGAATTGATGCTTATATTTATACTTAACCTCTACTTCCTCAGAAACCCGGGTCCGGGAGCACCCCCCACCACCCCCACCAGTAAAAAAGCTGACTAGCATAGCTAGCATAGCGTCACAAGTAAATAGTAGCATCTAAATATCATTAAATCACAAGTCCAAGACACCAGATGAAAGATACACATCTTGGTAATCAAGCCATCATTTCTGATTTTTAAAATGTTTTACAGGGAAGACACAATATGTAAATCTATTAGCTAACCACGTTAGCAAAAGACACTTTTTTTTTTATTCCACCAGTTTTTGACTCCATCAGTAGCTATCACAAATTCGACCAAATAAAGATATAAATAGCCACTAACCAAGAAACAACCTCATCAGACGACAGTCTGATAACATATTTATTGTATAGCATAGGTTTTGTTAGAAAAATGTGCATATTTCAGGTATAAATCATAGTTTACCATTGCAGCCACCATCACAACTCGACTAGAATAACTACAGAGAGCAACGTGTATTACCTAATTACTCATCATAAAACATTTCTTAAAAATACACAGTGTACAGCAATTGAAAGACACAGATCTTGTGAATCCAGACAATATTTCAGATTTTCTAAGTGTTTTACAGCGAAAACACAATATAGCGTTATATTAGCTTAGCACAGTAGCAAACCAAACAACAGCATTGATTCCAGCCAAACATAGCGATAACGTATTCACCACCAAAAATATTAATTTTCACTAACCTTCTCAGAATTCTTCAGATGACAGTCCTGTAACATCATATTACACAATGCATATAGAGTTTGTTCGAAAATGTGCATATTTAGCGGCACATATCGTGCTTATACAATGAGAAAAGTTGCCAAGCTGCCCAGAAAAATGTCGGTCGCCATCTTGGAGAGTCACCTAGTCTAATCAATAAATAATCATAAACTTGACTAAAAAATACAGGGTGGACAGCAATTGAAAGACAAATTAGTTCTTAATGCAATCGCTGAATTACATTTTTAAAATTAACCTTACTGCGCAATACTGGGTGCAATACAGGGTGCGATAGCGCAACGCTACACGGAAAATAATGGCGTCTTATACATTTTACTTTTTCAACAGAACAACGAATTATCAGCATAAATAGTACTTACTATTAGCTGAACTCCCATCAGAATCTTGGGAAAGGTGTCCGTTGGCCAAAAGAATCGTTGCTGGGTTGGAGAATGTTTCCTTCGACGTTGCAATTAGCAGTACACAATGGCATTCGAGAGAGAGATACCCAACTTCCTACAACGCCAGAAAATGAAATGCCCGAAAATCGCAATATACTGACATAAACTGATATAAATCGGTTTAAAATAACAAGATTATGATGTCTTTAAAGCCTATATCGAATAAAAACAGAGCCGGATATATCTAGTTTCTAAAACCAGAGCTTCTAAAAAGACATTCCAAGACCCTCTCTGCGTCAGCGCGAAGGTCCAAAAGGGTGGACACCTCGGTTCCAATCAATTTATCAACTTTCTGAACTACGTAGAGACTCCATTTCAACTCTCCCTATTCGCTAACAACCAGGGGAAGGCGTATGCAGTGCATCTCAACCAATAGAAGACAGTCAGGGTTATCTACAGGTCTGGGAACAGCAAGCAGATTTCACCATTTTCAAATCCTCATAGGAGAATTGCTCTAAGTCGAGTTCTGTTTCACTTACAAACATAATTCAAACGGTTTTAGAAACTAGAGTGTTTTCTATCCAATAGTAATAATAATATGCATATTGTACGAGCAAGAATTGAGTACGAGGCAGTTTAATTTGGCTACGAATTTGTGCTATGTCGAAATGGCACCCCCCTAGTGGCAAGAATTAAGTAAAAAGCCGTTTTAATGGCCAACTGAATGGTGGTGAATTTGTAGTTGTATGCCACACACTTCGGTCAATAATCAATGTTTGTGTTTAGTAATGTTTAATGTAATCTTTCCTGTAGGAGGGACACTTCACGGGCTGTAGTTGCAGACAGGGATAGCACGGTAAGAGACATGGCCTCATGCAATCTACACACAATGCCCCATAATGACAAAGCGAAAACAGGTTTTTAGATTTGTTTTGCAAATTTAATATTTAAAAAATGTGTATGTGTATCGCGCTCGCTCTCTGCTATGAGACTTGAAATTAAGCTCAGGTGTGCATCCTGTTTCCATTGATCATCCTTGATGTTTCTACAATTTGATTGGAGTCCACCTGTGGTAAATTAAATTGATTGAATGTGATTTGGAATGGCACACACCTGTCTATACAAGGTCCCACATTTGACAGTGCATGTCAGAGCAAAAACCAAGTCGTGAGGTCGAAGGAATTGTCCGTAGCGCTCCGGGACAGGATTGTGTCGAAGCACAGATCTGGGGAAGGGTACCAAATAATTTCTGCAGTACTCAAGGTCCCCAAGAACACAGTGGCCTCCATCTTCCATTTAAAAATGTTTGGAACCGCCAAGACTCTTCCTAGAGCTGGCCGCCCGGCCAAACCTAGCAATCGGGGGAGAAGGTCCTTGATCAGGGAGGTGACCAAGAACCCGATGGTCACTGACAGTGCTCTAGAGTTCCTCTATGGAGATGGGAGAATCTTCTGGCAGGACAACCATCTCTGCAGCACTCCACCATCAGGCCTTTACGCTAGAGTGGCCAGACAGAAGCCACTCCTCAGTAAACTCCGCTTGGAGTTTGCCAAAAGGCACCTAAAGACTCTGACCATGAGGAACAAGATTCTCTGGTCTGATGAAACCAAGATTGAACTCTTTTGCCTGTATGCCAAGCATCACTTCTGGAGGAAACCTGGCACCATCCCTACGGTTAAGCATGGTGGTGGCAGCATCATACTGTGGGGATGTTTTTCAACGGCAGGGACTGGGAAACTAGTCAGGATCGAGGGAAAGATGAACGGAGCAAAGTACAGATCTTAGTTGAAAACCTATTCCAGAGCGCTCAGGACGTTTCACTTTCCAACGACAATGACCCTAAGCACACAGCCAAGACAACACCGGAGTGGCTTTGGGACCAGTCTCTGAATATCCTTGAGTGGCCCAGCCAGAGCCTGTACTTGAACTCTATCAACCATCTCTTGAGAGACATGAAAGTAGCTGTGTAGCAACGTTCCCCATACAACCTGACAACACTTGATAGGATCTGCAGAGCAGAATGGGAGAAACTCCGCAAATACAGTTGTGCCAAGATTGTGGTGTCATACCCAAGAAGACTCGAGGCTGTAATTGCTGCCAAAGGTGCTTCAACAAAGTACTGAATAAAGGGTCTGAATACTTAGGTAAATGTGATATTTCTGTTTTATTTTTTTATAATCAATTAGCAAAAATGTCTAAACTGGTTTTTGCTTTGTCATTATGGGGTATTGTGTGACGATTGTCTCCCCTCAATTTAATACATTTTAGAATAAGGCTGTAATGTAACAAAATGTGGATGAAGTCGAGGTCTGAATACTTTCCCAAAGGCACTGTATGCTATTAGGCACCAAATATGAGTTGTTGATCATGTCGTACTACTGTTTTACAGCATTTGGTGCCGTTTAAAATAAATGTGTTGCGATTGTTTTTAATTGTGCTTCCCTCACCAGCACTTCTCGGACCGTACCGAGAGGCACGGGAGGGACACCTGGACCGCAGCAGGAAGTTATGACAAGCGTACTATTAATCCAAGGTTAGTTTGATTTTAGATGGTTTTGTCAATTTTAATTTACCACTCACCAGATGGATGCCACGGTGTGCTTTGAGCTGCTCATCACTGTCTGATTTCTTTCAGGGAGGGCCGTGACTGGGACAGAACCTGGCAAACCGGTCGAGACGGGGGCATCCCAGGCCAAAGTCACATGGGGGCACGGGGAGGAATGGCAAGGTAAGCTCAAATATATGTATGTGTATGGCAATATTGACTATGTTTTTGAGACATCCGCCAATGTAGGATTTGGAAATGTGGGACCAGTAAGTGCGAAATCCTTTAGCAATTCTGGTCCTTATGGTGTCTTGTTTTCTGACCCCCAGTCGTGGAGGAGGCTACATGACAACAGGGACCTCCCAGTCTCTCTCTGGAGCTCTGAATCGTCAGAATCAGATGATGCAGGGTGGCGGGGCCTTCGGTCGCCGCTACTGAGGTCTGAACACCCTTGTTCTCAGTCACATGTTTAGATGTATTGTGAAACTGTCTGCAGCATGTATATTGCTCACAAAAGCTTTGTGAATTCAATGTTGCTTTTATAGACCCTTTGACTTTTCTTCCTCCTTTTAAAATTTAAGATTGCAATTGAATTTAACTGAACATCTGAGTTTTAAATGTCTGATCAGATCATTCATAGTTTTTTCACTCAATTACCTTTTTTTTTTTCAAATAGAAAATTGATAAATTCCGTTCAATTTGAGTGTTTTCTATGTGGTTGAATCTTGGTAAGAAATGCTCAGGAATGCGTCTGCTTAAACTTGGTTGCGGAAAAGTACGAACACAATGGTTATGATTGCATTTCAGGCTTAATTTCAATTACTGTCAAATGTGGCATTGTCTTAGTGGTAATGTACAAAAATCTTTTAAGAATTTGTATGGATAATAGGAAACGATTAACCGCGTTTGATTCAACTGCAGTTGTACAATACCACCACTGGATGGCACCAGATGGCTATTTTTCTGTGAGATGAAAATGCTGCCTAATAAAGTTTTCTTTTTGCAGGCCAAGGGCAAACATTTTTTATTTACTTTCTCATTATCGTTTTTAAGAGCTATGTTTTGCAATCAACTATTAACACAGGTTTGGTTTGTGGTAGATATAACTCTCCACAAATCAAATAGAATTAGTCCTAAGAGCTCGGGGCTCTTCATGCAACCAGAAAAATTATAAGTACATTAATCATCTTGCCCTAGTGAAATGTTATGTGGGTATTTTCACCTACATACTTGTAGGCTACATGTTTTGGAGTGTTACACTTCACTTTTTTTTGGACCATCTTTATTCATAATGAGCTTAAGAATGTGTTAAAATAACTTGATTAGTTTGGCATGATTGCTGTCTATCTACTACATAGGGCCTGGGCCACACTGATGTAAACAGTTGTTTAATATTTACATTGTGTTTAATCCACTTGATTTTCTCCTAACCTACCAGCAGTTTTCCCCTCTAGCAGCCTACCATAATTTTTGGTGTCTAACTTGCCCAGCTCAGAGATTAGATGAATCTTTGGTCCAGTCATAGAATTAGTATACTACAATAGACATGAACCTTAAGGTCAGCCATCTTGGTCAGGGATTTGGACAGACAAGTTGTAAATGCAACAAGTACTGATATTGTATCATAGCGTTCAGTTTTCCAAGATAAACATTTAGACATTTACTGGCCGTTTACCTATTTTAGAGGCTATTCATATAGAAATTGTATTTATATTGACAGTATTTTGGGTAGACAATTATTACACTATCACACGCCTAACTTTTATTTTCCTGCATAAGTAAAATCAGGATTTTAGGATTTTTCCCTGACCAATATGGGTGCCATTTTCACCACATTCTGGAATGTTGGCGGTTAAAATTAGCTAGATAACCAACAACTGTAATGACGTATTTGAGAGACGAGTGCTCATTGTGAAAATGTATTTGTTTTCAATAAATGTTGGAGACAATATAGTTTACATGTCAACAAATCTAAGCCAACTCTGTCTGTTTTGCCCGCGATGGTTTTGTTGCTAAACCACCAACCCATCAATGGGTCCAGTACTATCTTCGTGCCCAATTCGCGCCACACACGTCACGGGCGTTGACAGACAAATCCGACTTTACTCAGTTAGTTCATTTAAGGAAATCAGTCAATTGAAATAAATTCATTAGGCCCTAATCTATGGATTTCACATGACTGGGCAGGGGCTCAGCCATGGTGGGCCTTGGCGAACATAGGCCTACCCACTTGGCAGCTAGGCCCACCAATTGGGCTGACGTGGTTATACGTTGTCTGCGGTTTGTTTGCCGGTTGGACGTACTGACAAATTCTCTAAATCGACATTGGGAGGCAGTTTATGGTAGAGAATTTAACATTAAATTCTCTGGCAACGGCTCTGGTGGATATTCCTGCAGTCAGCATGCCAATTACACTCTACCTCAACTGCACATTTTATAGTGGTCTTTGTCCCCAGCACAAGGTGCACCAGTGTCATGATCATGCTGTTTAATCAGCTTCTTGATATGCCATACCTGTCAGGTGGATGGTTTATCTTGGCAAAGGAGAAATGCTCACTTACAGGGATGTTAACACATTTGTGCGCACAATTTGAGAGAAAAGCTTTTTGTGCATTTTAAACATTTCTGGGATTTTTCTTTTTCAGCTCATGAAAAATGGGACCACCACTTTACATGTTCCTTTTATATTTTTGTTCAGTGTACTTTTGCTTGTTATCAAGCAAAGATACTGCTCATTCCATCTGTGTTACAAGTTAATAATGGCTCTCCAGAGTGGAGAACAAGTTATCCGGATAGCTATGGGTCAAATAAACCTAAACATGTTTTGTAAGTAAAATCACTAATTCATATTTGGTAGCCTATATTATTGTAGCCATTTTCAGTGCTCTTTCTGCGTGTCATATTACACCAAGTGGCCCAAACCTCTGACATGGTAGTCCTTGCAGAACTAAGAGAAAGACTGCAACATTTCTTCAAAGGTGTCCCTGCGCTTCACACACATCCATCCTGCCAGCCCAGTTAACGATCAGCCAAAACACGACTCCAACGCCATTAAGTTTGCTGACGACACAACAGTGGTAGGCCTGATCACCGAAAATGATGAGACAGCCTATAGGGAGGAGGTCAGAGAACGGGCAGTGTGGTGCCAGGACAACAACCTCTCCCTCAATGTGAGCAAGACAAAGGAGCTACAGGAAAATGCAGGCCAAACAGGCCCCCATTAACATCGACAGGGCTCTAGTGGAGCGGGTCGAGAGTTTCAAGTTCCTTGGTGTCCACATCACCAACGAACTATCATGCTCCAAACACACCAAGACAGTTGTGAAGAGGGCCCAACAAAACATTTTCTCTCTCAGGAGAATGAAAAGATTTGGCATAGGTCCCCAGATCCTCAAAAAGTTCTACAGCTGCACCATCGAGAGCATCCTGACCGGTTGCATCAGCGCCTGGTATGGCAACTGCTCGGCATCTGACCGTATGGTACTACAGAGGGTAGTGCGTACGGCCCAGTACATCACTGGGGCCAAGCTTCCTGCCACCCAGGACCTATATAATATGCAGTGTCAGAGGAAAGACCATAAAATTGTCAGAGACTCCAGTCACCCAAGTCATAGACTGTTCTTTCTGCTACCGCACGGAAAGCGGTGCCAAGTCCAGGACCAAAAGGCTCCTTAACAGCTTCTACCCCCTAGCCATAAGACTGCTGAACAATTAATCAAATGGCCACCGGACTATTTACATTGACACCTCGCTCCTCCATTTGTTTTGTACACTGCTGCTACTCGCTGTTTATTATCTATGCATAGTCACTTCACCCCTACCTACATGTACAAATTACCTCAACTACCAGTACCCCCGCACACTGACTCGGTACCGGTACACCTTGTATATAGCCACGTTAACGTTATTGTTATTTTATTGTGTTACTTTTTATAATTTTTTTACTTTCGTTTATTTGGTAAATATTTTCTGAACTGTTTTTGAACTGCACTGTTGGTTAAAGGATCGGGCCCTTTTTAAAATGTTCGCCTAAAATGACATACCCAAATCTAACTACCTGTATCTCAGGCCCTGAAGCAAGTACCATTTGAAAGGAAACACTTTGAAATGTGAAAGGAATGTAGGAGAATATAACACATTAGATCTGGTAAAAGATAATACAAAGGAAAAACCGTCATATTTGAAATACAAGAGAAAGGCCATAATGTATTATTGCAGCCCAGGTGCAATTTAGACATTGGCCACTAGATGGCAGCAGTGTGCGCGCAAAGTTTTAGACTGATCCAATGAACCATTGCATTTCTGTTCAACGTTTGTATCAAGATTGCCCAAATATGCCTAATTTGTTGCCCTTTTATGTTAAACTGTGTACTCCCCTCAAACAATAGCATGGTATTATTTCACTGTAATAGCTACAGTAAATTGGACAGTGCAGTTAGATTAACAAGAATTTAAGCTTTCTGCCAATATCAGATATGTCTATGTCCTGGGAAATGTTCTTGTTACTTACAGCCTCATGCTAATTGCATTAGCCTACGTTAGCTCAACCGTCCCGCAGGGGACCCACCAATCCTGAAGAAGTTTTAAGGGCTTGTAAGTAAGCATTTCACGGTAAGGTCTACACGTGTTTTCGGCTCATGTGACAAATAAAGTTTGATTCAATTTACTAAGGTTGTTACCGTTGCTCGCTGGTGGTGTCTACCAGAATCAAATAATCTTGATGCAACACATTGATCCCAAATTGTGTTGTGTTAAATTAATGATCATTCATTAGAAAAATAAAAGCAGTAGGTGACATCAAATACCTATCATCTGAGTCTTGAAAGTATTTTTTCATGTACTTAGTGACAATACCATGCCAGCACCTACATTTTTTATTTATTTCAAGTACCGAGGATGGCCTTATCCTGTCTGCTGAGTGGAAAGGTAGTCAATGGCTGCAGGAGTTGGCCTAAGAAGCTTATCAGAGGACAATGAGAGATTGGTGAAGGCATGTAAAAAGGGCATGTCAGTCAGGAAGGCAGTTGTGATATTTCAAGTACCGAGGATGACCTTAGCAGTGGCGGTTATGAAAGATGATTGTTAAGCAAATAATTGCTGGACTCACAGTAATTGACCGTTAATTAACATAAAAACGTTTATCTCCTGGCTTACACGCATAGCCTGCAAGCCACTGATGCAGACTTTTGGAACATCTACATTTTAAAAAGTCTAATAAATCCATTTAATATAGCCTACACCGTCACAAATACATTATTTATTTTAGACAGGTCTAAAGAAACATGATATGTAGGAAATGTAGTCTATTTCAGAAGAACAGAATAGCATACTCTGAGTTGTCCTTATGTTAGGCCCTGATATGGCTATGCCAAATGGCTTTAGGCTACACTAGTTCATTTAGCAGATAAGATCTGTTTAGATTTCTGTGGCATTATTTTGTATTCATTTATACATAGCTGAATAAAATAGAAAGGATATTTTCTCCAAACGATTTCCAAGGAAGTGCGCCCACGCGGCTATTCTGTGTTGAGCGGTTAACAAAGATACAGATCCTCCCTATATGCTTAATTTAGAGTTATTTATGCAACTTTAGTTGTCATACAAATGTTGGACTATGTGTTTAGATGTTTTATATATTCTAAGGCTGCATGATGCAACTAATGATGATCTGAAAAAAGTTCCATGAAAGGCATGAGCTCTGACTTGTTTCATGTGCATGCTGCACACACTTCATCAGTCTCTCATTCCCAATTTCCCGGTGGCATCCCCATTATGTGGCTCTAATACCCCTAAAAATCCATGCCTTTTGCAGCCAAAGTGGACGTTGTGCCTTTGGGCTGAATATAATAAATATAATTCCATTCTCCCGGTTGCCGTGCTCCGAAGCACCTCTCACTCACATGGCTATCAGATATCTCAATTCTTATTCGCCAATGCCCATCGTGATCGGGTCCTTCTCGCAGCTAAGAAGTAGGCTACAAGTGAAGACGGACACATCCCTCTTATCGAATTCTGAGGTGCATATTGAAGATGTTAGAAGAACTGTCCACATTTTGCCTATTTTTAGTCAGCCAACAAGATGAGTAGGCCTAACAAACAGCAAAAACACTAGCCTATGTTAATCTACTGTCCCCCATAGTACAAAAGTTGTCCTATTCTATTTGTCAGCTTGTCCTGTGCAATAAATAAATATTCTTAACATAAGCTGGGACAGTTGTGGGATGCGATAGATCCCAAATTAATACAACCACTCGCATCAAAAAAACTTTAAAAGCAATGAGGCTGGTGCAACAGATCAGAACATTCAGCTTAAAATGCTGATATACTATAACATTTAAGTCATTTAGCAGACGCTCTTATCCTGAGCGACTTACAAATTGGTGCATTCACCTTATGATATCCAGTGGAACAACCACTTTACAATAGTGCATCTAAATCTTTTAGGGGGGGGGGGGGGGGGGTTAGAAGGATTACTTTATCCTATCCTAGGTATTCCTTAAAGAGGTGGGGTTTCAGGTGTCTCCGGAAGGTGGTGATTGACTCCGCTGACCTGGCGTCGTGAGGGAGTTTGTTCCACCATTGGGGTGCCAGAGCAGCGAACCGTTTTGACTGGGCTGAGCGGGAACTGTACTTCCTCAGAGGTAGGGAGGCGAGCAGGCCAGAGGTGGATGAACGCAGTGCCCTTGTTTGGGGCTATTTCTTCACATTATGAATGTTCCAAAATGCAATCAATTAGCGGGAAAACACTGTTCTGACCGCAAATGCGATTATACATGTCATGAAAATGATCTTCCCCAAACTTGAAACTCACATGCCGCCTATGTATGCCAGTTAGGCTCTACATCGATTGTAAAGCGGATTAATGAACTTAACTACAGTGGCCAAATAACTTCTTAAAATTGTGACACAAACCTTATTAAAACATATCGGCCTATGGGCTAGGCTACATGAGGTGTGTGACTATGATTTGAAAAAATCAACAACAAAAAAAGGCATGCGCTGTTTCTTGCCTTGCTGGGCATCATTCACAAGTGATAATACATCATTCACAAGTGATAGGCTAATATTGTCAACCATGAGACTATTCTTAATTGTATGTCGTCTATTATAGTAAATAATATGTGTGAAATTAGTTTTGATTTAGAATGGACTATTATCATGCACCTGTCTTGGAACAGGTGTCACGCCTGCTCTCCCTCTCATTACACACACCTGTCACTATCGTTACGTGCATCAGATCTCATTGGACTCAATGCACTTTCTGATGAAGCCGGTGACTGAGGTGGTATACTCCTCGATGCCATTGGATGAATCCCGGAACATATTCCAGTCTGTGCGAAAACAGTCCTGTAGCGTAGCATCGGCGCCATCTGAACACTTCTGTACTGAGCGAGTCACTGCTACTTCCTGCTTTAGTTTTTGCTCATAAGCAGGAATCTGGAGGATATAATTATGGTCAGATTTTCCAAATGGAGGACGAGGGAGAGCTTTGTATGCGTCTCTGTTTGTGGAGTAAAGGTGGTCTAGAGTTTTTTTTCTCCTCTGGTTGCACATGTGACATGCAGGTAGAAATGAGGTAAAATGGATTTAAGTTTACCTGCATTAACGTCCCCGGCCACTAGGAGCGCCGCTTCTGGATGAGCATTTTCTTGTTTGCTTATGGCCTTATACAGCTCATTGAGTGCTGTCTTATTGCCAGCATCGGTTTGTGGTGGTAAATAGACGGCTACGAATAATATACAGTTGAAGTCGGAAGTTTACATACTCTTAGGTTGGAGTCATTAAAACTTGTTTTTCAACCACCACAAATTTCTTGTTAGCAAACTATAGTTTTGGCAAGTCGGTTAGGACATCTACTTTGTGCATGACACGTCATTTTTCCAACAATTGTTTACAGACAGATTATTTCACTTATCATTCACTGTATCACAATTCCAGTGGGTCAGAAGTAGAGGTCGACCGATTAATCGGAATGGCCGATTAATCGGGGCCGATTTCAAGTTTTCATAACAATCGGAAGTCTGTATTTTTGGGCGCCGATTTGCCTATTTAAAAAAAAAAAATCTTTATTTAACTAGGCAAGTCAGTTAAGAACACATTCTTATTTTCAATGACGGCCTAGGAACGTCCTCGTTTAGGGGCAGAACGACAGATTTTTAACCTTGTCAGCTCGGGGGATCCAATCTTGCATTGATTACATTGCACTCCAGGAGGAGCCTGCCTGTTAGCGAATGCAGTAAGCAAAGGTAAGTTGCTAGCTAGCATTAAACTTATCGTATAAAAAACAATCAATCAATGACTGTCATTGCTCCAATGTGTACTTAACCATAAACATCAATGCCTTTCTTAAAATCAATACACAAGTATATATTTTTAAACCTGCATATTTAGCTAAAAGAAATCCAGGTTAGCAGGCAATATTAACCAGGTGAAATTGTGTCATTTCTCTTGCGTTCATTGCACGCAGAGTCAGGGTAAATGCAACAGTTTGGGCCGCCTGGCTCTTTGCGAACTAATTTTCCAGAACTTTACGTAATTATGACAACATTGAAGGTTGTGCAATGTAACAGGAATATTTAGACTCATGGATGCCACCCGTTAGATAAAATACGGAACGGAATAAACGTTTTGTTTTCGAGGTGATAGTTTCCGGATTAGTCAAAGGTATATGGTTTAGAGAGAAATAGTCGACGCGTTATAATTCCTGTAATAACTTGCGGCTGAATTTGAAAGGGGTTCCTTTGTTATTTTACCGTTCATGTCTTCCATAGAGAATGTCTTGATCTACTTCAAATAAGGTCTGTGTTTCGTGCAGGCTTAAACCGCCTTGACGTTTTGATACCCGTGTAAATCTCACTAGGATAAGGTAACGTTTGTCAACATTTTCATAAATCCACTCTACAAATGTTTTTATCTTCGCTTATATTTAGCCAATATTGATCAGAGTTACCTTGTCCTATGGATATCTACACAGTTATAAAATTGGCACGGTGATGTAAGCCTACACGAAACACAGACCTTATTTTAAGTGAATCTAAAAATATCCTATGGAATAAATGAAGGAACCGCTTTTCAGATTTTGCTAGGTGTCATGGGAGTTATGACTCGCACTTTGGTTGTCAAATCTTACCATGCCCATTATTAAAATAGGATTTCCTGCATATAGAAATTAAAGTTTTTGTTTTCAACATTCATCACAGGTAACTTAAACTATTTTTATTCAAACAGTTGAGAGTATTTGTCTCCTAAGCAGACTCTTCAGTATCATTGTCACTTCAGAGCTGTGTGTGTATTTATGTATTATATTAAGTTAAAATAAAAGTGTTCATTGTTCATTCAGTATTGTTGCAATTGTCATTATTACAAAAATGTGTGCGTGTGTATGATATATATTTATTTATTTAAAAATTTAAAAAATCGGCCGATTAATCGGTATCGGCTTTTTTTGTCCTCCAATAATCGGTATCGGCATTGAAAAATCATAATCGGTCGACCTCTAGTCAGAAGTTTACATACACTGAGTTGACTGTGCCTTTAAACAGCTTGTAAATTCCAGAAAATGATGTCATGGCTTTAGAAGCTTCTGATAGGCTAATTGGCATCATTTGAGACAATTGGAGGTGTACCTGTGGATGTATTTCAAGGGCTACCTTCAAACTAAGCAAGTATAAACACCATGGGACCACACAGCCGTCATACCACTCAGGAAGGACACGCGTTCTGTCTCCTAGAGATGAACGTACTTTGGTGCGAAAAGTGCAAATCAATCCCAGAACAGCAAAGGACCTTGTGAAGATGCTGGAGGAAACGGATACAAAAGTATCTAGATCCATAGTAAAACGAGTCCTATATCGACATAACCTGAAAGGCCGCTCAGCAAGGAAGGAGCCACTGCTACAAAACCGCTATAAAAAGCCAGACTACGGTTTGCAACTGCACATGGGGACAAATATCGTACTTTTTGGAGAAATGTCCTCTGGTCTGATGACACAAAAATATAACTGTTTGGCCATAATGACCATCGTTATGTTTGCAGGAAAAAGGGGGAGGCTTGCAAGCCGAAGAACACCATCCCAACCGTGAAGCACGGGGGTGGCAGCATCATGTTGTGGGGGTGCTTTTCTGCAGGAGGGACTGGTGTACTTCACAAAATAGATGGCATCATGAGGAGGGAAAATTATGTGGATATATTGAAGCAACATCTCAAGACATCAGTCAGGAAGTTAAAGCTTGGTTGCAAATGGGTCTTCCAAATGGACAATGACCCAAAGCATACTTCCAAAGTTGTGGCAAAATGGCTTAAGGACAACAAAATCAAGGTATTGGAGTGGCCATCACAAAGCCCTGAATTTGTGGGTAGAACTGAAAAAGCGTGTGCGAGCAAGGAGGTCTACAAACCTGACTCAGTTACACCAGCTCTGTCAGGAGGAATGGGCCAAAATTCACCCTATTTATTGTGGGAAGCTTGTGTAAGGCTACGCGAAACGTTTGACCCAATTTAAACAATTTAAAGGCAATGCTACCAAATACTAATTGAGTGTATGTAAACTTCTGACCCACTGGGAATGTGATGAAAGAAATAAAAGCTGAAATAAATCATTCTCTCTATTATTCTGACATTTCACATTAAAATAAAGTGGTGATCCTAACTGACCTAAGACAGGGCATTTTTACTAGGATTAAATGTCAGGAATTGTGAAAAACAGAGTTCACATATATTTGGCTAAGGTGTATGTAAACTTCCGACTTCAACTGTAGATGTGAACTCTCATGGTAAATAGTATGGTCTACAGCTTATCATGAGGTATTCTTCTTTAATATTAGGCATCGCACACCAGCAGTTATTGACAATTAGACACACACACCCACCCCTCGTCAGACGTAGTTGCTCTGTCCTGCTGAAAAACAGAGAAGCCAGCCAGTTCTATATAATCCGTGTCGTCGTTCAGCCAAGTCTCTGTGAAAGTTTTTAATGTCCCGTTGGTAGGATATTCTTAATCTTAAATCGTCCAGTTTGATTTCCAATGATTGCACGTTTGCCAATAATACAGAGGGTAGTGGTGGTTTACTCAATCGCCAGCAAATTTTCACAAGGCACCCAGAACTCTGCCCCCTGTAGTCCCATCTTTTATTCATGTGAATGACGGGGATGAGTGCCTGGTCTCCGGGAAGCAGTATATCCTTCGCGTTGGAATCATTAAAGAAAAAATCTTTGTCCGGGTCAAGGTGAGTAATCGCTGTTCTGATGTCCAGAAGATCTTTTCGGCCATAAGAGACGGTAGTAGCAACATGTACAAAATGAGTTACAAAATATGCAAAAAAACTAACTAAATAGCTGGTTAGGAGCCAGGAAAACGGCAGCCATACCCTCCAACGCCTACATGTTTTCAGATGTGAGCAAGACCTTTAAACAGGTCAACATTCACAATGCTTTTGGGCCTGACGGATTACCAGGACGTGTACTGAGAGCATTTACGTACCAACTAGCAAATGTCTTCACTGAAATGTTCAACCTCTCCCTGACCGAGTCTGTAATACCTATATGTTTAAAGCAGACCACCATAGTCCCTGTGCCCAAGATCGCCAAGGTAACCTGCCTGAATGACTACCTCCCCGTAGTACTCTGAAAGTGCTTTGAAAGGCTGGTCATGGCTCACATCACTCCCCTCCTGTTCTCCCTGTTCAAGCACGACTCCAAAACCATTATTACGTTTGCTGACGACACAACGGTGGTAGGCCTGATCACAGACAACGATGAGGCAGTCTATAGGGAGGAGGTCAGAGACCTGGCAGTGTGGTGCCAGGACAACAACCTCTCCCTCAACGTGAGCAAGACAAAGGAGCTGATGTGGACTACAGGAAAAGGAGCGCCGAACGTGCACCCATTCACTTCGACGGGGCTGTAGTGGAGGGGATCGAGAGTTTCAAGTTCCTTGATGTCCACATCACCAACAAACTGTCATGGTCCAAACACACCAAGACAGTGGTGAAAAGGGCACGACAACGTCTTTTCCCCCTCAGGAGACTGAAAAGATTTGGCATTGGTCCCCAGATCCTCAAAACGCTCTACAGCTGCACCATCGAGAGCATCCTGACCGGTTGCATCACCGCCTGGTATGGCAACTGCTCGGCATCTGACCGTAAGTCGCTACAGAGGGTAGTGCGTACGGCCCAGTACATCACTGAGGCCAAGTTTCCAGCCATCCAGGACCTCTATACTAGGCGGTGTCAGAGGAAGGACCCCAAAAATTGTTAAAGACTCCATCCACTCAAGTCATATACTGTTCTCGCTACCACCGCACGGCAAGCGATACCGGAGCGCCATGTCTAGGTCCAAAAGGCTCCTTAACAGCTTCTACCCCAAGCCATAAGACTGCTGAAGAAATGAATCAAATGGCTACCCGGACTATTTGCTGAGGCTGAGTTAGCTACCAAAGCCAGGGAGGCGGGCACTTCACCGGCCGATGGAGAATCAAAGAAATCCCAAATAGATATATTCCAGATGTCCGTCAGCTAGCCTGCCAATGTGTAAAAAGTTACAAAACTCCCGTAGCCTACTTCACAGAGAACATGCCTAAAAGTTGATAAAACAAAAAGGAGAACAGACGAGGTACTACAATATTAGAGCAAGCAGGTATGATTTTCTCTTTCACTTTGTGCCCAGGTGAAGAAAGCACCTGAGCCGGCCGTGCTAATGGTTTCCCACTAGATAACACAGCCACAAACTTAAATACCTCATACCTTAGTACATTGATCTGGTACCCTGTATATAGCTCCATTCTTGTGTATTTTATTTTTTATTTTTAAACTCTGCATTGTTGGGAAGGGCTCGTAAGCAAGCATTTCATGGTAAAATCCACACCAGTTGTATTCGGTCCATGTGACATAAAATTTGATTTGATTGGTGGATTGTAGCTCACCACCACCAACACTTGGTCTGGAATGTAATTATATACATGCTAGCATGGCTAACCTTAGCCAGCTTGAGCTACACTAGATGACCATAAGTATGAGTTCACCAGTGGCGGTCGGTGCCGTTTAAGATGAGGGAGGATGATCTTTAAAAAAAAAAAAAAAACGTTTTAAACATGGCCTTATTTCTATTACAGCATATTGGATGACTGTCATTCAGATTACATTCACTCAGCTCAGTGTAACATAGATAGGTTTAGGCTACTACATGATACTCAAATTTTCCCTGTACACATCATGAGGTTGCTACAACCTAGCCTATGAATTAAAGTTTACAACGTAGGTGTACAGGTCAAGAGAATATTGAGTAATCAAGGTGACAGACACATTCAATACCGCCTTGCACACTCTTGCCTGCATCTAGCTGATATAGGGTGTAATCATTACTCCAACAGTTGCAAATGAGAGTTTCTATTGGATAAATTCAGGTATGTTTACCCCTGTTTCTTTCAATTTGCTTCCGTTTAAGAAACGTTTTTCAACAGAATCGGAGCAATGAATACACCCCTGATCACACGCAAACACAGTTCACGTTCATACCAGACACATACAAACAGCTCGTTGTATATATAATTCCTTCTCATTTATCTATGCACTCTCCTCCTCTCACCTTTTCCCTTCACTTGTGGACTTCAGTACAGAACACATCAGCTGTCTGTGACCAGGCGAATAAACCTTTCCAAGCCAAACCTTCATATCATTACTGCTAACTGCTACACACAGCTTACTTCATTGTCACGTCATAGTCAACATAGGCATAGCTACTAGAACTAAGCCGTTAGTAAACCCGCTACAATCATGCAGAACAGTGTAATCAGACGCAATCAGTTTAGCAGTTGCACCAGCAGGCCCCAGTGGCAATAAATTAATAAAGCCAAAAGCTTCCCTTGACTTGGAAGAGTTCCACTGTTGGATAGCCATAGTCAGCTAGCTAACATAGCATCCCTCTCTGTTGGAGCCGGGTGTTTGAGTCGGCTAAACTAGCTAGCTGAATTTGACAATAGCTAAGCAAGTGAAAGTGAAAAAAGATATACTACGAAATATAGCTAGCGCTCTCTTTCTCCCTCTCTCTCTTGCTTCTCCTTAATTTTGGAAGAAATTAATTTATTCAAAACTTTCAAATTATTGTCTTTCTCTTTTGAGTAACATTTTATGCACTGCAGTGCTAGCTAGCTGTAGCTTATGCTTTCAGTACTAAATTCATCCTCTGATCCATTGATTGGGTGGACAACATGTCAGTTCATGCTGCAAGAGCTCTTCGTAGTATATAATTTGGAGAATGTCCTCCGGAAGTTGTGATAATTACTGTGCAAGTCTATGGAAGGGGGTGACCACCATCAACCTTCTAAGTTTTGTATTGAAGTCAATGTGCCCAGAGGAGAACAGAAGCTAGCTGTCCTCCGGCTACACCATGGTGCTACCCTACAGAGTGCTGCTGAGGCTACTGTAGACCTTCATTGCAAAACGTTCATTGCAAAAAGTGCGTTTTAATTTATTATTTGGTGATGTGAATATATTTAGTATAGTTTTATCTAAAAAGGATACACTTTTTAATGTTTCACTATTTTTATGAAATTCAATGAGGATGATGGTCCTCAACTTCCTCCTCTTGGGAGCCTCCACTGGTGGACACCTGCTCATCGAACATCTCATTCCAAAATCATGGGCATTAATATGGAGTTGGTCCCACCTTTGCTGCTATAACAGCCTCCACTCTTCTGTGAAGGCTTTCCACTAGATGTTGGAACATTGCTGCGGGGATTTGCTTCCATTCAGCCACAAGAGCATTAGTGAGATCGGGCACTGATGTTGGACGATTAGGCCTGGCTCGCAGTCGGTGTTCCAATTCATCCCAAAGGGGTTTGATGGGGTTGAGGTCAGGACTCTGTGCAAGCCAGTCAAGTTTTTCCACACTGATCTTGACAAAACATTTCTGTATGGACCTCGCTTTGTGAACAGGGGCATTGTCATGCTGAAACCAGAAAGGCCTTCCCAAACTGTTGCCACAAAGTTGAAAGAACACAATCATCTAGAATGTCTTTGTACGCTGTAGCGTTAAGAGTTCTCTTCACTGGAACTAAGGGGCCTGAACTATGAAAAACAGCCCCAGAACATTATTCCTCCTCCACTAAACTTTTCTCCTGGCATCCGCCAAACCCAGATTAATCTGTTGGACTGCCAGATGGTGAAGCGTGATTAATCACTCCAGAGAACGCGCTTCCTCCAGAGTCCAATACACCACTCCAGCCGATGCTTGGTATGGTGCATGGTGATCTTAGGCTTGTGTGCGGCTGCTTTGCCATGGAAACCCATTTCATGAAGCTCCCGACGAACAGTTCTTGTGCTGACGTTGCTTCCAAAGGCAGTTTGGAACTCGGTAGTGAGTGTTGCAACTGAGGACAGACGATTTGTACGCATTGTGCGTTTCAGCACTCAACGTTCCCATTCTGTGAGCTTGTGTCGCGTATCACTTCGTGGCTGAGCCGTTCTTGGTCCTAGACGTTTCCAATTCACAATAACAGCCCTTACAGTTCGGCGAAGCTCTAGCAGGGCAGAAATTTGACGAACTGATTTGTTGGAAAGGTGGGATCCTATGACAATGCCACGTTAAAAGTGACTGAGCTCTTCAGTAAGGCCATTCTACTGCCAATGTTTGTTTATGGAGATTGCATGGCGGCGTGCTCGATTTTATCAGCAACGGGTGTGGCTGAAAAAGCCAAATCCATTCATTTGAAGGGGTGTCCACATACTTTTGTATATATAGAGCATTTTCTGAGCTAACATTCAACTCGGTAGCACAGATTAGATCATCCATGTGACATTGAGAAATAGTGCATTGTGTGTAGTTTAAAAGATATCCAGAAATAAGTTAATAAATATGTAATAGGTAACCAGATAGTGACTACAACTAAGTTACCAAGTCTTTGACCACACTGTCTTGTTATATTGGTGAGTAAAAACACATGCTTCGTACCCTATAATATAGATAGTAATATGAGCGCCTCAAGATGTGAAGACCCTAGTAGATAATTGAGGTGGGTGGAAGCAAAGGGGATTGTAACTGTGACCCACCTTGAAGCCAAAGCCAGGCCAGAGTGTAGCTCTTAATTCACCTGTCTTGACAAAGAGGATTTATGTGGCGGGGTCCAGCTATGAAAGAGATGGGAGACCACGTGGCACCTAGGGTGGAGACAGGGGGAGGTTAATGGGAGGGAAAGGTTGAGGGGGGGATCTGGGAGTAGACTGCTGTCAATATAAGGTCAAGTCAAATGTGAGTGTGTGTGTCTCTGCCTGACTGCCTGTCAGTCAGTTCGTTGCTACTCAAAGCATAGGCTACCTCGGTCAGTATTGCATAGCGATGGAGGACTATTCCTGGCCTCGGCGATGGGATGCCCGCAGGACCAACAGAGATCATCGCGGCGCGGCCAGCATTTTTCATGTTGCGGGTGGGAGCAGGCGGTCAGACAAACGACTTTGGGATGAAATTATTTTTGTTGTCTCGCAGATAATTTGGAAACGGTCGTCTTTGTTGCATTATTCACACACACTCAGAATTCGCTGCTTCAACTTCAGTATCCTACCCAGGGGCGCAACATTGGTTTTAGAAGTGTGGGGGGGGACATAACCTGGCGTGGGGTCTGGGTCTCCTCCAGAAATCTTTTGGGCATCTAAAGCTCATTTCCTCCATTTCTACACAGTCCAAATGACCCATTGGCCCTTCTAGCCCTCTCTATTTAGAACAAATAAAATAAGATAAAATGCACAAGGTCGTCAAGCTAGGCAAGATATCATTATTAAATATGTTTAAATGATTGATAAGACTGAACGAGATCAAAAGTAATTCAGTAATCATTGTGTTGCACCTTTAACCAACAGAGCTCTTTTTACATGCACACAATATAGTTGGGTCGCCCCGTTCTGTCCCTAGGGGTCCACTACTCTGAAGCGCGCCAATCCAACACACTCCACTCAGCTTTAAGATCTCAGTGAAATATTCATGATTGGTTTTGGGTGTGTTAGGCCAAGGCCAAAGTGACAACCCACAAGACAGCAGAGTCCCAGGACTCGGACTGAGCAGCCCAGCAACTAGGGATTGCCTAAATAGGTATTTCCCCTGACGTGGGTATGTTTTCAATACAGACTCATTTTGTTGTACTGTATTCCATTTAAGGCATCCAGACCTTATGAAAGTTGCAAAGTATACCGTTAATCTTGTAATAAATCAAATCTAGTGATACATAATTTTACATTTCTGCCGTCCATTGTGACAATGTGGAAGGATCATCAACCTTACAATTAATGTCAATGCATTTCTTAGCCGATATAAATGCTTGGTTACACAGTTTCTTCTTATAATAGTCTCCACTATCAACATTTCCAAGCAAACAAAAACAGGGAGAAGGGATAATATGTAGACATGCTGAGGTAAAAGAACATACTCTTTGCCAGAATTCAGCCAGCCTTCACAACACCATAACATATGCAAATATGTCCTCTTTTGTGTTTTACACTTCCAGCAGAGGAAATACATTTCTGAGTGCATGATATTCAGTTTCACTCGCATATAGTACGATCTATGGATGGTCTTAAAACTGCAGTAGTTTATGTCTGAGATTAAATTAACATGACTTGGCATTCAAACATATCTGTATACATTCATCATCATCAGTAGCTTCTAGTTTTCCTCACATTTTAGTTTCACATGTTTTGTGTCATCGGGAAAAGCCTCCATCAACCCTTGATACAGTTTGGAAATCAACTTTGGAGGTTTGTCAGACTGCCTGCAAATAGTTTCAATCTCTGAAGCATCTTGCTTGTCTAGTGTTTGCACAGAGAGAATAAAGTGTTTTATCTGCAAAAATTCACCTCAGCTCCATCATAGACTGGTTTTCCCTGGCTACCTGACCCTGCTGAGACCCCTTTCACAATCTGATCCTCCTAAAATGAGGCAAAGAATTACCTTGGTGTACATGTATACTTTATATTATCCAAGAATAGAATCAATGGTTCAATAAATTGACCATTATTCCCAGATCCCAGACTGTACCTTTCAGCTTAAACCGCTGTCCTGTACTGTAGGTCTACCCATCACCTCAACATGGAACTTTGTATCATTCACTGATATTGTTATAATATACTGCAAAATTCACCTGAGCTCCATAGACTGGTATTCCCTGGCTGTCTGACCCTGCCTTGATACCTGTCACCATCTGAACCTAATGAGCAGTGTTGTGTACTGACTATGCACCATGACAATTTTGCCTGTAGAGCTGTTTATTAGTGTGAGTGTGAAAAGCAGCTAGGGAATTAGCTAGGGAAACTGACATATTAATAACGTTACATTGCTATACTGACTCTAATAAAAACTCACATGAGACTGGCTGCATCACTTTATATTTTTTTTACTAGGAACAATGGGTTACAAGCCTTGTTCAAGGGCAGAACGACAGATTATTACCTTGTCAGCTCGGGGATTCGATCTTGCAACCTTTCGGTTACTAGTCCAACACTCTAACGCTTCAAACACACCGACTGTCATTGCGTTTTGATACGCCAGAAGTACATTAATTTACAATGGAACGCTGCGTTTGCCTTGCAGCATTGCGTTATAGTTTTTTAACTTTCGCCCATGCGCACAGTTTAGTTACGTAGAGCTTGGCGCCTTTTATGCTTTGACGTATTGTTTTTTTATAGCTAGCTACGGAGTCAGTTTCATTAGCAGTTGACATGATGCAAGCAGTTTTCAACAATTAGCTAATTTGCATACCCTTGTAAGAAATGCCTCCAGTCTGAGTGATAAGGGAACCATATAAAAATGGATGCGTGATGAAAACTTCCCTTTTCCTCGACAGACCAGGTCAAGCAGGAATATTAAGGTATTGTTGTTATTATATTGCCTTAGCTAGGTGTGAGCTCTTGAAAACTAACGTTAGGTTTATTTTTTAATGTAGCTACAACCATATTAACGTTACTGCTTGGGGTGTTCAATTGCTTATGCTATGCTGTTACTGGTATGTATACACTAGCTGTATATCTGCTAGCTGGATACAGTAAATCAAATCAAATGTATTTATATAGCCCTTCGTACATCAGCTGATATCTCAAAGTGCTGTACAGAAACCCAGCCTAAAACCCCAAACAGCAAGAAATGCAGGTGTAGAAGCACGGTGGCTAGGAAAAACTCCCTAGAAAGGCCAAAACCTAGGAAGAAACCTAGAGAGGAACCAGGCTATGAGGGGTGGCCAGTCCTCTTCTGGCTGTGCCGGGTGGAGATTATAACAGAACATGGCCAAGATGTTCAAATGTTCATAAATGACCAGCATGGTCAAATAATAATAATCACAGTAGTTGTCCAGGGTGCAGCACCTCAGGAGTAAATGTCAGTTGGCTTTTCATAGCCGATCATTAAGAGTATCTCTACCACTCCTGCGGTCTCTAGAGAGTTGAAAACAGCAGGTCTGGGACAGGTAGCACGTCCGGTGAACAGGTCAGGGTTCCAAAGCCGCAGGCAGAACAGTTGAAACTGGAGCAGCAGCACGGCCAGGTGGACTGGGGACAGCAAGGAGTCATCATGTCAGGTCGTCCTGAGGCATGGTCCTAGGGCTCAGGTCCTCCGAGAGAGAGAGAGAAAGAGAGAATTAGAGAGAGCATACTTAAATTCACACAGGACACCGGATAAGACAGGACAAGTAATCCAGATATAACAAACTGACCCTAGCCCCCCGACACATAAACTAATGCAGCATAAATACTGGAGGCTGAGACAGGAGGGGCCAGGAGACACTGTGGCCCCAACCGATGATACCCCAGGACAGGGCCAAACAGGAAGGATATAACCCCACCCACTTTGCCAAGGCACAGCCCCCACACCACTAGAGGGAAAACTTCAACCACCAACTTACCATCCTGAGACAAGGCCGAGTATAGCCCACAAAGATCTCCGCCACGTCACAACCCAGACAGGAAGATCACGTCAGTGACTCAACCCACTCAAGTGACACACCCCTCCTAGGGACGGCATGAAAGAGCACCAGTAAGCCAGTGACTCAGCCCCTGTAATAGGGTTAGAGGCAGAGAACTTGCTAGCGAGATGGTACGTTGTCAGTGTTTGTATTCAGTATCTAGTTTATAGCAAGCTACTTACAAACATCAATTAACATGGCTCTGATTATTTAGAACTTAATGAGGATTTAGTCGTGTGTCAGGTACACACAGACCCCCCCACACCCACACACACAGCTATTAAGTTTCTTAGCCTTACCCTTGTGAAGTCAGTGTCATGTAAGTTATTCTAGTTAATATTTTCATTAGATAATGTTCTGTGTTGGTTTTCTCTGTTAATTTTTTAGACCCTCTAACACACCCCAATCAACCTGGCTCCTATGATTTAGACAATGATGATGCCCCAGAGATGGTAAGTGTCAGGTGCACAAACACACACACACATGGTTTTTTTTCTATCCTTGTGGGGACTTGAGACCTAAACTTGACCTAAAAGAAACATGTTCCCTAGCCCTAAACGTAACCCTAAATTTTATCCTAGCCCTAACCTTAACCATACCCTCATCTTAACCATAACCTTAACCTCAATAACTTAAATGTTAAGGCTACAATTCACCTGGCCCTAATGCCTAACCCTAAACTTAACCCGCAATGCCTAAACCTAATAGTAACCCCAATTCCAACACTATGCCCAATTGTAAGTTTTTCCCTAAAATAAACCCCTGAGCCAAAAATTGCAATTCCCCTCATGGGGACTGCCAAATGTCCCAACAAGGTCCAATTTGTCAGGTTTTTGTGGGGAAATCAGGTACCCACATGTACACATAAATGTGGTACACACACACACATACACACAGACATTCAGTTTCTTAGCCTCGCCCTTGTGAAGTCAAGGTTATGTATTCTATCAAGTATTTTAGTTAGATAATGTTCTGTGGGGCATCAGTAACCATCAGTACCCTGAGGAATCAGTAACAAAGGGGCAACACCTTATGACATGAATGCTCTTTGTTCTGCATCATCACCTGACTGGAACTGCCCTGATAGACCTACTTGCCTTGCTGAATTTGCTTGTCCCCAACTTGGTTCCATCATCTAAATATCTCTTCAAAAAGTTTTTGGGTAATCCAGTCCTGACAGCTGTCTCTCATTTATTTTGTGATGAATGCCAAAATTACTTAGGAAAGCAACCCGAAGACACAAATTGCTCACATCGTGGAACGTCCTTCATCAGAGAAACAAAACATTTATTTTTGTCAATACCTTTGAGGGAACTTCGGCGAGATACACTGGAGAACCATGGAATGGTTATTTTGAGGAAACAGTGAAGGATGAAGAATATGAAATCGAGGATGTCATGGATGGAAAGATGTACCAGACATTACCAAAAGAGAAGAGGCTATCTGCTGATTAACATTAACCTGGAACTGTGAAGGAGTACCCATTTTTAACTCCTCAAATTACTCAGTTTGGCCCCTTCAATTTATCATAAATGAACTGCCTTACATACATCGGAAAGAAAATGTGATGGTTGCAGGACTTTGGTTTGGCCCAGAAAAACCCAGAATGGATACCTTTTTAAAACATTTTATTGATGAATGTTGCAATTTAGCCCAAAACAGAGGACAAATGTCTTCTCCTTGATTTGTTCCTTAGATACAATTGCCAGGCCAGTCCTTCGTTACTGTAAGCAATTCAATGGTGAATATGGTTGTGACTGTTGCTTGCACCCTGGTAAAGTTGTCCCCAAAGGCAGAGGATATGTGAGATCCTGTCCTTACAGTCAACAACTGCAAATTGAAAGATCACACAATCAATTTAAGGATAATGCATTTCATACTGCTCGCACTGACATTCCGCAAAATGGTGTAAAGGGGTTGTCAACTGTTTTTGCTTCCATTGTTCAACATTGTGTTTGGTTTTGTGTCTGATACATGCATTCTGTTCTCCTCGGCATAACTCGACAACTTCTGTCTCTTTATTTGGACACGTTACAGAATTAGACGTTCTACTGCTAAATCTCAAGCCACCAAAGGAAATCACAAGAATACCGTGATCACTGAATACGAGACAATTTTAGAACGCATCGGAGTGTCGTGCATTTCTTCTGTTTTATTCAATCACTAGTTCTATCTCATCTATCTCATCAAAAAAAGTGTGTGAAAGTCGAGACAAAAAAAAGCTTTTTCTTTGGAAGATATCAAGTGTAAATGTATTTATGGATGGCTGGCTTGTCCCTATGCCAAACACTTATGAGAGAGATTAGTTATGGCTGTTTTTTAGAGAGCTGGTTGATGTTATTGAGCTGATTGATAATGAGAGCTGATTCTCATTTGCAATGGTGACCTGGCCAAGAAAAGCATCAACATACTTTAATTCAGGTCCGTCCAGTGTGAGGATATGTTAAGGACGTGCAGCTTCCAGTTAAAACACATGCATTTAGTTTCACTGGAATTGAGCAATAGTTGTAGATCACAGAATGTGTGTTGTATGTCATTGAATCTGTGTGATTCTAATAGTATCACTCATTTATAACTTATCAGGGACATACATCAGTGATGCAAGGGCCATCGCTTATATATTGTATTGTACATGTGGTTCAGTGGAATTGTACATGTTCAGTGGAATAGATGTTTTTTTAAATAAAAATATATTAACATCAATATTACTGGTCAGTTTTTAGTAAGATGCAACATGTTTTTAATGGATTTAATGTATCGAAAGTATCCATCCCAAAAAATCACACTACTTTAAAAGTAACCTGGCTATACCCATGTTGGCATATAAAATAAATATTTGTTGGCTTTCTTTTTTTGCTTGCAGGAAATGTTTTTTCTTCGATAAGTTTCATCACCTCAATTAGAATACTATTACAAACCCGACAGAAATAGCCTATAGGAATGCTTCCAATAACTTCAGGGGAATACTATAGAAAATAATACAGGAACGCTATTTAAATTCATAAGAATAGTATAGAGATACTGCATATTATTTATACTATTGAAATCTTATTGGATATTTTGACGTTATTATAGGTCAAAAATACTATGGAGACTCCTATAATCATTCTATAGTATTTTCATAGCAAAATAATATCATAGCATACTTTAAGCTAACTATAGGGTATTATAAAAAAACGTACAATTTCTTATTAGAATCTTATAGGAATGCAATAGTGCTTTTTCGTAAGGTTCTGTCGAGGGAGGAGCTGTATTTTACATATTGTGTATATGTATTTCTTCTGAACACATTTCCATTCGTTGGCACTGTCAATTCTTGCGAATTTTTTCAAAATACTTACTTTTATGTTCGCTAGCTGGACAGGCAAACGCCAATGAGTACTAAACTGTAAACCAATCAAAACTTGTGTACTATATATCCATGATACTATCTCTGTTGATCACATCTGCCAGTCACTTTATCTGTATCTAAGGTAATAGACAGCTGGTGACATCTCTCGAGATATTGTCATCCGACAAACTGCTATCAGCAGTGGTGTGTATTCATGGATGCCAAGGGAAGCCAGGCTTCCCCAAAAAGTTGACCAAGGAAAAAAGAAACAAAAAAATGAAAATAATTTATCTTTCATCTCTCTCTGTTTCATAATTTTCCTTCAATTCGCAATAGGCTGAATGTATCTCACCAGAGGAGGCATTCAAGTGAGTGAAACAGCACCCCTCTGTTTCTGTATGTGTAGGCCATCTCTCTGATGTTGTCTGGTCCAAAAGAGTACGACATTGTTGCCACAAGCCAGCGAGCATTTGGTATTTTGGGGTATTTTATTAGGATCCCTATTAGCTATTGCGAAAGCAGCTGCTACTCATCCTGGGGTCCACACAAAACATGAAACATGACATAACACTGACCATTAATAGACAAGAACAGCTCAAGGACAGAACTACATAAATTTTAAAAAGGCACACATAGCCTACATATCAGTAAATACACACAAACTATCTAGGTCAAATAAGGGAGAGGCGGTGTGCCGTGAGGTGTTGCTTTATCTGTTTTTTGAAAACAGGTTTGCTGTTCATTTGAGCAATATGAGCTGGAACAGAGTTCCATGCAATAATGGCTCTATATAACACTGCACACATTCTTGAATTTGTTCTGGAATTGAGGACTGTGAAAAGACCCCTGGTGGCATGTCTGGTGGGGTGTGTGTGTCAGAGCTGTGTGTAGGCCAGCAGCATACCACCCTGCATATCACTACTGGCTTGCTTCTGAAGCTAAGCAGGGTTGGTCCTGGTCAGTCCCTGGATGGGAGACAAGATGCTGCTGGAAGTGGTGTTGGGGGGCCAGTAGGAGGTACTCTTTCCTCTGGTCTAAAAAAAAACTATCCCAATGCCCTAGGGCAGTGATTGGGGGTAGTGATTGGGGACACTGCCCTCTGTAGGGTGCTGTCTTTCGGATGGGACGTTAAATGGGAGTCCGTTTAATATAAAAATATAAAAGCAACAAGTTACAGTTTGTGTAAGGACATTGGTCAATTAAAATAAATTCATTAGGCCCTAATCTATGGATTTCACATGACTGGGAAGGGTTGCAGCCATGGGTGGGCTTTAGAGGGCACAGGCCCACATACTGGGTAGCTAGGCCCAGCCAATCAGAATACATTTTCCCCCACAAAAGCCTTCAGTACAAACAGAAATACTCCTCAGACGATCCCGCCGGTAATGAAGCCGGATGTGTCCTGGGCTGGCGTGGTTAAACATGGTGTCTGTGGTTGTGAGGCCAAATTTTCTAAAATGATGTTGGAGGAGGCTTATGGTAGAGAAATTAACAAAAAATGATCTGGCAACAGCTCTGGTGGACATTCCTGCAGTCAGCATGCCAATTGCACGCTCCATCAAAACTTGTGGCATTGTGTTGTGTGACAAAACTGCACATTTTAGAGTGGCCTTATTGTTTGCAGCACAAGGTGCACCTGTGTAATGACCATGCTGTTTAATCAGCTACTTGATATGCCACACCTGTCAGGTGGATCTTGGCAAAAGAAAAATGCTCACTAGCAGGGATGTGAACAAATTTGTGCACATTTGAGAGAAATAAGGAACATTTCGGGGATCTTTTCTTTCAGCTCATGAAACATGGGACAAACCCTTTACATGTTGCGTTTATATTTTTGTTCAGTATAATTTCAACCGTCTCTTTACCACACGTTTTCAGTCTGATCATTTTGATTTCTTCTGCCTGCTACTATGATAAATCACATAGCTAGGACGTTTGCTATCAAGCTACAATATGCACAATATCTAAGGATAGGAAAACATTTTTTAATGCTAAAGCGCAATCTGACTGAGTGACAGTACATTTGGCTGCATGCTGCAAATTGAGGACACAGACACGTACAGTGCATTTGGAAAGTATTCAGACCCCTTTACTTTTTCCACATTTTGTTATGTTACAGCCTTATTCTGAAATGTATTACATCGTTTTTCCCACTCATCACGCTACACACAATAGCCCATAATGACAAAGCAAAAACAGTTTTGACATTTTTGTAAATTAATAAAAAAATGTAAAACTGAAATATTACAGTTACATAAGTTTTCAGAATCTTTACTCAGTCCTTTGTTGAAGCACCCTTGGCAGTGATTACAGCCTCGAGTCTTCTTGGGTATGATGCTACAAGCTTGGCACACCTGTATTTAGGAAGTTTCTCCCATTCTTCTTTGCAGATACTCTCAAGCTCTGTCAAGTTGGATGGGAAGTGTCGCTGCACAGCTATTTTCAGGTCTCTCCAGAGATGTTCGATTAGGTTCAAGTCCTGGCTCTGGCTGGGCCACTCAAGGACATTCAAAGACTTGTCCCGAAGCCACTCCTGCGTTGTCTTGGCTGTCTGCTTAGGGTCGTTGTCCTGTTGGAAGGTGAACCTTTGTCCCAGTCTGAGGTCATGAGCGCTCTGGAGCAGGTTTTCATCTTTCCCTCGATCCTGACTAGTCCCGCAGTCCCTGCCGTTGAAAAACATCCCCACAGCATGATGCTGCCACCACCATGCTTCACCGTAGGGATGGTGCCAGGTTCCCTCCAGAAGTGACGCTTGGCATTCAAGCCAAAGAGTTCAATCTTGGTTTCATCAGACCAGAGAATCTTGTTTATCATGGTCAGAGAGTCCTTTAGGTGCCTTTTGGCAAACTCCAAGTGGGATGTCATGTGCCTTTTACTGAGGAGTGGCTTCCGTTTGGCCACTCTAGCATAAAGGCCTGATTGGTGGAGTGCTGCATAGATGGTTGTTCTTCTGGAAGGTTATCCCATCTCCACAGAGGACCTCTGGAGCTCTGTCAGAGTGACTATCGGGTTCTTGGTCACCTCCTTGACCAAGGCTCTTCATCCCCAATTGCTCAGTTTGGCCAGGCGGCCAGCTCTAGGAAGAGTCTGGGTGGTTCCAAACTTCTTCCATTTAAGAATGATGGAGGCCACTGTTCTTGGGGACCTTCAATGTTGCAGACATTCTTTGGTACCCTTCCCTAGATCTGTGCCTCGACACAATCCTGTCTCGGAGCTCTACGGACAATTCCTTCCACCTCATGGCTTGGTTTTTGCTCTTACATGCACTGTCAACTGTGGAACCTTATATAGACAGGTGTGTGCCTTTCCAAATCATGTCCAATCAATTGAATTTACCACAAGTGGTCTCCAATCAAGTTGTAGAAACATCTCAAGGATGATCAATGGAAACAGGATGCACCTGAGCTCAATTTCGAATCTCATAGCAAAGTAATTAGCGATTTAAAAAAAAATATATACAATTTTTTATATATATGTATATATACAGTGGGGAGAACAAGTATTTGATACACTGCCGATTTTGCAGGTTTTCCTACTTACAAAGCATGTAGAGGTCTGTAATTTTATCATAGGTACAAAAATCCAGAAAATCACATTGTATGATTTTTAAGTAATTAATTTGCATTTTATTGCATGACATAAGTATTTGATACATTAGAAAAGCAGAACTTAATATTTGGTACAGAAACCTTTGTTTGCAATTACAGAGATCATACGTTTCCTGTAGTTCTTGACCAGGTTTGCACACACTGCAGCAGGGATTTTGGCCCACTCCTCCATACAGACCTTCTCCAGATCCTTCAGGTTTCGGGGCTGTCGCTGGGCAATACGGACTTTCAGCTCCCTCAAAAGATTTTCTATTGGGTTCAGGTCTGGAGACTGGCTAGGCCACTCCAGGACCTTGAGATGCTTCTTACGGAGCCACTCCTTAGTTGCCCTGGCTGTGTGTTTCGGGTCGTTGACATGCTGGAAGACCCAGCCACGACCCATCTTCAATGCTCTTACTGAGGGAAGGAGGTTGTTGGCCAAGATCTCACGATACATGGCCCCATCCATCCTCCCCTCAATACGGTGCAGTCGTCCTGTCCCCTTTGCAGAAAAGCATCCCCAAAGAGTGATGTTTCCACCTCCATGCTTCACGGTTGGGATGGTGTTCTTGGGGTTGTACTCATCCTTCTTCTTCCTCCAAACACGGCGAGTGGAGTTTAGACCAAAAAGCTCTATTTTTGTCTCATCAGACCACATGACCTTCTCCCATTCCTCCTCTGGATCATCCAGATGGTCATTGGCAAACTTCAGATGGGCCTGGACATGTGCTGGCTTGAGCAGGGGGACATTGCGTGCGTTGCAGGATTTTAATCCATGACGGCGTAGTGTGTTACTAATGGTTTTCTTTGAGACTGTGGTCCCAGCTCTCTTCAGGTCATTGACCAGGTCCTGCCGTGTAGTTCTGGGCTGATCCCTCACCTTCCTCATGATCATTGATGCCCCACGAGGTGAGATCTTGCATGGAGCCCCAGACCGAGGGTGATTGACTGTCATCTTGAACTTCTTCCATTTTCTAATAATTGCGCCAACAGTTGTTGCCTTCTCACCAAGCTGCTTGCCTATTGTCCTGTAGCCCATCCCAGCCTTGTGCAGGTCTACAATTTTACCCCTGATGTCCTTACACAGCTCTCTGGTCTTGGCCATTGTGGAGAGGTTGGAGTCTGTTTGATTGAGTGTGTGGACAGGTGTCTTTTATACAGGTAACGAGTTCAAACAGGTTCAGTTAATACAGGTAGTGAGTGGAGAACAGGAGGGCTTCTTAAAGAAAAACGAACAGGTCTGTGAGAGCCGGAATTCTTACTGGTTGGTAGGTGATCAAATACTTATGTCATGCAATAAAATGCAAATGAATTACTTAAAAATCATACAATGTGATTTTCTGGATTTTTGTTAGATTCCGTCTCTCACAGTTGAAGTGTACCTATGATAAAAATTACAGACCTCTACATGCTTTGTAAGTAGGAAAACCTGCAAAATCGGCAGTGTATCAAATACTTGTTCTCCCCACTGTATACATATATATATATATACACACACACACATTTGAAAAAATGTCTAAAAACCTGTTTTCGCTTTGTCGTTATGGGGTATTGTGTGTAGATTGATGATAATATATATACATATTTTTTATATTCAATTTTAGAATAAGGCTGTAACGTAGGCTATGCATCCCTCCTATGTGCTGCTTCTAATTTGCATCTTTGTTGCAGTGTGAACATGCAGAGAGGTATTTAGCCAACATCTACTTAGGCATATTACAACACTTACGTTTTTTCCCATCACGAGTATCATCCTATCCGACTATCAACTATCAATTTACGGATATGATTACAAATACAAGTATGGCCATGTCGGGACACCCCTAGTTAAGAAGTTATCTTTCTTGTAATAAGGAGATAATGGATTATTTTGTTTTAATTAGTTATGTAGTTATTTTGTAATAATGAGTGACAGAAATATGCAAAGTGCAATGTCTGGCTTTTTTTTTTTTTTATGTGCAAAAAATGACAAGTGAAATTAATGCCATTGCCTCATCTCTGGTCTGAGTTAAGAAAAACTGCAGACTGGGGTGACTGCCCGTCTCTAATGAAATGTGCCCAACTAGAATCCTCAAGGGTGAAATGTTGCACAGAATGAACCAGTCAATGTTGAAGAAATAAGGTGAAAAGCTGATAGTGTGACAGACAACCTTCGACCTGTACAAGTACTGTACAAATTGTGTTGCATTGACCCCTACATTTATTCCTTACCAAATGGCACATAATTGTTCATATTTCTGACTGGTGAACAATACAGAGAATCCATACGCAAACAGATACTTTACATTGACAACATTTTTCTGACTTATCTATGATCTTAAAAAAATTCAACAACATATCAACAACAAAATATCTGACAGGTTTAAAAAAAAAAAAAGTGGAAGGAACTCTTCCCAATTCTCACTTCCTTGAGCCCAATATGCTTATTCGTCCTCCTCTGGAGTTGTCTCTTCAGTTCCTCTCTCTATCCATTGTTCTCCGTCTTCGTGGGGTTTCTTTAGGACAGTGGCTATTTTATTTAGGAGGAAGAACGTAAACAGCACAGAATCGCATTAGTGGAAACCAAGACTGTTCTCAGGGCAGGCCTGGATATAGCAGGGAACATTTTAGCTCACCCTAACCCTTTTCCTAGCCTTAACCTAATTATCCGAACCTGCCATGTTCAGTGTCAGCCCCGGACAACTAGATTAATGTACGTGGGTAATTTCATGCCAGGATGGCCTAAATATATTTATGAGGTTTTGGATCTTCCTGAAATTAATTCCATAGAAAGGTCCTTTGGGGGTTAGAATGTTTGGCATACATTTGAAGTCTATATGATTATTGAGAAATGATGTATTAAAGTTGTGAAATTTGTGTCATTTTGGCCTTACTCAGGCCTTCTTTAAGACACTTAAATGATGTGTCTGTAAATGCTACTAGGCCAGATTTTTTTGTCATCTAAAATGTTACCATTGTTTTGAAATATGAGTAGTGTTTAGATTAAGCGTTCAATTCATTTACATTAATTTATGGATCATTTAAAATATTACATAATTATCTCAAAAGTATTTTTAGACATATTGTTTGTAACGCTATATTCTTCAAACATGTCAAATTTCCGGAGCTCTCACTTCAAAAGTAGCTGTAACGGCTCTCGTTGGTGGTAGAAAGAGTAGACCAAGGCGCAGCGTGGAAAGTGTTCATGATTTTAATTCCAAAAAACACTCAAACAAAATAGAAAACGAAAACGCACAACCTAATGGTGGGGAAAAGGGCTGCCTAAGTATGATCCCCAATCAGAGACAACGATAGACAGCTGCCTCTGATTGGGAACCACACTCGGCCAAAAACAAAGAAACAGAAAACATCGAATTTCCCACCCGAGTCACACCCTGACCTAACCAAACATAGAGAATAATAAGGATCTCTAAGGTCAGGGTGTGACAGTAGCAGAGAGCCCACTGGAAATGTGATTTATTTGTAGAATATCTTTACAAGATGTCTAATAATTAAGAACATCAAAAAGGGTACTTGAGATATTTATGTTAATATTTTTCTTTGTCCATAAATTCGTGTAAAAAGGTGTATTCTTAACCTAAACACACGGTAAGTTTTCTGGCTTTTTTGCATCTACAGACATATCATTGGAGAAGGCCTGGGTATGGCCAAAATGTCAAACATTTCACAACTTTAATAATTATTTTTGATACAAATTTTGAAGATATGCCAGACATCCTTGACCAAAATGACCTGTTTGGGCTGTCCTTGCACCATGGAATTGCCCATATATGGCCACTGCCAAGACAAATGGCATGACCTATGCAAGTGTGAAGATATCCTTCAGAATGTGATTTGCACAATGATTGTATATATGAAGGATTTGCCTGTCAGGTTACTATCATTCATCCAACCTTGCTGATGAGAGGTAACTATGGTTCACGTGGTGGCACATGTTGTCCAAATGGGTCAGGGAATGGCAGCCACCTGTATTGAGGAAGTGAGCGATTTGATTAATACTGTAGACTCATCATTTTAACAAAAGTGGAAGGAAATAAAACAACTCCACCCTGACTACTTTAGGTCAAGTGGAAGGAATTTCAGTGCATAGGCCTACTGTATGTAATTTTTCTCAGACATGTTTTTCCTCCAACATTCTCATGTTTTCTTCTTGGATGTTAATCTTATTTTCTTTTATGGTAATATGACATTTCTATTAGGAAGTGTGAGTGATATTGATTATAATATTATTATCATTAGACAAAGCTTCACCCAGCTGCAGATACCCTGGATCCCATACATGCGAGTTAACACAAGGACGTGTTTTGGCTTTCCCCTCTACAAAAAACACCTGCCATTCAATTATTCATTATTTAACAAAACACAAAGATTAAAGTAGTTCAGAAATGTCATTTGTTCTTTGTTTTATATCCGCAGAGAACTATCACAGGCTGTTTCTGATATAAAGTAGCTGATCACGGACAGTTTCTAATCCGAAGTGATAGGCACTGACAAACACCCCACCCAGAAGTCCTTGCCTAGCCTCTTGTTTTGGGGTGCTTGTAGCATGCATGTCCTTGTGTCTGTTGAAGTTTCGGTCTCTTGGCTGCAGTGCTGGAACTGATGGCCCTTTCACAAATACCATGCTTACCTCACAGTACGACATTTCAGGTAAGACCCAAATGCAGACTGTGTTGAAGTAACAATGTTTATTACAGCAACAGGGGGAGGCAAAAGACTGGTTATGGCAGGCAGGGGTCGATAATCCAGAGTAGGGGCAAAGGTACAGGACGGCAGTCAGGGTCAAGGGCAGGCAGAGTGGTTATGCAGGCGGGCTCAGAGTTAGGACAGGCAAGGGTCAAAACCAGGACGGCTAGGGAAAGCGAGACTGGGAAAAAGCAGGAGCTGAGAGAAACCACTGGTTGACTTGAATGAACAAGACAAATTGGCCACAGAGAACACAGGTATAAGTACCCAGGGGATAATGGGGAAGATGGGTGACACCTGGAGGGGGGGTGGAGACAAGCACAGGGACAGGTGAAACAGATCAGGGTGTGACGCAGAGAGTGAGGTGTGTACCTTGTGCACTAGAGAGACTTTCATTCCCTAAAACTTGCAGCAGGGGGCGATGCAATACCACATTTGAATTACCCCCACGTTTACCCCGAAGGTTGAATCGAGAATTGACTGCATCTGAAGATGTCATGAAGGATAGGACTTTTTCAAACAGGTAATCCTCTGTTAGTGGTGGGAATGTGGGTCTTTTGACACACACATTATGTCTATCAGGCTTTCTCCCCACTATAACTTCACTATTTGTATAGATCATATCTGCTGGCTGGGAGTAATAACAAGATATACCTTCACCTTTCACAGTCTTTGAAGCATCCTGAAATAGTTCACTATGGCTGGGGTAGCAGTCTGCTGTGCATGGGACATTGGTAGCCAGTCTAGAGTCTAACGTTCCATGATATCATGGTTGCGGCCTGAATGGACTTCAATGGACAGAAATTGGTCAAAATGCTGACCATTGGTTACACTTGAGCTCTCCTGCCGTATGGACTTTCATACATGGAACCCTGACTAACATACATTATTAAGACACTGATGAATGGACGTTTGCCTATTGTGGACATTGTGTGCTTTAAAGGCATGAAATGGAAGAGCATCTCTGTCCTTTATGAAGTGGGTCATGTACTTACCTATATAGAAAATAATAATGAAAATCAACTAAGAATCTTATATGGCAGAAGATCATTTGTACAAAATGTGTCTGTTAAGATTTTTTAATGTTTTGCCTTATATGTCAGTTTTGTATTTCTGTGTGTGTTAACTTATATGTATTTTGTGACTAACACAATTGAATACATGATTGTTGTGATTTTCCTACATAGATATGGTATTACATATATGAGACAAAATACACTACATGGCCAATAGTATGTGAACACCTGCTCATCGAACATCTCATTCCAAATTCATGGGCATTAATATGGAGTTGGTCCCCCCTTTGCTGCTATAACAGCCTCCACTCTACTGGGAAGGCTTTACACTAGATTTTGGGACATTTCTGCAGGGACTTGCATCCATTTAGCCACTAGGCCTGGCTCACAGTCGGCATTCCAGTTCATCCCAAAGGTGTTCGATGGACTTAGGGTCAGGGCACTGTGCAGGCCAGTCAAGTTCTTCCACACCGATCTCGACAAACCATTTCTTTATGTACCTCGTTTTGTGTACGTCATGCTGAAACAGGAAAGGGCCTTCCCCAAACTGTTGCCACAAAGTTGGAAGCATAGAATCGTCTAGAATGTCATTGTATGCTGTAGCATTAAGATTTCCCTTCACTGGAACTAAGGAGCTTGAACCATGAAAAACAGCCCCAGACCATTATTCCTCCTCCACCAAACTTAACAATTGGCACCATGCATTGGGACAGGTAGCCTTCTCCTGCCAGATGGTGAAGCATAATTCATCACTCCAGAGAACGCGTTTCCACTGCTCAAGAGTCCAATGGCGGCGAGCTTTACACCACTCCATCTGTCACTTGGCATTGCGCATGGGGATCTTAGGCTTGTGTGCGGCTGCTCGGCCATGGAAACCCATTTCAGCTCCTGACGAACAGTTATTCTGCTGACGTTGCTTCCAGAGGAAGTTTGGAACTTGGCAGTGAGTGTTGTAACCGAGACAATTTTTACGCGCTACGCGTTTCAGCACTCAGCGGCCCCGTTCTGTGAGCTTGTGTGGCCTTCCACTCTGTGGCTGAGCAGTTGTTGCTCCTAGACGTTTCCACTTCACAATAACAGCACTTACAGTTGACCGGGGCAGCTCTGGCAGGGCCGAAATTTTACGAACTGACTTGTTAGAGAGGTGGCATCCTATGACAGTGCCACGTTGAAAGTCACTGAGCTCTTCAGTAAGGCCATTCTGCTGCCAATGTTTGTCTATGGAGATTGCATTGCTATGTGCTCGATTTATACACCTGTCATCAATGGGTGTGGCTGAAACAGCCAAATCTAATAATTACAAAGTGTGTCCAGATACTTTTGTGTATATAGTGTATGAAAAGTGCATGTTCTGACAATGTAACCTCTACAAAATAAATGTTTTCCTATTAGGTTTCATATTGTTTTTATAAGTCAACATATACAAACCCATGACAATTACTATTAGAAACATATAGCATATATACAGTACCAGTCAGGGTTTTTTGTTTAACACTTTTTTGGTTACTACATGATTCCATTTGTGTTATTTCATAGTTTTGATGTCTTCACTATTATTCTACAGTGTAAAAAATAGTAAAAATAAAGAATAACCCTTGAATGAGTAGCTGTGTCTAAACTTTTGACTGGTACTGTATACAGTGCATTTGGGAAGTATTCAGACCCCTTGACTTTTACCACATTTTGTTACGTTATAGCCTTATTCTAAACTGGATTTATAAAAACATACTCATCAATCTACACACAATACCCCACAATGACAAAGCAAAAACAGTTTTTGCAAATTTCATTTAAAAAAAAATCTGAAATACCTTATTTACATATGTATTCAGACCCTTTGCTATGAGACTCGAAATTGAGCTCAGGTGCATCCTGTTTCCATTTATCATCCTTGAGATATTTCTACAACTTGATTGGAGACCACCTGTGGTAAATTCAATTGATTGGACATGATTTGGAAAGGCACACCTATCTATATAAGGTCCAGTGCATGTCAGAGCAAAAACCAAGCCATGAGGTCGAAAGAATTGTCCGTAGTGCTCCGAGACAAAATTGTGTCAAAGCACAGACCTTTGGCAGGGTTCTGCATTATTGAAGGTCCCCAAGAACACAGTGGCCTCCATCATTCATGAATGGAAGACGTTTGGAACCACCCAGACTCTTCCTAGAGCTGGCTGCCTGGCCAAATTTAGCAATCGGGGGGAGAAGGGCCTTGGTCAGGGAGGTGACCAAGAACCCGATGGTCACTCTGACAGAGCTTCAGAGTTCATCTGTGGAGATGGGAGTACCTTCCAGAAGGACGACCATCTCTGCAGCACTCCACCAGTCAGGCCTTTATGGTAGAGTGGCCAAACGGAAGCCAAAAGGCACATGACAGCCCGCTTGGAGTTTGCCAAAAGGCACCTAAAGGACTCAGACCATGAGAAACAAGATTCTCATGTCTGATGAAACCAAGAAACCGAGAACTCTGGTCTGAATGCCAAGTATCACTTCTGGAGGAAACCTGGCACAATCCCTATGGTGAAGCATGGTGATGGCAACATCATGCTGTGAGGATGTTTTTCAACGGCAGGGACTGGGAAACTTGTCAGGATCAAATCAATTGTTGTTTGTCACATGCGCCGAAATGCTTACTTACAAGCCCTGAACCAACAATGCAGTTTTAAGAAAATACCCCCCAAAAATAAGAGATAAGAATAACAAATGCTTAAATAGCAGCAGGAAAATAACAATAATGGGTTATATACAAGGGGTACCGGTATGAAAATAGTCTGGGTAGCCATTTGATTAGCTGTTCAGGAGTCTTATGGCTTGGGGGTAGAAGCTATTTAGGCGCTTCTTGGACCTAAACTTGGCGCTCCGGTACCACTTGCCGTGCAGTAGCAGAGAGAACAGTCTATGAATAGGGTGGCTGGAGTCTTTGACAATTTTTAAGGCCTTCCTCTGACACCGCCTGTTATAGAGGTCCTGGATGGCAGGAAGCTTGGCCCCAGTGATGTACTGGGCCGTTCGCACTACCCTCTGTGGTGCCTTGCGGTCGGAGGCCGAGCAGTTGCCATACCAGGCAGTGATGCAACCAGTCAGGATGCTCTCGATGGTGCAGCTGTAGAACCTTTTGAGGATCTGAGGACCCATGCCAAATCTTTTCAGTTTCCTGAGGGGGAATAGGTTTGGTCGTGCCCACATAACATTATTGGCATGTTTTTGAATGAGTTATTGATTTCTTTCTTACGAGATGGTCAGCCATGCATGACGTGGTCATATGAGGGGTTAGTGTTGGTGATGTTTGATGTGAAGAAGAGCCTTCAGACCATTCCATTTAGTTTCTTTTCAGGACTTGTAAGAGACACAAAAAGAATCAGAGGAGCAGAGACAAGCAGCTGTCTTCACATTGGCTGAGGTGAGTGTTACCCCGTATATAGCTAGTTCTGGATGCCCCAATCAAGTGGTTGTGTTTGTTATGGTCTCTTATGTGGCCCCTTGGTAGATTGGCATTATACAACACTGTAGGTTGTCCAAAACAGTGAAATATGTTGGTATTACCACAGGATCAACTAGTAGTCTCTCTCTCTCTCTCTCTCTCTTTCATGAGAGCACCTAACAGAGTAAAGCCTTCATATGATAACATTATTGGCATGTTTTTTAATGAGTTGTTGGTACTGATTAGATTGTCAGTGATGCAGAAATGACAAACCAAACACGGGTTCAAATAGCAGCCACTTTCACATGGGCCCAGGTGAGTGATGTTGGTAAAGCTAATTAAATAATGTTGTATGACATTAAATAATCAAAGTGATCTTACTTATTTAACTTAAGACGTAGAAAAAGTCATGACAAAATGCACACTACTGTAAACACACTTCGCCTCCCTCTCTCTCTCCATTCAAATGTTTGTTTCTATCATGTGTGTTGTGGCTTTCTTTCTCCTTTGTGCAAAGTACAGTAGACCAGGGCAAGATTATAATGCAGTAATGGAAAACTAAAATCAAACTGAACCTACATAATTAAACTTCTAATATTGTTTCCTACCACTTGTAGGACAACGTCCCTCAAGAAACAGAGGATACTGGGATGCCCACTCATATGGACTTACAGAAGACCAAAGTCGCCTCTTGATTCTCTCCTTTGCTTTGAGACACGACGCTACTGGTGTGTTGGTGGAAGACCTGCTGACACTTCTACGGTTACATTCTGCTGGGACAAGTGCAGTTCCAGCAAGCAAGTATATTTTTGAGAAACCACTAGCTGGTATTGTAGATCAACTTGAACGTCATCATTACTACAGAGTATGTACAGAGTACCTTGGCAATTCACAAACTAAAGTAGAAACACTCACATGTGTGTCCTGTTCCTCATCTGTAACAGTGAAAGACAGTTTAGAGGAAGGACATTTCTTTATCAATGTCCCATTGAAGGATCAACTGAAAGATCTTCTTGACAATCAGAGTATGCATGATCTAAAGTATGTTTACATGCTGATGACAGTAGTAGATATGTAATACGTGACATAGGGGATGGCACTTTACATCAGACCTTGAAGGCAAACTGTGATGAGGATTTCTTGTCCCTTACATTTAATTGTGATTGTGTACCAGTCGTTCAGTCCTCCAAATTCAGTATTTCGCCAGTACTGTGTTGTGTCAATGAGATACACCCAGAAAGTAAAGATAAGCATGTGCGACTTGTGGTTTGGATCCAGAAAGCCAGATAGGACCTTTTGTAGAGGAATGTGCCACTCTTTTACAGACTTGCTTTGAGTGGCAGCATCCCAGTGAACAGTCATGGAGACACGTCAAGGTGCACACATTATGTTGTGTTTGTGATGCATTAGCAAGACCATTACTACAGAACTTCAAACTATTTCATGGAGATTATGGTTGTGGACTATGCCTTCACCCAAGGGAATTGGAATGTTTAGATGAGAAACCGAACAACAGAGATTACAAAACCACTGTGAAGATAGGAGAAATAGCTATGACATAAGGGCAGACTATTGTGCATAAAGGACTCATTTGCCATTTTGTGTTTACCAAAGTTTGATTTGGAATGGTCCCTGACTACATGCACTGTGTGTTACTTGGAGTGTGCAGACAGATCGGCACTTTTTGAATTGATTCCAAGAGCTAAGCACAGCCATGGTACATTTGTACACAAACCCAAAGAATTGACATACACCTTCTGTCTATAAAACTCCCAACGAGTTCCAAGATCAGTAACTGTAAAAACAGCCAGCTCATCTCCTATTCAAGACCCCAAATTATTTTAGTTTTCTTATTGGAATAAGGTCATGCATCATTATTTTATTAGCCAGTCAGCAGCCTTTATTCACAGGACTTAGGGTAGGACCCCACCAGGCAGGGCCATATTCAGTCAGTAGTTTTCCATCCTGATGACCAACAATTTTTTTCCCTCCTGCTCATTCTACCTCCTGAGGATTTTTTTTTCTTCTGATGTTTGATTGTGTGTGCAGCTAAATGTAAGTGCCTAAATCTTTATGTCTTGTTGTTTGGAGCTAAATAGTGTCTGTTATAAATATGTACCATATGCATACTCCTGCTATCATTAATGTTAGCATTAGTATTGCCATCCAAATGCATTACTATTTAGCATGCTTATTTGCGATTAGCATTTGTTAGCGTTTCTCTGTGGTGCTAGGCTGTTTCATGCTTATTGTGTTTTATAATATGTAGATATTTATACATTATTTGTGCATCTAGCATTTGTTTGGGTCCACATTGACTGTTTAGTTTGTTGACATGTAAATAGGCATATTTTCCCAAATTGTGCTATATACAGAACCACAATTAGTATCAGAGATAGTGGTGTTGTATGTGTGTGCGGATTTTCATTAAAAAACTTGAACTGGAAACAATGCTTCCTCATGTTCTGAACGGACACATTGGTGGTTGCTACCGGCCTTAAAACCCAGCACCTAAGTTTTTTATCCTTATTTATTTTTGGTCCTTCAAATTCCTATAAAAAAACATACACCGAGTGTACAAAACATTAAGGACACCTGCTCTTTCCATGACATGGACTGACCAGATGAATGCAGGTGAAAGCTATGATCCCTTATTGATGTCACTTGTGAAATCCACTTCAATCTGTGTAAATTAAGGGGAGGAGACAGGTTAAAGAAGGATGTTTAAGCCTTGAGACAATTGAGACATGGATTGTGTATTTGTGCCATTCAGAGGGCAACGCCAAAAATGTAAGTGCATTTGAACGGGGTATGGTAGTAGGTGCCAGGCGCACCGGTTTGTGTCAAGAACTGCAAAACTGCTGGGTTTTTCACACTCAACAGTTTCCCGTGTGTATCAAGAATGGTCCACCACCCAAAGGACATCCAGCAAACTTGACACAACTGTGGGAAACATTGGAGTCAACATTGGCCAGCATCCCTGTGGAAAGCTTTCGACACATTGTAGAGTCCATGCCCTGACGAATTGAGGCTCTTCTGACTGCAAAATGGGGGGGGTGCAACTCAATATTAGGAAGGTGTTCCTAATGTTTGGTATACTCAGCTTATATTTTCATGGTCCTTAGGATCCGCAGTAACTGCCACAGCCCAAGGATGCCAGTCACCAGAGAAGATCCTCCACAAGTTGTGGTTTGTCCCAGCCGACAGACTCACCCCCCACATTGTCTAATCGACAAGGCACACACAACAACACACAAACAACACACCACTCCAACGAGTGAGACCAAGAGGAGGCTGTGGGAGGAATTATTTCCTCACAAAACCAGACAAGCACCAGCTACCTTTCTGCGCAAGATGAGAGAAGTTCCCTCTGTTCTTCCAGAACACTCGCAATGTGCCTGCAGCTAATTGGAGAGGAATGTGAGAAGTTGAGACATGAGATAATAGAGCTATCGGACGAGCTAACTTCATCTGCTTCAATGAGTATCCAGCAGTTCAAGTCAGCACCCGGGCTGACCCGCATCTTCATCGGTTGCCATCTCACTGGCCCCCCACAGCAGGTGTATCTCGACTAGAGATCATTAAGATCAACGCCAGCTTGAGCGGTCACAGCTGGTAACAACCAAAGAGGACACACTTTGGTCACAAACGTGATAAGATAGATCAGCTCATTGAAGAACTCAGGATCAGAGAGCTCCCCAACCCAGACCAGTCATCATCATCATCACCTACTCCATTAAACCCTCTCCATCGTGAGCCATTGTACTATCGAGACAGGTCGTCTTCTCATTGCAGTACTCGTAGCCCTACAGTGCCACTTAGAGGGCCGACTTCACGTGATCGCTATCAGCCTTGATTGTTACCGTCAGCCCTCACCTGATCGCTGCTGCCGCCGGCACTCACCTGTCCGCTACCACACAATTTCTCCGTTCAGCCGGGAGTGCACCTACTGTGAACCAACTCCTACCATCCCTAACTTTGTCAATGAAGATCCACAGGACTTTGCAAGGCTGAAGGTTGCCCTCAACAATGTGCTTCCTGTAGATGCAACAGAGCGCTTCAAGTATCAGGTACTGGTGGACCACCTGAATTTGGAAGAGGCTTTGCTCATTGCAGACTCCTACAGCAACAGCAGGAACCCATACTGTACATCTAGAGTGGTGAAATCAAGGCATTTGCTCTGAGGCTGAGTGCCTTGGTTGGCATGCTGGAACAGCTAGGGAGCAATGGATGAACATAACTGAGGTGTGGCTCAATACTTCTCCCGCCTCTTAGCTAAGCTGCCACACGACCTAAGAGCCAGCTTCAAGAGATGTTTGAACCCGATCAAGACACCCATTCCAACCCTTCTGGCATGCAGTTCAGCAGCGACCAAGGCAGGGACCACCCTGGCTCACGCCAAGATCAGCGTAAAGACAAGTCTTCCCCCAAGACCACCACCATCTTCCACGGAGGTGAGCAGAGAAAGGTCATGGGAGAGGCCAAGGAAATATTGCCCATTCTGCAATACCATAAAGCACTAAATGAAAGTGCTCGAACTCCCAGCTCCTTTCCAAAGAACAGATCGAATCCTGGATCAAGATAAATCACAGATGTTGGAAGTTGTTGGAAGCATCAAGTGTACTCTCAAGGCTAAGTGCAAGATGTGTGAGAAGAAACATCTTCAAATTCTCCATGATGTCAACGCTAGCACTACCGCTACCAAAAACGCTAGCACGAGTGCTACAAAGACAGGGTACAAAGGTACGCCACTCCCCTCTTGTGGAAGAAGAACATTTCTCCCTTAGAAGCTCCGAAGGAGGCAGTACTGGCTCATCTGCGAGGGACAGAGAAGCATCTGTCAAAAGATCCAGAGAATGCAGCAGTGTACAACACAGAGGTTGACAACTTGGTGGAGTCCGGCCACGTCAAGAAGGTACCCCCACCAGCAGTCAAAAAGTGCCAAGGTTGGTACATTCCCATCAGTGGGAAGAACAGAGTCGTATTCAACTGTTCTTTCAACTACAGAGGCAAGAGCTTGAATGAGAGGAGTCTTTCAGCGCATCCGGTAACACTGATGTGGCTGTCAGAAGCAACATCAAAGGTATGTTCCATCAAGTCCGCCTGCTACCCGAAGACCAGCCTCCTCTCCGGTTTCTGTGGCGAGACCTGTACTACGATGATCATCCTGATGTCTACGAGTGGCAGTGGCTTCCCTTTGGGAGGACATGTAGTCCCTACTGCGCCACATTCACCCTTCAGAAGTATGTGTTCAACCACAGCGAGCCCGTAGAAGATGTGCACTTCTCTCTAGAACATTATTTCTATGTAAAAAACTGTCTACCAAGCCTCCCCTCTGCGGGTAGCCAAGAATCTGGTGGACAAGCTGAAGCACCTCCTTGCTGAGGGCGGATTCGACCTACGCCAGTGGGCCAGCAACCTTCCAGGTGTCATCAGACACCTACCTCAAGAATCCAGGTCAGACAGCAGTGAGCTCTAGTTCACCCAGGATGGCGTGGAACCCCAAGAGCTTACCCTTGGACTATGATGGTAATGTCTGTCTGACACTCTTGGCTACAAGCAAGGTCAAATAAAGAAAGCTGAGCCCACCATACACAACATATATCAGATCCTTGCCAGTAGAATCCACTCGGCTTCATCGTCCCATACACCACAAGGGCCAAGGTCATGGTCCAGAGGCTTTGAGACAAGAAAAGAGGGTGGGATGACCCAGACCTACCTGAAGATCTTCTCCAAGCGTTGCTTACTTGGGAGAACAAACTTCCACAGCTGCCTCAGGTCACACTGCCATGGTGTTACGTCAGCACCGACATGGACCTCCCAACCAGCACAAGAAGTGTCCATGTCTTCAGTGATGCCTCAGAGTGTGCGTAAGGTGCCGTCTTATACCTCCGCATTGAAGACACCAATTAACGGATCCAAGTGGCATTCCTTGCAGCAAGATCAAGAGTGGCTCTGAAACGACAACAGTCGATGCCAAGACTCGAGCTCTGCGCTTCACTCACCGGTGCCCAGCTGGCCGTGGTCCTCAGAAGAGGACTCACCCTGGAGATCCATGACTTCATATACTGGTGGGATTCTACAACCGTCTTAACTTGGCTCCAGTCAGACTCCTGCAGGTACAAAGTATTTGTTGGAACAAGAGTCACAGACATACAGGAGCTCACGGATCCCCAATCCTGTTGTTACGTGGACACGGAGAGCAATCCAGCTGACGATATCACACGTGGGAAGACACTGTCTCAGCCAGTCCCTCCGGGCAGCCGTCTGGTGACTGTGGCCCCTGAGTACGACAACGACACTGGACTGATCCATGTTAGAAGTCGCCTTCGGAGATGTGATCAGCTGGGCCCTGTCATCCTTCATCCAGTGGTCCTGGACACAGCTTATCCAGTCACAAGGCCACTGATAAAAAAAATTGACGAGCAGCTGTGGCATCCGGGCCAAGAGAGGGTGTTTGCGGTTGTATGTAAAGGGTTCTGGATTCTGAGGGGGAAGGGCAGGTATCCGTCGTTTCCAGCTTGCTTGCGCCAAATGCAGGAAGTGGCGAAGCCAGCCTACAAGCCCACATTCTTTTCTACAGGTGTGGACTGCTTTGGACCGTATGTTATCAAGAATCAAAAAGAAATTAAAAGAGATGGTGCATCATCTTTAAGTGCATGACCACCCAGGTTGTACATGTGGATCTACTGATGAACATGGATACCGATTTGTTCCTGACGGCATTGAGACGAATCATCGCTTGCAGAGGAAAGCCTTTTAAGATCTTGTCCGATTGAGGAACACATTTATCGAGAGCTATAGCAGTGGTGTTGTGTGTGTCTGTGTGCGCGTGTGTGTGTGTGGATCTTCATTAATACCCTTGAACTGGAAATACTGCTTCCTCGTGTTCTGGACAGAAACTCTGTGGTGGTTGCTACCGATCTAAAAACCCAGCACCTACATTTTTTATCCTTATTTTTATTGGTCCTTTGCCAAAGCGTAGTACACTGGGGTCCTTTGTGAGCCCACCCAGCCTTTATGTTTGAGGATACGGATACCTCCTGAAACAAGTGAAATGCAGTAATGTGCAAACAAGGGGTGTTTTCCGTGCTTTTCCTCGTAGACTGACACCTCCCTAACCAATGCAACAGCAGAAGTTAAATAGTTTGTTAATAAAATGAGAACTGTATAGCATCATGTCAAGACGTTTGCAAAGTTCACTGAGGTGACTGCCCTTGGGTCACCAAACGTAAGAGTTATATTGGATAGTGATCGAGCTGCCCCTAAACATGATGAGAGAGGTTCCCGTAAACTCTGTGGCGAGGTGATACAAGAGAGTTGCTGTGATGGAGAAATAGTTCATGGTCAGACCTATAGCAAGACATAACACAAAAACAACTCAGTAGTTATTTTGAAGGATGGGAGTATTTTTAGAATCTCCCACTTTCTTAACATGGGTGATCAGTGTTTGTATACCATAGGAAAGTATGGCCATTGCATGGTGCAGAAGTTGGCCAGAGGATCTCTGATCAGAACACTGACCTACATGTCAACCATCTACTTCCCATCAGACTTTCACAAAGCCATACACACTAATCAGGTAGTCAGACCATGCATGCATATTCAGTGTCCACAGTCCAGCTCCATTGCATATTACTGTAATTGAAAGGAATGTGAACCAAATGTGAAGAATGCCATGTTTGTATCATCACAATCAAATTCTATGTATAAATACAAAGGTTGGTTTGCTTGTAGTTTTGTAGACTTTTCATTGGGGCACAGAAAAACAATCTACAGTAGAAATAAATAAAGGTGACTACAATGGAGGAAAACAACTGATAATACTATATAGGCCTCAATCCACACCAAAACAATGTTCTATATTGGAAGTTCACTTTGTTGGAGATGATGACCTAGGAGTAACCCAAAGTTACGTATAAGTAACCCAACTTATTTCTCTACATGTCCGCAATATTGTAAAAATCATAACAATCAGACAGTCCCCATTCTCCAAATCTTTCCATATATTGTACATGGTATGACACTGATGGGATAGTTTAGAATATTGTGCAGTAGTATATACTGATTGCCGGACACGGTGAACACAATTGTAGACATTTCTCTTCTGATGAAGACAATGTGTTAATATTCTGTGAGCAAAACACAGTGAATTTTGTATTTACTCATGATATTTGTATTCAATGTTTTGCAAAAGGTAGTCTATGCATGTCATGGAGTGGACCTTCCTCGCACCCAAAGATGAAATTTGAACTTTCTACAGAACACAATAAATGAAATGATTCATGAAATTAGCCTCTGTACTTGTTATGATCCAAGTGCTTTGAAATGTGTATTTCCCATGTATGTGAGACCTTACATGTCTCTCAATGATTTATATACAACACATGCAACATTTCTGTTTGGCTAAAGCTTGCCCATCCATATAAGTCAGATATTACAAGGATCTACTGTGGGTCTTGTATGTGTATTTGATGCCATATGTATTACTTACAAGTTTCAGGTAGAACATATACAAATCTTGTAATATTCTTATATATCGTTCCATATGGATAAATTAATATTTGGGTATGTCTAAAGATTAATGTGGTTCGATAATTCCCATAAACCCAGGGACAACAAAAGAATACGGCTAGGGCATAGTCTTCCCTAATTACTCGCAATCCTTTGGCTGAGTCTGAATACCGCTCACTTGTAGGGTCAGCTTGGATGTCACATGTAATGTTGGTTTAACTTAGTGTCACTGGCAACCAAAAAGGCTAGTAAAAGTTGGTTTGAAGTAGTGCTGAACAATTCATCAAATTCACATCTAATCGCAATATTGACATGTGCAATATCCATATCACAAGAGATCATATCGCAGGAGATCATATCGCAGGAGATCATATCACAAGAGATCATATCGCAGGAGATCATATCGCAGGAGATCATATCACAAGAGATCATATCGCAGGAGATCATATCACAAGAGATCATATCGCAGGAGATCATATCACAAGAGATCATATCGCAGGAGATCATATCGCAGGAGATCATATCACAAGAGATCATATCGCAGGAGATCATATCGCAGGAGATCATATCACAAGAGATCCTATCGCAGGAGATCATATCGCAGGAGATCATATCACAAGAGATCATATCGCATGCAATATTTTTGAAATGCCACTCAGGCGCGTGTAACTTCCGTTTTTAGAATTGACCCTGTTTGTCGTCTCTCTCCCTCTCTCCTCTTGCGCCTGCTTCCTACACACAAATCCCTGCCCTGTCACAGTTACTCCTCGCTGTCAGATTCGCTATACTGTTAGGGCAGATGTGTTCAACAGATTGCTCCAATCAAGAATGATGATTCTTTGCTTCTTAATATAAATAATTATATTTCTATGATTCCATCCGTTAACCCAAATGTTTTAATCTATATCGCATGTAAAATCACAATCACAATATTTGGTATTAAAAAAACGCCGGTACGGTGCAGCCCTAGTTTGAACAATTTATTCCCATGTTTAAAACATATTGCCCCTGTGGGACGAGAGCTAAAGGCTGTGTGTGCAAGGAGCAGAAAGAAAAGACTCAGAACCGGACTAGATGGGTACATTTACAACTTTAGAGATCTCATTAAATATTGAGATCACATCCTATTGCATGGGGAGCGATAGTGTTTCAACCCACCCCAATGTCCTAAAGTAACCTTGTGTGGAGTGGGGTTCCATGTGGGCTGGATTTTGTGTGTGATGTCATATTTCAGATCAGGCTGTCCAACCTTGGCCAATCAGTTTAAGGCAGGAGGTTTGGGGGAGGCAGTCATAGAGTAGAAGAGCAGCTGGCGAGATCAGTTACAGCCCTGAAGAGCAAAATATTAACCTAAATGAGAGTGGCTGAAGCTCAGACCACCTCTACTTATGACAGCTGTGTTTCTCTGGAGGTAAACCAGATCAGACAAGAAGTTGAATTAGGTTTTACGTCTCCATTTCAGTCTAAGACACATTACATTGTCTGGCCTATATTGTGATCTGTCATGATTAGTTCCTCTCAGTGTCCCTGGAGGCGAAAGAAACACACACCTGTTCAGGCGAGGTGCTGGCTAGCGGAGTAGAACACTTGAAAAAGAAAAGGAGAGCCGCACACTCTAGGAGCTCAGGCACAATAATTTAATAACCAACGTTTCGACAGACAAGCTGTCTTCATCAGGGTATAATGACAAACACTGCAGGTCACTTGTTTATATAGTGTCAAAGGACACACACAGGTGTCTGTAATCATGAACGTGTGTCTTGATATCATTGGTTAATTTACAGATAAATAGAACATACAAAAAACATGAATGGATAACATACGATCATAGATACAATTTGGCTACATAGGCCAACAAACATTTACAATGAATAGCAAAATCACAAGAATGGCTTCAGATCAAAGTCTATGTTGAGACCGAGGTCACCCCCTCTCCGATATAACGTAGGTACGAAATCGAATGGTTCACTTCCTAAAAGTGGGCCACAACTGGGTACGTTGAGTTTTTGCACCTAATGGTGCTACGATGCTCAGAGATTCATCCTTTAATTCTCGCTTTGTTTTACCCACATAATTTTTACCACAAGGACAAGTTATAAGATAAATAACTGCCTTAGTGGAGCATGTGATAACACCTTTGATTGGAATCTGTTTCCCTGTTTGGGTATGTCCCTGGCATTAAAACAGTTACAGTTCATCAGTTGTTCTTCATCTACTACAAATTACAAATTAATTGTTCGAAGGCACATTGACAGTTTTTTCACCTTGTCGACTCTAACCCCTAGGCAGTGGCATGTATTCATGGATGGCTTCCCCCCAAAATTTACCAATAAAAAAAACAAACATTTCTTAAATGTCCTTAAATTCGCAAGAGGCTAAATGTAATCTCACTGGAGAAAGCATCCGAGCGAGCAAAACAGCGCCCCTCTGTCTCAGTATGTGTAGTCCATCTATCTGATGCTGTCTGGTCAAAAAGAATATGACGTTATTGCCGCCCGTAGCATTGAGTGCAAGGGAAGCTAGAGAGCATTTGGCCTCCCTTGATAGCCAAACAGCGCTGAGTTAAACTAAGTGAGGTCAGTTGTGAATGGTCCTGTGCCATTCACAATACATGCAATATGTTTTGTGGACTTCACCGGACAAATGTTGCGCTCCGGTTTTGAACTGAAACAAAGCTGTGGTTGAATTTATTCTGCCACTGTGTCTTCTTATTGTCTCTGCCTTAGGCCTATATTTCACAGTGTCAAGGAATATGAACTAACAGGTTATAGAGCGAACAACGCAATTATCACAACACAGGTTGTAGTATGGCTTTTTTTCCTGGCTTGGCTTCCCTGGTGATTTTACCCACGCAACGCTACTGCCACAAGGCTACCTGCCACCTTATATAGTAACCTGGCTTTGACACTGGCTTTATATAGGAACCTGGCTTTGACATGGGCTTTATATAGGAACCTGGCTTTGACATGGGCTTTATATAGGAACCTGGCTTTGACACTGGCTTTATATAGGAACCTGGCTTTATATAAGAACCTGGCTTTGACACTGGATTTGACACTCAATGCGGAGACTGAGAGTGCACCATAGTTCAGTCAAGTCAATGGGTTGCCTTGTTCCGTTAGGGATGGGAATGTCTCTATTGCAGTTTCCCAAACTTAAAACGTCCACATTTGTTCCTTGAATGAGTATATTTGCAAGTAAAAGGAGGTCGTTGAAAACACTACAGTACAGGTTTTTACTTCCCTTTTATTAGTCTGATGAGAATATTTTGATTTGTGTTCTACATTGCTCCCCAAAATATATAAATGGTCTATTATAAAACGTTCTCCAAGTAGATTGGATGTTGGGTGTATCCTCTTTTCCTTTTGGGGGGAAGTATTAATGAAGTCATGTCACAAAGAGCATGACACTATGATCAGACACTTCATATCTCTGTCTCACACACTGTGTCCAATAGGAGTTTCCAGCATATCATGATCTAATACAACTAAATAAAGATAACTTCTCACCCTAATTCATGTTAGTGTGACCATGTCAACCACAATTTACTTCCACAATTTACTTCATGACCTCTGTCATTACCACTATGAAACTCTAACACCATTGTAATGAAACTGCTGTTTCCTATTTCACATTAATCTTCGCTCATTTTATTTCAAAGGACTCCCTAACTTAAACATAAACCCCAGCATAACAACAAGTCTGAATACGCCTTGGGCTGTGTGTGTTCCTTTCCAATGGTACACTACATGACCAAAAGTATGTGGACGCATGCTGATTTTGGAACATCTCATTCCAGAATCATGGGCATTAATATGGAGTTTGTCCCCCCTTTGCTGCTATATCAACCTCTACTTGTCTGGGAAGGCTTTCCACTATATGTTGGAACATTGCTACGGGGACTTGCTTCCATTCAGCCACAAGAGCATTAGTTAGGTCGGGCACTGATGTTGGGTGATTAGGCCTGGCTCGCAGTCTGCGTTCCAATTCCTCCCAAAGCTGTTGGATGGGGTTGAGGTCAGGGCTCTGTGCAGGCCAGTCAAGATCTTCCACACCGATCTCGGCAAACCATTTGTGTATGGACCTCACTTCGTGCACGGGGGCATTGTCATGCTGAAACAGGAGAGTGCCTTCCCCAAGCTAGTCATCTTGATTACTTTCTTATGTCATTCTCTCTGGCACCAAAAGTAAAACAAGTGTTGATAGGGGACAGAATGCGGTCGAACCATCACATAATTGGCATATCCAGTTGAAGTCGGAAGTTTACATACACCTTAGCCAAATACATTTAAACTCCGTTTTTCACAATTCCTGACATTTAATCTTAGTAAAAATTCCCTGTCTTAGGTCAGTTAGGATCACCACTTTATTTTAAGAATGTGAAATGTCAGAATAATAGTAGAGAGAATGATTTATTTCAGCTTTGATTTATTTCATCACATTCCCAGTGGGTCAGAAGTTTACATACACTCAATTAGTATTTGGTAGCATTGTCTTAAAATGGTTTAACTTGGGTCAAACGTTTCAGGTAGCCTTCCACAACCTTCCCACGATAAGTTGGGTGAATTTTGTCCCATTCCTCCTGACAGTGCTGGTGTAATTGAGTCAGGTTTGTAGGCCTCCTTCAGGTGTTTGGAAATTGCTGATTTTATTTTGATTTTCCCATGATGTCAAGCAAAGAGACACTGAGTTTGAAGGTAGGCCTTGAAATACATCCACAGGTACACCTCCAATTGACTCAAATGATATCAATTAGCCTATCAGAAGCTTCTAAAGCTATTACATCATTTTCTAGAATTTTCCAAACTGTTTAAAGGCACAGTCAAACTTCTGAACCACTGGAATAGTGATACAGTGAATGATAAGTGAAATAATCTGTCTGTAAACAATTGTTGGAAAAATTACTTGTGCCATTCACAAAGTAGATGTTCTAACCAACTTGCCAAAACTATAGTTTGTTAACAAGAAATTTGTGGAGTGGTTGAAAAACAAGTTTTAATGACTCCAACCTAGGTGTATGTAAACTTCTGACTTCAACTGTGTATGTATATGGGTATGTATATGGGTATGTGTATGTATGTACTGTATATAGATATATATTTATTTACCCCAAAAATATATGGGGGGGTTGGAAATGATGCAGACAATTACATTGATGGAAGCAACTATCTATCCGCAATATTAAACCTGATCCACCCCCTAAAAAATTAAATAAAAAGGGCCTTCCCCAAACTGTTGCCACAAAGTTGGAAGCACAGAATCGTCTAGAATATCATTGTATGCTGTAGCGTTAAGATTTCCCTTCACTGGAACTAAGGGACCTAACCCAAACCATGAAAAACAGCCCCAGACCATTATTCCTCCTGCAACAAACTTTACAGTTGGCACAATGCATTCGGGCAGGTAACGTTCTCCTGGCATCCACCAAACCCAGATTTGTCCTTCGGACTGCCAGATAGTGAAGAGTGATTCATCACTCCATTTAGATTTCAGGTAGAATTTCCCTGTACATTTACAGCATTATACTGGCATCACAGATGCCAGCTTAATACTGTAGTGATGCTGTAATATGTAATATGCTGTAATATGTTTTACAGTGCTATTTTCCTTACTGTAAAGACATTTTACAGCATCCTTGCTGTAATTTTTTACAGTAAGGAAAACAGTATTGTAACGCAACATTACAGTATTAAGCTGGCAACTCTGGTGCCAGGATAATACTGTAAATCTACAGTGAAATTCTACCTGATATCTAAATGTAAGAAAAACAATACATTTGTACATAGAATATGTTTATTCAAATTGGTAACAACATTAAAAACGAATTAACAACATAATTGAAAATAGAAGTAACAAGAAGTTAACATATATGTAACCAAATAAGAGAATCATTACAACACTAATGTAAAAACTATATTGTGTGCCTGTGTGTGTGGGTTGTGGGGGAGAGAGATAAAGAGATAGAGGTGAGACAAGAATTAAAATTGGGAGTGGGTACAATCCTAGATCTTCAGATTCAGAGCTCTGAGCTCCAACATGCAGGACTAAGTGAAATAAAACAATAAAAAGAATAATAAAAAAATCAATAACAATATATACATACTGGATGTCCTGGCATGAGCAGCTATCTAGTCACATTCCACAGTGAGACAGACATTATGAATACACCCAAATACTGCCTTCTGATGTTGCTTATCTACTCTGGCGGACCCAATGCGGGTAGAATTACTTTTATTTAGTCCTGTGTGATACTTGACACCGTTGTTAGCTTAGTGTTGAGGTTTGACTCGTCACGCGATGCAGGGGGATCTTGCACCGTTGTTCCCATTCATTGGCCTCCCATTAGCTTGGAACTGTCAGTTAAGACAGGAGATCTGCCTAAGCTTGTCCTCTGTGGAATCCTTTGACCAACAAACACATAGGCCTTCCCCACTGGGCACAGACCTCAATTCAACATCTATTCCACATTAGTTCAACTTAATTTCATTGAAATGACACGGATACAACAGTGATTAAACCAGTGTGTGCCCAGTGGGACATTGATGCGAAGGCCTTCATGCGATGTTGAAGCTGTGTTTTGCTTGATTTTGCTCTCTGAAAACAGATCCAGTACAGCGGATCTCTTCCATCTATATTCTGAAGAATTTGAAGGTATGACATTTCAGGGACTCGTGGCATCATAATCCAACATACTGTAGCCTGCCTCCCCTCAAAAATACAATCTGCCTGCCTTTCTCTATCTCTCTCCCCACTCCATCTCTCACTAACTCCCACCTGTCTGTCTCTTACCAGATGAGAGGGGTTCCTCCTGCCACGGCTCTGTCATCCAGGGCCAGTTTGAGGGTTCCATCCTTACAGCCAATGGGGCGTATCATGTAGAGCCCATCCACAGATACACCAGCCAGCCCTCACAACACCACTCAATCATCTACCATGAGGACGACATAGGTAAGAGGATTGTTGAACATCTAATGAGTGTTCTTCTTAAATGTATATCAATTGCTATATTGCTTCCTCAAAATGATATGGTCTATTACAAACGATTCTCAAAATATATCTGCCATTGTGTCACATGGGTATGTATACACCCTTCCTCATTTTTGGAATGAGGAAATTTATATAAAGCTATAATCAGACCATGACCTCATCTACCAAAGGTCAAGCTGACATATTGTATGACATCATGGTCAGATGAAATGGACTAACGCTCAATGCCATGGCCTGACACCTCCTTACCAGACCAGAGCAGACCATGGCATTGATGAAAACAGAGAGGATCCTGCACGAGGGCCAGACTAATGGCTGTCTATTGTTCCCTATCTCTCCTTTTATCCTAACCCAGTTTTAAACCAGCAGGCTGTGGGCTGGGGTTACCGTGGGTCACTGATCCAGTCATGCACTGTGCTGTTCAGAGCAGACAGGGGGTAACGGGTTAACAGAGTCCTCTTATGCTCTGGGGTGTGGGAAGAGGTGGAGACTCACTCAGAGCTCCAGCCAAAGAAAATAAAAACCTAAGATGATGCAGTGTCAGGTGACCTTCCTCCCAAGCCTGGGAACCCTTTGAGCTGGGTAGGCCTCTGAGAGGGCCTTACTAGAGAGGTTTGGCCAGATGGCACTCATTGGAAAGAGCCGTCATCCTATTTAACGTGTGCTTGTGCGTGTTTCAGTGTAAGATGAATTCCAGGAAAGAGGTTAGCTTCCTAAAACTATATTACGCACACAAAGCACAACCCATTGGTTTCTCAAGCTTTTTGTATCCCCCCAATAAACAACTGTAGCAAAACTGTCATCTTTTGCTACACATGCACATACACATAGGTTTGTTTGTAAATAGGCCGTTAGGAACAGCCCTCCAGGCAGACAGACTGTCTGTTTAACATCTTACTAACATTACTTTTATCAACAGACTGTCTGACTAATTATTAGGACTTTTTATTTATTTAGCCAACTCGGCAAGTCAGTTAAGAACAAACTCTTATTTACAATGACAGCCTACCCCAGCCAAACCCTAACCCAGACGACACTGGGCCAATTGTGCACAGCCCTATGGGACACCCAATCACGGCCAGTTGTGATACAGCCTGGAATCAAACCTGGGTTTGTAGTGACACCTCTAGCACTGAGATGCAGTGCCTTAGACTGCTGCACCACTCAGGAAGTCATGGTACATGAGGTGTGTGTCACATAAATTTACTCCATGAAGACCGAGCTCATAACAATGTTATGAAGGCACCGTGGAAGAAGTTTTACCACCCGTGTGGTTATAAAGCATTGAGGTTATCTCCAATGGCTTGATAAGAGTAGTCTTTTGAAGTGTGTGTGTATGTGCGCGTGCGTCTCCTCCAGGGAGGAGATAGAGCGGTGGGGGCAGGCTAGTACTGACAGGTCCCCATGCTGTGTAGAGTCCTGGCAGACAACCCACATTTAAACAATATCAGAGAGAGGAGTGTCCGACTGTTTCTGTGTGTGAGCTCTCCATGGTAAACCCTGGTCACGTGACCTCTCTTTTGAAGTCACACCACCTTGGTGTGAGAGAAGGATCACTATTGAGTATTTGTCATGCTCGCTGGGGCTCTGTCATTCAGCCTGCCAGCTCTCCTTCCGCTCTGGGTATCATTAGTTAAGAGGCTCACTCATGAAAACATACTTAGACATCCCCGCCAACACCCTGCAAGCAAGCAGATTGACAAAGTCTCTAGTTCTGCTTGTAGGTGAAGAACAAAACAAAAACAACAGTGAAGCATATGTATTCCAGATGTGTGAAATCATTTTTGCTTAAAGATCGATTCAAAAGATGGGCAGCCCTCACACAGTGCTTTCACACATTGTTCATATTGCAGTCCTGTGTAGCTCAGTTGGTAGAGCATGGAGCTTGCAACACCAGGGTTGTGGGTTCAACTCCCATGGGGGACTAGTATGAACAAAATAAAAAAAGTATGAGAAATGTATGAAGTAAATGACTAAAATGTGTGTTGTAAAGGAACAGCTGTTGCATTTCATCCAGCATCGAAGACTGATTTCAGTCCCTTCATGGAGGTTTTTGCGGAAAGAAACCGTGTTGGGAAATACCCCCTGTGACCACGCTTGCAACACCCCCACAAGATCTTCTCCTGGCCCGGGTTGATGACATGACTTTAAGCCCACCAAGGATGACGTCTAAGGGTGGCTACTTTTAGCAAATTACTCTGTTACTTTGACATAACTTTTAAATTAGCACGTGGCCAAGTTCTCCTATAGGATTTAACATTAACTCTAAAAAATATATCTGGTGACTGGGGGTTCTGATGTACTCTGTGGCTGAGTATGGCAGCGTCTCAGTGGACGTTTTATGGAATACACTTTTAGTCCTGAATTGGTTTGATCTTCAGGTAAACCGAACAGGAAATCCACCTATGGTTTTTATGATGGATGTAGTACTTTTCAAACGTGCATGTTACAATAGGCTGTGTAATAGGCTGTTTAAACTATGTATGGGATATTTCTCTTCTGCAGTGAGACAGATTGAGTTTAGTTATTTAAGTTGGCAAAGAACTATGCCTTTTTTTAAGAGTTTGGCTGCACGGTCCAGAAACTTCTAGAGCGTTTGCTTATTTTTGTCTCCCCACGCATGCATAGTTGAGAGAGAGCCCAACTCTTCATCTCTGAGGCTCAGGGTCAATGGGTCAACGCCCGGCATTTAACCCCCTCCCCCTCTCCCCAGTCCAACATCCCCACCCATGCCATCTATAGAGCCAACAACTCTCATTGGTCATAGGTGCCAGAGCAGAATGGTGTGACCCAATCACGAGTGTTTGATGGAGCGACAGGTCGCCCAGGCGGCAGCCTGGCAGTAGTATTTTCTCAGTCCTCCACGGTTCAACAATCAGGTCTTCCTCTGTCAGCCCTCCAATCTGGGTCGCCAATTATTAACATGGCAGAAATCCAGGAAATCACATGTTAAAGTGATTATTGTTATGTCATACAGATGCACAGTGCCTTCGGAAAGTATTCAGACCTCTTGACTTTTTCCACATTTTGTTACGTTACAGCCTTAATCTATTTTTTTTTTTATTTTTTTAATAACAAACAGAATACCTTATTTACATAATTGTTCAGACCCTTTGCTATGAGACTCGAAATTGAGCTCAGGTGCATCCTGTTTCCATTGATCATCCTTGAGATGTTTCTACAACTTGATTGGTGTCCACCTGTGGTACATTCAATTGATTGGACATGATCTGGAAAGGCACACACCTGTCTATATAAGGTCCCACAATTGACAGTGCATGTCAGAGCAAAAACCAAGCCATGATGTGGAAGGAATTGTCCGTAGAGCTCCGAGACAGGATTGTGTCGAGGCACAGATCTGGGAAAGGGTACCAAAACATTTCTGCAGCATTGAAGGTCCCCAAGAACACAGTGGCCTCCATGATTTTTGAATGGAGAAAGTTTGGAACCACCAAGGCTCTTCCTAGAGCTGCCCACCCGGCCAAACTGAGCAATCGGGGGAGAAGAGCCTTGGTCAGGGAGGTGACCAAGAACCTGATGGTCACTCTGACAGATGGGAGAACCTTCCAGAAGGACAATCATCTCTGCAGCACTCCACCAATCAGGCCTTTATGGTAGAGTGGCCAGACGGAAGCCACTCCTCAGTAAAAGGCACATGACAGCCCACTTGGGGTTTGCCAAAATGCACCTAAAAACTCTCAGACCATAAGAAACAAGATTCTCTGGTCTGATGAAACTCAGATTGAACTCTTTGGCCTGAATGCCAAGCATTACGTCTGGAGAAAACCTGGCACCATCTCTACAGTGAAGCATGGTGGTGGCAGCATCATGCTGTGGGGATGTTTTTCAGCAGCAGGTACTGGGAGACTATTCAGGATCGAGGAAAAGATGAACGGAGCAAAGTACAGAGAGATCCTTGATGAAATCCGATTCCAGAGCGCTCAGGACCACAGACTGGGGCGAAGGTTCACCTTCCAACAGGACAACGACCCTAAGCACACAGCCAAGACAATGTAGGAGTGGGTTTGGGACAAGTCTCTGAATGTCCTTGAATGGTCCAGCCAGAGCCCGGACTTGAACCCGATCGAACATCTCTGGAGAGACCTGAAAATAGCTGTGCAGCAACGCTCCCCATCCAACCGGACAGAGCTTGAGAGGTTCCTTGGTGTCCACATCACCAACAAATGATCATGGTCCAAACACACCAAGACAGTTGTGAAGGGGGCACGACAACACCTTTTCCCCCTCAGGAGACTGCTTCAATGTTTGTCAGACCATGTGACATCCCGAAAATCGGTCTTCTCACCAAAACGTCTGTAGCGTCCGAACCGTTTGACCTACGAACTATTTTGACAAAAAAGGGGAGAATCTCACGAACACGAACACAATGGAGGTCTCCATTTTACTCTACAACCCCCATAAGTGTCACAGGAATCGTCTGAAGGTAACCGGTACCGGTTTTAAAATATGTATGGAAGTATGAAGGTAGTTTTGTGCCTCCTCAAAAAAGGGGTTAAATACTGTATGTGTACAAAAAATAGACCATATTTACGGAGCTTTCTTATATTTCAGACACTTCAAAACCTTTTACAGTCTTTTTTGCCATTTATTAATGTGTTATTCAATGTGTTTTTGCTGGGCTATTGCAGTAAAGGCCAAATTCAATATTTTGTCAAATATATATATATATATATATATATATATACTGTATATATATAAATATACAGTGGGCTCCAAAATTACTGGCACCCCTGACTGGCAATGCACAAACAATAGTTTAAAAAATAGAAACAATTTAATTATAGAGAAACTCAAAATACCAACATGTGAGAAATACTGTACTTTATTAATGTTTCAATGGAACCCACCAAAATCATCTAATTATTTAATACAAAATACATTTCACCAAAATCAAGGTTTTATAATTATTGGCACTCCTCATTTAGTACTTAGTGCCACCACCTCTGGCAGGGATAACAGCATGGTCTTTTCCTGTAATGTTTGACAAGGTTAAGGAACACATTTGGAGGGATTTTGGACCATTCCTCTATGCAGATCCTTTCAAGATCCTTCACATTCTTGGGTTTGTGCTTATCAACTGCCCTCTTCAACTCAGCCCACAGGTTTTCGATTGGATTGAGGACCGGCGACTGAGATGGCCATGGCAGAACATTGATTTTGTTGTCACAGAACCATTTCTGTGTGGATCTTGAGGTCTGTTTTGGGTCATTGTCTTGTTGGAAAGTCCACATACGGCCAAGTCCCAGCCTTCTGGCAGAGGCAACCAGATTGTCAGACAAAATTGCCTGATACTTGGTGGAATTCATTATGCCATCAATCTTAACCAGTGCCTCTGGACCTCTGGAATTAAAACAGCCCCAAAACATGACTGACCCACCACCATATTTAACCGTGGGTATGAGGTGCCTCTCCTTGTATGCATCTCTGTTTCGACGCCAAACATGCTGATGCTGTATCTGACCAAAACGTTCAATTTTGGTCTCATCTGACCAGAGCACCTTCTTCCAATCATAATTTAAATGACGTTTGGCAAACTCCAAGCGCTTGCATCTGTGTCTTGGGGTCATTAAGGGCTTTCTTCTGGCAACCCTTCCAAAGAGCCTGTGGTTGTGGAGGTGGCGTCTGATGGTGCTTTTTGAAACCTGGTGACCCCAAGATGCCACCAAGGCCTGCAATTCTTTCACAGTGATTCTTGGGAATTTTGTTGCTTCTCTCACGATCCTCCTCCCTATCCTGGGGGGCAAAATGCATTTGCGTCCTCTACCCGTGAGGATTTCAACTGTTCCATATCTTTTGAATTTTTTAATAATTGCCCTGACAGTGCTCAGTCATATATTCAATCGTTTGTGGATCTTCTTGTAGCCATTACCAGATTTATGAAGGTCTACGACCATCTGTCCCTTTTGAACTGCCAGTTCTTTTCTTCATGGTGTTGGATGACAAACGGATATTGATGCGTGTTAACTCATTTTTATACCATCGTGAAAAAGGAAGTGATGTAATGGCTCAATATAGTTCCTTAACACTTAGATAAACTTAAATAAGTGGAATATAATTCCTGGTTTAATTTTGGTAGATGTTATTTACAATAATATTTAAGGGTGCCATTAATTGTGAAACCTTGATTTGGAGGACATTGATTTTTAATTAAATCAATAAATGCTTTTGGTGGGTTCCATTGAAACATTAATAAAGTACAGTATTTTTCACAAGTTGGTATTTTGAGTTTATCTCTATAATTATATTGTTTATATTTTTTTAAGGATTGTTTGTGCATTGCCAGTCAGGGGTGCCAGTAATTTTGGAGCCCATTGTATATATATTATACCTAAAGGGGTTCTGAAATGCAAAACAAATAGCTAAATGATCCACAGTTTGACCATCTTAAAACAATTCCATATGTCAGCTAAGAAGAAAGGTCCTTTCAATAGAGTTTCAGACACTTGTAGAATCTATGCCAAGGTGCATTGAAGCTGTTCTAGCTTGTGGTGGCCTAACGACCTATTATAATGGCGCTGGAGGGGATCGCTGCCGTTTTACGGGCTCCTAAACAACTGTGCTATTTTTATATATATTTTTTTGCGTTGTTTGTAACTTATTTTGTACATAATGTTGCTGCTACAGTCTCTTATGACCGAAAAAACTTCTGGATATCAGAACAGCGATCACTGGACGAAGATATTTTCTTTAATGAGTCAGCGTTCAAAACCATAGTGCCCACAAAGCTCATCACTAAGCCAAGGACCCTGGGACTAAACACCTCCCTCTGCAACTGGATCCTGGACTTCCTGATGGGCCGCCCCCAGGTGGTAAGGGTAGGCAACAACACATCTGACACACTGATCCTCAACACGGTGGCCCCTCAGAGGTGCGTGCTTAGTCCCCTCCTGTACTCCCTGTTCACCCACGACTGCGTGGCCAAGCACAACTCCAACACCATCATTAAGTTTGCTGATGACACAACAGTGGTAGGCCTGATCACTGACAACGATGAGACAGCCTATAGGGAGGAGGACAGAGACCTGGCAGTGTGGTGCCAGGATAACAACCTCTCCCTCAACGTGAGCAAGACAAAGGAGCTGATCATGGACTACAGGAAAAGGAGGGACGAACATGCCCCCATTCACATCAACAGGCTGTAGTGGAGCGGGTCGAGTGTTTCAAGTTCCTTGGTGTTCACATCACCAACAAACTATCATGTATCATGGTCCAAACACATCAAGACAGTTGTGAAGAGGGCACGACAACACCTTTTCCCCCTCAGGAGACTGAAATAATTTGGCATGGGTCCCCAGATGGTATGGTAACTGCTCGGCATCTGACCGTAAATCGCTACAGAGGGTAGTGTGTACAGCCCAGTACATCACTGGGGTCAAGCTTCCTGCCATCCAGGACCTATATACTAGGCAGTGTCAGAGGAAGGTCCCAATTGTCCCAAATCCCAAATTGTCAAAGACCCAAGCAATAAGACTGCTGAACAATTAATCAAATGGCCACTTGGACTATTTACATTGACAACCCCCCCTTCTTTGTTTTTACACTGCTGCTACTAGCTGCTTATTATCAATGCATAGTCACTTTACCCCTACCTTGATTTGATTTGACACTATGTCGTTTCCTTTATTTTGGCAGTTACCTGTATGCATCAATTTATGGAAACAAAATGTCGCCCTTGACAGCATGGCTACTCAATTATTTAAAAAAGTTCTGAGGGTTCATGGTCCCTGAGTTCTAATTCAAATTCAGACAATTGATTGTGGTTCAGGGAAACCACATGCCCTTTGCACCTTTGTAGTTGATAATAGTAAGTATTAGCCTCATGAGACATGGAGTAGATTCCAGATCTCTGTATACAACTTGGAGATTTTCCATGTCATCCAGTCTGTTGTGTACATGAAGTTATCAGGAAACACAACTGCTCTTATCTACCAAGCCAGTTATTAGTAATTTAGGTCCTTATTGATAAAAAGTAGCTGTGCAACTCGTATTTCAACACTACAAACACATGTTCACTGCTTCCTGCCAGAGAGGAAATGCTGTTTGATGTTTCAGGTGTCCACACGCGCCAACACATACAGTGAGTCATTAACCTTCTCCGGCCATGGCTTATATTTCAGCAATCCAGCCTCCATTAACCTAGACTAGTGGGTGTGCCGGTCATCAGTGTGTTGATTTTACACAACACCATATTAGGGCCAATACTGGTGGATTATCCACAATCATGTGACCACCTCCTACGCTTAAATGGAGGAGTAGAACATAGTACAAGGCCCCTTACCTTTGGCCTACTGCAATGACTGTTTGATAGGAATTCAGATTGCTGCAGTTGTTAGAAAGAGTCTTTGCTTTTACGGGAAAACATCAGTGTACAATCAAGATAAATATTACGAATTGAGTTGCTAGTTGCAAATTAAAAAGTCAATGTGTTTGATGCTTATTTATAAACCCCTCTTAGGCCTCACTCCCCCCTATCTGAGATATCTACTGCAGCCCTCATCCTCCACATACAACACCCGTTCTGCCAGTCACATTCTATTAAAGGTCCTTCTTGACCTTTGTGCTGTTGTCTGTGCCCAATAATGTTTGTACCATGTTTTGTGCTGCTACCATGTTGTGTTGCTGCCATGTTGTTGTTATTTTGTGTTGCTACCATGCTGTGTTGTCATGTGTTGCTGCCTTGCTATGTTGTTGTCTTAGGTCTCTCTTTATGTCCTGTTGTGTTGTCTCTCTTGTTGTGATGTGTGTTTTGTCCTATATTTATTTTGTATTTTTTAAAATTGTTTTTAATCCCAGGCCCCAGTCCCCGCAGGAGGCCTTTTGCCTTCTGGTAGGCCATCATTGTAAATAATAATTTGTTCTTAACTGACTTGCCTAGTTAAATAAAGGTTACATTTAGATAAATAAAAAATACATTTGTATTTGATACCCTGAAGAACCGTGATGAATTAAGGCAGAAACATGCATTTTTTGTGAAAACTTCAAGAGGCTGTATATGTGTTGCACATTTGGGTTAAGATGTACATCTCTTTAAATGTTTAACTGTGTAGTTGTGCATGTGTTCATGTGTTCATGTGTGCATGTGTTCATGTGTTCATGTATGCATGTGTTCACGTGTTCATGTGTGCATGTGTTCATACAGTAAAATATATATTTTTAAATATATATATATCTTTTTTTACCAAATTAGTGCACAAGGCTTTTACTACTGTATTTTACCTGTATGAGCAGAGAAAAATACTCGTCAGCAGAGCAGGGATAAAAATCCACACAGATTCTCCTCCCAATGGAAGCAGCCATGACGGGTTCTGTGGTGCAGAGCGTCTGCAGCGGCTTGCCCAAAGCATCAGACCTAATAAAGTAGGCCAGACATCACCTCACACACACACACACACACACACACACACACACACACACACACACACACACACACACACACACACACACACACACACACACACACAGTGTTTGGTACTAGTATTGGCACCATTATGGCGTAGTGTTTGACAGAACTCATGATAAAATGACAGGTAAGAGAAAATATAAGAGAAAAGAGTGCCCACATAAACTCAGCAAAAAAAGAAACGTCCTCTCACTGTCAACAGCGTTTATTTTCAACAAACTTAACATGTGTAAATATATTCATGAACATAACAAGATTCAACAACTGAGACATAAACTGAACAAGTTCCACAGATATGTGACTAACAGAAATTGAATAATGTGTCCCTGAATGAGCAGTATGGCTGGTGGCATTGTCATGCTGGAGGGTCATGTCAGGATGAACCTGCAGGAAGGGTACCACATGAGGGAGGAGGATGTCTTCCCTGTAACGCACAGCGTTGAGATTGCCTGCAATGACAACAAGCTCAGTCCGATGATGCTGTGACACACCACCCCAGACCATGACGGATCCTCCACCTCCAAATCGATCCCGCTCCAGAGTACAGGCCTTGGTGTAACGTTCATTCCTTCGACGATAAACACGAATCCGACCATCACCCCTGGTGAGACAAACCCGCGACTCGTCAGTGAAGAGCACTTTTTGCCAGTCCTGTCTGGTCCAGCGATGGTGGGTTTCTGCCCATAGGCAATGTTGTTGCCGGTGATGTCTGGTGAGGACCTGCCTACAACAGGCCTACAGGCACAAACCCGTCATCCAGTCCCTGTCCCGCAGGTGTGATGTTCGGATGTACCGATCCTGTGCAGGTGTTGTTACACGTGGTCTGCCACTTCGAGGACGATCAGCTGTCCGTCCTGTCTCCCTGTAGCGCTGTCTTAGGCGTCTCACAGTACAAACTTTGCAATTTATTGCCCTGGCCACATCTGCAGTCCTCATGCCTCCTTGCAACGTGCCTAAGGCATGTTAACGCAGATGAGCAGGAACCTTGGGCATCTTATTTTTGGTGTTTTTCAGAGTCAGTAGAAAGGCCTCTTTAGTGTCCTAAGTTTTCATATCTGCGACCGTCTGTAAGCTGTTAGTGTCTTAACGACCGTTCCACAGGTGAATGTTCATTAATTGTTTATGGTTCATAGAACAAGCATGGGAAACAGTGTTTAAACCCTTTACAATGAAGATTTGTGAAGTTATTTGGATTTTTACGAATTATCTTTGAAAGACAGGGTCCTGAAAAAGGGACGTTTCTTTTTTTGCTGAGTTTAGTATTGATTTGATGATCTGCAGATACAGTAGCTATTGCAGGTCATATTATGTTTAGAGCTATAAGCTACCCTGTAAATTGATTAAATAAACAGCAGGTATGACTTTGCGTGTCAGCTCCATGAATAATCTATTATAGGCAGGCCATTGTCTCTAAGGCATGAGGCTAGTTTGGTTATGGTCCCTATATCTTGATCAACAATGGGTACAGGGAGATTTGAACATATACAGAACATCATGTAAAGTTATTTATAGCCACATGCTTGGAAACATACATCATTTCCTTTATTTTGAGATTAGCTATAAAATGGATTGAGCAGATGTTGTTCCATGAGGAATTTTCCATCCTGCTGAACCCGTTCTCTCCCCTCAAACACGTTCCCACGGGTGACTGGCCCTCTGTCTATGTGGCAGACGTATTGCCTTTTTTTTTTTTACCGGACAATGTGATTTTAACAACAAACCTTAGCGTTGCCCAAAAGGGTAATAACCATACATTTGTGGTGGTGTGAGAATGCACAAGGCCGTAAAGCTAAATAGCTCATGTTCTTGTTGAAAGGTTATGACTAAACTCCTATTTTGTCATTTTGAGCATGGCTATCTAGTGACTACCATCTCATGTGACTTCAACAGGAAGTTCCGGTGTCCAGGTCGAAGAGAACATCGGACAATTCTAAAACCAGCTGCCTGCTCTATCTCCCTGCCGACCACTTCTACTACAGGAAGTTCAAGAGCGTTGAAGCTGTTGTGGCTCAGGTGATTGGTCTAAAGAAATGTGAACCCAGATGTTATTGCGCATGTAGCGAATTGCTTGTGTTCCTAGCTTCAACAGAGCAGTAGTATCTAACAATTCACAACAATACACACAAATCTAAAAGTAAAATAATGGAATTAAGAATATATACAGTTGAAGTCAGAAGTTTACATACACCTTAGCCAAATACATTTATACTCAGTTTTTCACAATTCCTGACATTTAATCCAAGTAAATATTCCCTGTTTTAGGTCAGTTAGGATCACCACTTTATTTTAAGAATGTGAAATGTCCAAATAATAGTCGGAAGTTTATATACACTTTAGGTTGGTGTCATTAAAACTTGTTTATTCAACCACTCCACAAATTTCTTGTTAACAAACTATAGTTTTGGCATGTCGGTTAGGACATCTACTTTGTGCATGACACAAGTAATTTTTCCAACAATTGTTTACAGACAGATTATTTCACTTATCATTCACTGTATCACTATTCCAGTGGGTCAGAAGTTTACATACACTAAGTTGACTGTGCCTTTAAACAGCTTGTAAAATTCCAGAAAATGATGTCATGGCTTTAGAAGCTTCTGATAGGCTAATTGATATCATTTGAGTGAATTGGAGGTGTACCTGTGGATGTATTTCAAGACCTATCTTCAAACTCAGTGCCTCTTTGCTTGACATCATGGAAAAATCAAAAGAAATCAAGACCTCAGAAAAAAAATTGTAGACCTCCACAAGTCTGGTTCATCCTTGGGAGCAATTTCCTAGCGTCTGAAGGTACCACGTTCATCTGTACAAACAATAGTATGCCAGTATAAACACCATGTTACCACGCAGCCGTCATACCGCTCAGGAAGGAGACGCGTTCTGTCTCCTAGAGATGAACGTACATTGGTGCAAAAAGAGCAAATCAATCCCAGAACAACAGCAAAGGACCTTGTGAAGATGCTGGAGGAAACAGGTACAAAAGTATCTATATTCACAGTCAAATGAGTTCTATATCTACATAACCTGAAAGGCTGCTCAGCAAGGAAGAAGCCACTGCTCCAAAACCGCCATAAAAAAGCCAGACTACGGTTTGCAACTACACATGGGGACAAATATCGTACTTTTTGGAGAAATGTCCTCAGGTCTGATGAAACAAAAATAGAACTGTTTGGCCATAATGACCATCGTTATGTTTGGAGGAAAAAGGGGGGCGCTTGCAAGCCGAAGAACACCATTCCAACCGTGAAGCACGGGGTGGCAGCATCATGTTGTGGGGGTGCTTTGCTGCAGGAGGGGCTTGTGCACTTCACAAAATAAATGGCATCATGAGGATGGAAAATTATGTGGATATATTGAAGCAACATCTCAAGACATCAGTCAGGAAGTTAAAACTTGGTCGCAAATGGGTCTTCCAAATGGCCAATGACCCCAAGCATACTTCCAAAGTTGTGGCAAAATGGCTTAAGGACAACATGTCAAGGTTTTGGAGTGGCCATCACAAAGCCCTGACCTCAATCCTATAGAAGATTTGTGGGCAGAACTGAAAAAGCGTGTGCGAACAAGGATCCTACAAACCTGACTCAGTTACACCAGCTCTGTCAGGAGGAATGGGCCAAAATTCAACCAACTTATTGTGGGAAGCTTGTGGAAGGCTACCCGAAACATTTGACCCAAGTTAAACAATTTCAAGACAATGCTACCAAATACTAATTGAGTGTATGTAAACTTCTGACCCACTGGGAAAGAAATAAAAGCTGAAATTTATCATTCTCTCTACTATTATTCTGACATTTCACATTCTTAAAATAAAGTGGTAATCCTAACTGACCTAAGACAGGGAATTATTACTAGTATTAAATGTCAGGAATTGTGAAAAACTGAGTTTAAATGTATTTGGCTAAGGTGTATGTAAACTTCCGACTTCAACTGTATATGGCGCAGCAGCCTCTAAGGTGCAGGGTTGAGTAACTGGGTGGTAGCCGGCTAGTGATGGCTATTTAACAGTTGGATGGCCTTGAGATCGAAGCTGTTTTTCAGTCTCTCGGTTTCAGCTTTGATACACCTGTAATGACCTCGCCTTCTGGGTGGTAGCGTGGGTGAACAGGCCGTGGCTCGGGTGGTTGATGTCCTTGATGATCTGCTTGGCCTTCCTGTGACATTGGTTGCTGTACTGTAGGTGTCCTGGAGGGTTGGCAGTGTGCCCCCGGTGTTGCGTTGGGAAGATCGCACCACCCTCTGGAGAGCCCTGCGATTGCGGGCTATGCAGTTGCCGTACCAGGCGTTGATGCAGCCTGAAATAATGCAGCCTGGATGCTCTCAATTGTGCATCTGTAAAAATTTGTGAGGGTCTTAGTGGCTAAGCTGAATTTCTTCAGCCTCCTGAGGTTGAAGAGGCACTGTTGCGCCTTCTTCACCACACTGTCTTTGTGGGTGGACCATTTCAGATTGTCAGTGATGTGTACGCCGAGGAACTTGAAGCTTTTCACCTTCTCCACTGCTGTCCTGTCGATGTGGATAGAGGCGTGCTCCCTCTGCTGTTTCCTGAAGTCCACGATCAGCTCTTTTGTTTTGTTGATGTTGATGGAGAGGTTATTTTCCTAGCACCGGTCCTCCAGGGCCCTCACCTCCTCCCTGTAGGCTGTCTCATCATTTTTGGTAATCAGGCCTACTACTGTTGTGTCGTCTGCAAACTTGATGATTGAGTTGGAGGCGTGCTTGGCCACGCAGTCACGGGTGAACAGGGTGTACAGGAAGGGGCTGAGCACGTACCCTTATGGGCCGGTGAGTTGAGGATCAGCGAAGTGGAGGTGTTGTTTCCTACCTTCACCACCTGGGGGTGGCCCATCAGGAAGTCCAGGACCCAGTTGCAAAGGGCGGGGTTCAGACCCAGGTCCCAAGCTTAATGATGAGCTTGGAGGGTACTATGGTGTTGAAGGCTGAGCTATAGTCAATGAACAGCATTCTTACATAGGTATTCCTCTTGTCCAGATAGGATCCATGTCTATGTAAGGGGGTTTGAAGTGTCTGTCCTTTCAGCCCAGTGTCCAAATACTTTCCAAAGTTTTTACTCCAAATTTCCATTTATGGAATGGTGAGAGAATTAATTTCCTTTTTGGACTGATAAGCAACCTCCGCCCTTTCCGTCTGCCATTTGTGAGTTGGTTCAATGGGAAGGGAGTCTGCCACATCTGACCTGTTCTGTGTTTCATGATCCAGAGAACGTGCAGTACATTTGAAACCCTAGCATGCTAGATGCCGTCATTATGTACTATTAGTATGCCAGAGATAAGGCATCAGGATTTCCCTGTCTCTCAGTAACCCCATCCGTTCTATTTACCTTTGTTCTCAGAAGTTGTGTCCAGAACTGGAGTTACTACTCGATATCGGATACATCTGGACAAAAGCTCACTGACTTGTTTTGGGTCATTTGCAATTGGGTTAACCATTGTCCAACATATTTAGGCCTTCCCTGCCGTCTATCGATATCGGAACTCCTTTTCGGGAATTATAGTTTTCTTTCAGAATTTGATGAAAACCATTGATAACTTTAGAGCTTTTGGATCTCGACTGTCTGTCAAACAAGTTATTTAAAGCTTTGCTACATAAACCAGACATCAAAGCAATCCTAATAGTGTTTGATGTTATTCAGGATTAGTTAGATTGAATAAAAGATAAATGTCAAAAGTTCAATGCTGCTATTCAGTCAGATGACTGGAGACATGTTGGAATTCCATTTGGTATGTTCAGTATGAGTTAATTAATTTAGCTTTTGATGTTGAACGTTCAGGCGTTAAAGACACCCCACCTTTTCTGTGCCAACTGCCAAGCCCTCTCTTCTCCTGACCACACAGGTGCTGTGGCACCACACTGGCAGGGATTAGGAGAGAGCTTCAGGGCACATGGTGCCATATGTTTCAAGGCAGTGTGCCAGGTGTAAGCGCTAGCTGCCCCATAAGTTAACCCAATGCTAAGGGCATATCAACACAGGTTCTAGTGCTATTTGGCTGCCTTCCCCTCCACAGGCCCTCAGCTACAGTCTGTGCCAGCTACACCCTTCAGAATGTAGTAACACCACTGTCATGCCCAGCACTATGCTGGGGCTGCCAAGATGGCTGCAGCCAAGTCCTTGTTCCAGGATAGATTCCCCTGGGTGTTTGTGGGACTGTGAGCCCCCATGCACATGACACAGTCCCAGTCCCTGCAGCCCCAGAGACCTGTAGTGAACTCTGGCGTAACTGGCGGACTGACTGGGTCAAAGGCTCACCGCCCCGCCCACCAAACAGCCTGCCTGTCCACCCGCCGTCTGCCTGACTGGCTGGGATGCTGTGCAATAAATGTCCGTATGGCAGTGATTTAAGTGTCTGTGTGGAAACGTCCCATAATGGAACAATGGTAAACAGTGGGTCAGAACATACTGTATGATGGTCAGGATTAGAGATTGTCACACATTGATCTGGGAGTCTGGTGACATAACTTCATCTTAAAAAAGAAAAGGAAAAGCGTCACACTCTAAGAGCGCCGATGCAATCTTTTATTTCCTCAGCTGCGACAGCCAAGCTGTCTTCATTGGGATATACTGACATACAGCACAGGTCACCAGTTTATATAGGGTTTCAAAGGACTCGTGCAGGTGTTTGTAATTATGGCCGGCCGTGGCATGATTTCATTGGTCGATTTACCAATATCAATAGTACATATAAAAAAGCATGAATAAATAACATACGATCATAGATACAATTAGGCTACATCATATAGGCCTACAAACACAATATTAGTTACAATGGATAGCAAAAACACAATAATCACAGGAATGGCTTCAGATCAAACTCTGAGAGCAAAGGGAGCGAGGGGCTTTAAATTAAAGATTCGGGCAGCCTCTCGTTTTAACAAAGAATTGTGAAGGCCACGACGTGTTCGATGCCAATATAGTGAAGGGACGAAATAGGGTGGTTCGCATCCGAAAAGTGGGCAACAACTGCGTACTCACGTTTTTGCACCTAATTGTTCTACGGTGCTCAGAGATTCTTACTTTTAGTTCTCGCTTCATTTTGCCCACATAATTTTTACCACACCGACAAGTTATTAGATAAATAACTGCCTTAGTGGAGCACTTGATAACACCTTTCATTGGGATCTGTTTCTCTGTTTGGGGGGTTTTGAAGGATCAACATTTGTAAGTGCCATTGCATTGAGCGCAGCCATTACACTTGTGGTATCTATCTGGTGGTGGCGCAAGGAGACTGTGGGGGGGTATTTTGTTGTGGTAAATCAGAGGTTACCAATTGATCTCTGAGATTTCTACCCCGGGAGAATAGGACCAAGGGAGGGTGCGAAAACACATTACCGATACTGTCGTCGGATTTTAGAATGTGCTAATATTTGTGGACGATTCCCTTAATTTGTTCAGAGCATTTTGAATAGCGCGTAGTGAGAACTCAATAATTATTATTTTTGTCTCGATTTTGTTTTAGATTTTCTCAACATCCATGTTTTGTACCCCCTTTCAATGAATTTTCTTTGAATCTCAGCCATGTTTCTGTTGAAGTTTGATTGTTTTTTGCAAATTCTTTTGATTTGACAGAATTGGCTGTCGGGCAAACTGTTTTTCAAGGGACGCGGGTGGCATCTATCAGCCTTCAACAAACTGTTACGATCAGTGGGTTTCTTGTAAAGATCTGTATATATAACATTATCCACACAAATAATCAATTTATAAATTGATAAGTGCTATTGATAAGAGACAGGTAAATGAGTAATCCGTTTGGAGAAGGGGATTGTAAATACACATAGCAATTGTTTTAGATTATTTTTCCTGATGATCCTTGGAGACTAATGTGAAACCAACCATATGGAAGCAAACTGAAAATCATATCAACATGACATGTACTGCGGCCCTGTAACATAGATGCAGGGAGTCAGGAAGCAAGTGCAGTTAGTGAGTTTAATGACGAAAAACATAGGGAGGGGTCTTACATGGAAAAATAAACAATATTTCCTGGTGGGTGATAACAAAGGAGTGCTAGATAAAGGGGAAGCAATCGGTAATGATTGAATCCAGGTGTGCCTCATGATGGGACGCATGTGTGCGTAATGAGGGTTGCCAGGTGTGCGTAATAACCGGTGGTTAGTAGACCGGCGACGTCGAGTGCCGGAGAGGGGGAGCGGGAGTAGGTGACAGTACCTCACCCCCGACGCGCGGCACCAACCGCAGGACGACGCCGGCCAGGAGGACGGCCCCAAGTGCGAGGAGCAGGCCGGTCCGGATAGCGAAGGTGGAATTCTTAGATGATGTGGGGATCTAGAATGTCGGCCACCGGAACTCAGCACCGCTCCTCTGGACCGTACCCCTCCCAGTCCACCAGGTACTGGAGCTGACCCCCACGACGTCGGGATTCCAGGAGTGATCTGACGGCATAGGCACGGCTCCCCTCGATGTCCAAGGGAGGCGGAGGGGTGTCGTGGGGGACGGCAACCACCAGGGGACCAGGAACCACCGGCCTGAGGGAAACATGAAAACATGGTGAGATCCGGTAGTTAGTGGGGAGTTGTAATATGTAAATTACCTCGTTGACCTTCCCGGAGGACCTTGAATGGCCACACAAACCAGGGAATCAGCATCTTACAGGGCAGACGAAGCGGGAGGTTCCTGATGGAGAGGCAGACGCGATCACCAGGATGGAACACGGGAGCCTCACTGTGGTGGCGATCCGCCTATTGTTTCCGCCTGCTCTTTCTCACATGATGTGAATTGAGGGCCACGATTGGAGACGATATCCTCCGGAAGGCCATAGTGCCAGATGACCTGCTGGAACAGTGCCTCAGGGACCTGGAGAGTGGTAGGGAGATATGAGAGAGGGATAAAATGGCAGGATTTTGAGAATCTGTCCACAATAACCATAACAGTGGTGAAACCATCAGACGGGAGATCATTGACAAAATCTATTGACAGATGGGTCCAAGGCCACTGAGGCACGGGGAGGGGAAGGAGTTTCCCTGCTGGAGCTTTCTGGGGAAACTTGGTTTGGGCACATACGGAGCAGGAGTTGACGTAGCAGGCGACGTCCTGTGCCAAGGTGGGTCACCAGTACTTAACGGAGCTGGATTGAGTGGTGTGGGTGATACCTGGGTGTGCAGCGGCAAGGGATGTGTGCACCCAGGTCAAAAGCTAACCCCTTACCTCCGTGGGAACGTAGGTGCGCTCCGGGAACAGGCACACCTGGATTCCATCATTACCCTGATTACTTCCCCTTTATCTAGCACTCCTTTGTTATCACCCACCAGGCAATATTGTTTATTTTTCCATGTAAGACGCCTCCCTTGTTTTGTATGGGAGGGGTACGGTGCGGAGGGGTACGGTGCGGGTTCCCTCTCCAGAAATTAGCGGCTGTCCACATCTATGTCCCAGAGTATGGGGGCAACGATTTGGGAGGGCTGTATGATGGGACCACTCAGGACAGGGACCTCTCCCGAATCGTGGAGAAGGGACAGGGCATCGGCTTTGATGTTCTTTGAACCTGGGCGGTATGACATGGTGAAGATGAATCTAATAAAGAAAAGGGCCCACCTTGCTTGGCGTGGGTTCAGACGCCTCGCTGTCTGTATGTACTCCAAGTTCCAATGGTCGGTGAGGGTGAGAAACAGGTCTGTGGCCCCCACCAGCCAGTGTCTCCACTCCTTTAATGCCAACTTCACTGCCAGGAGCTCCCGATCACCGACGTCATAGTTCCTCTCTGCAGGGGACAGTTTTTTAGAGTAGTATGCACATGGATATAGTTTTTGTGGATTACCTTGATGCTATGACAGAACGGCCCCCACGCCCACTTCTGAGGTGTCCGCCTCCACCACGAAGTGCAGCGTAGGGTCTGGGTGTTTCAGAAATGGGGCGGAGGTGAAACGCCTCTTCAGCAGGTGAAAGGCCTCATCAGCTGCAGGATTCCACGCCAACTTAAGGGGACCACCTTTGAGGAGAGAGGTGAACGGAGAGGCGATGGAGCTGAAGTTCCTGATGAGGAGGTGGTAAAAGTTGGCAAACCCCAAAAATCGTTGTAGTCTCAATGGTGGTTGGGACTGGCCATGACCTGACCGCATCTACCTTCCTTTCCTCCATGACTACTCCCTGCGGGCTGATCCAATATCCCAAGAAGGAGATGGCGACCTGATGGAACTCGCTCTTCTCCGCTTTGATGTACAGATGGTTATCCAGGAGGCGTCCCAGGACTACCCGGACGTGGGCGATGTGCTCCTCCAAGGTGGCAGAGTAGATCAAGATGTCGTCAATATACACGACCACCTGGCGCCCAAGCATGTCCCGAAACCCCTTGTTCACGAATGTCTGGAACACCGACAGAGCATTGGCTAAACATGGAACGAACATAATAACAATATTGCATCTGAAAAGCTGAACATGAACACCAGTTACTGAAAAAACACCAAATAGAAAGCACATTGTGTAACTCATAGTGCCCAGACAAGGGTGCTGAAGGCTGTCTTCCATTCATCCCCCTCCCGGATGCGGATCAAATTGTAGGCACTCCGCAGGTCCAGCTTGGTAAAAAACTGTGCCCTGTGGAGGTGTTCAATGGCGGACGGCACCAATGGGAGGGGGTAGCGGTACTTGGTAGTGATGGCATTGAGCCATCTGTAGTCAATACAAGGACAAAGACCCCCCTCCTTCTTGGCCACAAAGAAGAAACCAGCCGACGCAGGGGATGTGGATGGGCGGAAGGAACCCTGTTGGACAGCCTCCTGGATGTACTCCTCCATAGCCTTTGCTTCAGCCACAGACAGTTGCGATCTGCCCAACGCATTACCGGGGGCAAACAACCCGCCCTCCAGCACACCTACAGCACCCGATGTCACAGAAAGGTCAAAAAGATCATCAAGGACATCAACCACCCGAGCCACGACCTGTTAACCCCGCTACCATCCAGAAGGCAAGGTCAGTACAGGTGCATCAAAGCTGGGACCAAGAGACTGAAAAACAGCTTCGATCTCAAGACCATTAGACTGTTAAACATCCATCACTAGCACATTAGAGGTTGCTGCCTATAGGCATAGAGTATAAATCACTGGTGGCGCAAGTCTGGAGAAAAAAATTGTAGACCTCCACAAGTCTGGTTCATCCTTGGGAGCAATTTCCTAGCGTCTGAAGGTACCACGTTCATCTGTACAAACAATAGTATGCCAGTATAAACACCATGTTACCACGCAGCCGTCATACCGCTCAGGAAGGAGACGCGTTCTGTCTCCTAGAGATGAACGTACATTGGTGCAAAAAGAGCAAATCAATCCCAGAACAACAGCAAAGGACCTTGTGAAGATGCTGGAGGAAACAGGTACAAAAGTATCTATATTCACAGTCAAATGAGTTCTATATCTACATAACCTGAAAGGCTGCTCAGCAAGGAAGAAGCCACTGCTCCAAAACCGCCATAAAAAAGCCAGACTACGGTTTGCAACTACACATGGGGACAAATATCGTACTTTTTGGAGAAATGTCCTCAGGTCTGATGAAACAAAAATAGAACTGTTTGGCCATAATGACCATCGTTATGTTTGGAGGAAAAAGGGGGGCGCTTGCAAGCCGAAGAACACCATTCCAACCGTGAAGCACGGGGTGGCAGCATCATGTTGTGGGGGTGCTTTGCTGCAGGAGGGGCTTGTGCACTTCACAAAATAAATGGCATCATGAGGATGGAAAATTATGTGGATATATTGAAGCAACATCTCAAGACATCAGTCAGGAAGTTAAAACTTGGTCGCAAATGGGTCTTCCAAATGGCCAATGACCCCAAGCATACTTCCAAAGTTGTGGCAAAATGGCTTAAGGACAACATGTCAAGGTTTTGGAGTGGCCATCACAAAGCCCTGACCTCAATCCTATAGAAGATTTGTGGGCAGAACTGAAAAAGCGTGTGCGAACAAGGATCCTACAAACCTGACTCAGTTACACCAGCTCTGTCAGGAGGAATGGGCCAAAATTCAACCAACTTATTGTGGGAAGCTTGTGGAAGGCTACCCGAAACATTTGACCCAAGTTAAACAATTTCAAGACAATGCTACCAAATACTAATTGAGTGTATGTAAACTTCTGACCCACTGGGAAAGAAATAAAAGCTGAAATTTATCATTCTCTCTACTATTATTCTGACATTTCACATTCTTAAAATAAAGTGGTAATCCTAACTGACCTAAGACAGGGAATTATTACTAGTATTAAATGTCAGGAATTGTGAAAAACTGAGTTTAAATGTATTTGGCTAAGGTGTATGTAAACTTCCGACTTCAACTGTATATGGCGCAGCAGCCTCTAAGGTGCAGGGTTGAGTAACTGGGTGGTAGCCGGCTAGTGATGGCTATTTAACAGTTGGATGGCCTTGAGATCGAAGCTGTTTTTCAGTCTCTCGGTTTCAGCTTTGATACACCTGTAATGACCTCGCCTTCTGGGTGGTAGCGTGGGTGAACAGGCCGTGGCTCGGGTGGTTGATGTCCTTGATGATCTGCTTGGCCTTCCTGTGACATTGGTTGCTGTACTGTAGGTGTCCTGGAGGGTTGGCAGTGTGCCCCCGGTGTTGCGTTGGGAAGATCGCACCACCCTCTGGAGAGCCCTGCGATTGCGGGCTATGCAGTTGCCGTACCAGGCGTTGATGCAGCCTGAAATAATGCAGCCTGGATGCTCTCAATTGTGCATCTGTAAAAATTTGTGAGGGTCTTAGTGGCTAAGCTGAATTTCTTCAGCCTCCTGAGGTTGAAGAGGCACTGTTGCGCCTTCTTCACCACACTGTCTTTGTGGGTGGACCATTTCAGATTGTCAGTGATGTGTACGCCGAGGAACTTGAAGCTTTTCACCTTCTCCACTGCTGTCCTGTCGATGTGGATAGAGGCGTGCTCCCTCTGCTGTTTCCTGAAGTCCACGATCAGCTCTTTTGTTTTGTTGATGTTGATGGAGAGGTTATTTTCCTAGCACCGGTCCTCCAGGGCCCTCACCTCCTCCCTGTAGGCTGTCTCATCATTTTTGGTAATCAGGCCTACTACTGTTGTGTCGTCTGCAAACTTGATGATTGAGTTGGAGGCGTGCTTGGCCACGCAGTCACGGGTGAACAGGGTGTACAGGAAGGGGCTGAGCACGTACCCTTATGGGCCGGTGAGTTGAGGATCAGCGAAGTGGAGGTGTTGTTTCCTACCTTCACCACCTGGGGGTGGCCCATCAGGAAGTCCAGGACCCAGTTGCAAAGGGCGGGGTTCAGACCCAGGTCCCAAGCTTAATGATGAGCTTGGAGGGTACTATGGTGTTGAAGGCTGAGCTATAGTCAATGAACAGCATTCTTACATAGGTATTCCTCTTGTCCAGATAGGATCCATGTCTATGTAAGGGGGTTTGAAGTGTCTGTCCTTTCAGCCCAGTGTCCAAATACTTTCCAAAGTTTTTACTCCAAATTTCCATTTATGGAATGGTGAGAGAATTAATTTCCTTTTTGGACTGATAAGCAACCTCCGCCCTTTCCGTCTGCCATTTGTGAGTTGGTTCAATGGGAAGGGAGTCTGCCACATCTGACCTGTTCTGTGTTTCATGATCCAGAGAACGTGCAGTACATTTGAAACCCTAGCATGCTAGATGCCGTCATTATGTACTATTAGTATGCCAGAGATAAGGCATCAGGATTTCCCTGTCTCTCAGTAACCCCATCCGTTCTATTTACCTTTGTTCTCAGAAGTTGTGTCCAGAACTGGAGTTACTACTCGATATCGGATACATCTGGACAAAAGCTCACTGACTTGTTTTGGGTCATTTGCAATTGGGTTAACCATTGTCCAACATATTTAGGCCTTCCCTGCCGTCTATCGATATCGGAACTCCTTTTCGGGAATTATAGTTTTCTTTCAGAATTTGATGAAAACCATTGATAACTTTAGAGCTTTTGGATCTCGACTGTCTGTCAAACAAGTTATTTAAAGCTTTGCTACATAAACCAGACATCAAAGCAATCCTAATAGTGTTTGATGTTATTCAGGATTAGTTAGATTGAATAAAAGATAAATGTCAAAAGTTCAATGCTGCTATTCAGTCAGATGACTGGAGACATGTTGGAATTCCATTTGGTATGTTCAGTATGAGTTAATTAATTTAGCTTTTGATGTTGAACGTTCAGGCGTTAAAGACACCCCACCTTTTCTGTGCCAACTGCCAAGCCCTCTCTTCTCCTGACCACACAGGTGCTGTGGCACCACACTGGCAGGGATTAGGAGAGAGCTTCAGGGCACATGGTGCCATATGTTTCAAGGCAGTGTGCCAGGTGTAAGCGCTAGCTGCCCCATAAGTTAACCCAATGCTAAGGGCATATCAACACAGGTTCTAGTGCTATTTGGCTGCCTTCCCCTCCACAGGCCCTCAGCTACAGTCTGTGCCAGCTACACCCTTCAGAATGTAGTAACACCACTGTCATGCCCAGCACTATGCTGGGGCTGCCAAGATGGCTGCAGCCAAGTCCTTGTTCCAGGATAGATTCCCCTGGGTGTTTGTGGGACTGTGAGCCCCCATGCACATGACACAGTCCCAGTCCCTGCAGCCCCAGAGACCTGTAGTGAACTCTGGCGTAACTGGCGGACTGACTGGGTCAAAGGCTCACCGCCCCGCCCACCAAACAGCCTGCCTGTCCACCCGCCGTCTGCCTGACTGGCTGGGATGCTGTGCAATAAATGTCCGTATGGCAGTGATTTAAGTGTCTGTGTGGAAACGTCCCATAATGGAACAATGGTAAACAGTGGGTCAGAACATACTGTATGATGGTCAGGATTAGAGATTGTCACACATTGATCTGGGAGTCTGGTGACATAACTTCATCTTAAAAAAGAAAAGGAAAAGCGTCACACTCTAAGAGCGCCGATGCAATCTTTTATTTCCTCAGCTGCGACAGCCAAGCTGTCTTCATTGGGATATACTGACATACAGCACAGGTCACCAGTTTATATAGGGTTTCAAAGGACTCGTGCAGGTGTTTGTAATTATGGCCGGCCGTGGCATGATTTCATTGGTCGATTTACCAATATCAATAGTACATATAAAAAAGCATGAATAAATAACATACGATCATAGATACAATTAGGCTACATCATATAGGCCTACAAACACAATATTAGTTACAATGGATAGCAAAAACACAATAATCACAGGAATGGCTTCAGATCAAACTCTGAGAGCAAAGGGAGCGAGGGGCTTTAAATTAAAGATTCGGGCAGCCTCTCGTTTTAACAAAGAATTGTGAAGGCCACGACGTGTTCGATGCCAATATAGTGAAGGGACGAAATAGGGTGGTTCGCATCCGAAAAGTGGGCAACAACTGCGTACTCACGTTTTTGCACCTAATTGTTCTACGGTGCTCAGAGATTCTTACTTTTAGTTCTCGCTTCATTTTGCCCACATAATTTTTACCACACCGACAAGTTATTAGATAAATAACTGCCTTAGTGGAGCACTTGATAACACCTTTCATTGGGATCTGTTTCTCTGTTTGGGGGGTTTTGAAGGATCAACATTTGTAAGTGCCATTGCATTGAGCGCAGCCATTACACTTGTGGTATCTATCTGGTGGTGGCGCAAGGAGACTGTGGGGGGGTATTTTGTTGTGGTAAATCAGAGGTTACCAATTGATCTCTGAGATTTCTACCCCGGGAGAATAGGACCAAGGGAGGGTGCGAAAACACATTACCGATACTGTCGTCGGATTTTAGAATGTGCTAATATTTGTGGACGATTCCCTTAATTTGTTCAGAGCATTTTGAATAGCGCGTAGTGAGAACTCAATAATTATTATTTTTGTCTCGATTTTGTTTTAGATTTTCTCAACATCCATGTTTTGTACCCCCTTTCAATGAATTTTCTTTGAATCTCAGCCATGTTTCTGTTGAAGTTTGATTGTTTTTTGCAAATTCTTTTGATTTGACAGAATTGGCTGTCGGGCAAACTGTTTTTCAAGGGACGCGGGTGGCATCTATCAGCCTTCAACAAACTGTTACGATCAGTGGGTTTCTTGTAAAGATCTGTATATATAACATTATCCACACAAATAATCAATTTATAAATTGATAAGTGCTATTGATAAGAGACAGGTAAATGAGTAATCCGTTTGGAGAAGGGGATTGTAAATACACATAGCAATTGTTTTAGATTATTTTTCCTGATGATCCTTGGAGACTAATGTGAAACCAACCATATGGAAGCAAACTGAAAATCATATCAACATGACATGTACTGCGGCCCTGTAACATAGATGCAGGGAGTCAGGAAGCAAGTGCAGTTAGTGAGTTTAATGACGAAAAACATAGGGAGGGGTCTTACATGGAAAAATAAACAATATTTCCTGGTGGGTGATAACAAAGGAGTGCTAGATAAAGGGGAAGCAATCGGTAATGATTGAATCCAGGTGTGCCTCATGATGGGACGCATGTGTGCGTAATGAGGGTTGCCAGGTGTGCGTAATAACCGGTGGTTAGTAGACCGGCGACGTCGAGTGCCGGAGAGGGGGAGCGGGAGTAGGTGACAGTACCTCACCCCCGACGCGCGGCACCAACCGCAGGACGACGCCGGCCAGGAGGACGGCCCCAAGTGCGAGGAGCAGGCCGGTCCGGATAGCGAAGGTGGAATTCTTAGATGATGTGGGGATCTAGAATGTCGGCCACCGGAACTCAGCACCGCTCCTCTGGACCGTACCCCTCCCAGTCCACCAGGTACTGGAGCTGACCCCCACGACGTCGGGATTCCAGGAGTGATCTGACGGCATAGGCACGGCTCCCCTCGATGTCCAAGGGAGGCGGAGGGGTGTCGTGGGGGACGGCAACCACCAGGGGACCAGGAACCACCGGCCTGAGGGAAACATGAAAACATGGTGAGATCCGGTAGTTAGTGGGGAGTTGTAATATGTAAATTACCTCGTTGACCTTCCCGGAGGACCTTGAATGGCCACACAAACCAGGGAATCAGCATCTTACAGGGCAGACGAAGCGGGAGGTTCCTGATGGAGAGGCAGACGCGATCACCAGGATGGAACACGGGAGCCTCACTGTGGTGGCGATCCGCCTATTGTTTCCGCCTGCTCTTTCTCACATGATGTGAATTGAGGGCCACGATTGGAGACGATATCCTCCGGAAGGCCATAGTGCCAGATGACCTGCTGGAACAGTGCCTCAGGGACCTGGAGAGTGGTAGGGAGATATGAGAGAGGGATAAAATGGCAGGATTTTGAGAATCTGTCCACAATAACCATAACAGTGGTGAAACCATCAGACGGGAGATCATTGACAAAATCTATTGACAGATGGGTCCAAGGCCACTGAGGCACGGGGAGGGGAAGGAGTTTCCCTGCTGGAGCTTTCTGGGGAAACTTGGTTTGGGCACATACGGAGCAGGAGTTGACGTAGCAGGCGACGTCCTGTGCCAAGGTGGGTCACCAGTACTTAACGGAGCTGGATTGAGTGGTGTGGGTGATACCTGGGTGTGCAGCGGCAAGGGATGTGTGCACCCAGGTCAAAAGCTAACCCCTTACCTCCGTGGGAACGTAGGTGCGCTCCGGGAACAGGCACACCTGGATTCCATCATTACCCTGATTACTTCCCCTTTATCTAGCACTCCTTTGTTATCACCCACCAGGCAATATTGTTTATTTTTCCATGTAAGACGCCTCCCTTGTTTTGTATGGGAGGGGTACGGTGCGGAGGGGTACGGTGCGGGTTCCCTCTCCAGAAATTAGCGGCTGTCCACATCTATGTCCCAGAGTATGGGGGCAACGATTTGGGAGGGCTGTATGATGGGACCACTCAGGACAGGGACCTCTCCCGAATCGTGGAGAAGGGACAGGGCATCGGCTTTGATGTTCTTTGAACCTGGGCGGTATGACATGGTGAAGATGAATCTAATAAAGAAAAGGGCCCACCTTGCTTGGCGTGGGTTCAGACGCCTCGCTGTCTGTATGTACTCCAAGTTCCAATGGTCGGTGAGGGTGAGAAACAGGTCTGTGGCCCCCACCAGCCAGTGTCTCCACTCCTTTAATGCCAACTTCACTGCCAGGAGCTCCCGATCACCGACGTCATAGTTCCTCTCTGCAGGGGACAGTTTTTTAGAGTAGTATGCACATGGATATAGTTTTTGTGGATTACCTTGATGCTATGACAGAACGGCCCCCACGCCCACTTCTGAGGTGTCCGCCTCCACCACGAAGTGCAGCGTAGGGTCTGGGTGTTTCAGAAATGGGGCGGAGGTGAAACGCCTCTTCAGCAGGTGAAAGGCCTCATCAGCTGCAGGATTCCACGCCAACTTAAGGGGACCACCTTTGAGGAGAGAGGTGAACGGAGAGGCGATGGAGCTGAAGTTCCTGATGAGGAGGTGGTAAAAGTTGGCAAACCCCAAAAATCGTTGTAGTCTCAATGGTGGTTGGGACTGGCCATGACCTGACCGCATCTACCTTCCTTTCCTCCATGACTACTCCCTGCGGGCTGATCCAATATCCCAAGAAGGAGATGGCGACCTGATGGAACTCGCTCTTCTCCGCTTTGATGTACAGATGGTTATCCAGGAGGCGTCCCAGGACTACCCGGACGTGGGCGATGTGCTCCTCCAAGGTGGCAGAGTAGATCAAGATGTCGTCAATATACACGACCACCTGGCGCCCAAGCATGTCCCGAAACCCCTTGTTCACGAATGTCTGGAACACCGACAGAGCATTGGCTAAACATGGAACGAACATAATAACAATATTGCATCTGAAAAGCTGAACATGAACACCAGTTACTGAAAAAACACCAAATAGAAAGCACATTGTGTAACTCATAGTGCCCAGACAAGGGTGCTGAAGGCTGTCTTCCATTCATCCCCCTCCCGGATGCGGATCAAATTGTAGGCACTCCGCAGGTCCAGCTTGGTAAAAAACTGTGCCCTGTGGAGGTGTTCAATGGCGGACGGCACCAATGGGAGGGGGTAGCGGTACTTGGTAGTGATGGCATTGAGCCATCTGTAGTCAATACAAGGACAAAGACCCCCCTCCTTCTTGGCCACAAAGAAGAAACCAGCCGACGCAGGGGATGTGGATGGGCGGAAGGAACCCTGTTGGACAGCCTCCTGGATGTACTCCTCCATAGCCTTTGCTTCAGCCACAGACAGTTGCGATCTGCCCAACGCATTACCGGGGGCAAACAACCCGCCCTCCAGCACACCTACAGCACCCGATGTCACAGAAAGGTCAAAAAGATCATCAAGGACATCAACCACCCGAGCCACGACCTGTTAACCCCGCTACCATCCAGAAGGCAAGGTCAGTACAGGTGCATCAAAGCTGGGACCAAGAGACTGAAAAACAGCTTCGATCTCAAGACCATTAGACTGTTAAACATCCATCACTAGCACATTAGAGGTTGCTGCCTATAGGCATAGAGTATAAATCACTGGTGGCGCAAGTCTGGAGAAAACCTCCCGGAGATCCTGGTAAACCTCGGATGTCGGCCTGGAGGGAAACCACAGGACTCTTAACCGACGTGGAATGACAGGGTAAAGGAAAGCAGGTCTTCCGGCATCCGGGTGCCCAGGCCATAATCTCTATCCTCGGCCAGGAGATGGTGGTGTCGTGGCGTTTGTGTACGGGTGCCTGGATGATGAGGAAGGGGAGCCTTTCTTGGTGCAGGGTTCCCACGGTGATGGTGAGGGGTGCTGTGATGCGTGTGACTGTGCCAGATCCCAGTGGTCAGTTATCCAGCGCTTGAACCAGAAACGGAGAGGAGAGCGGGTATGATGTTATGTTCAGGGAGGAGGCAAGGGCCTGGTCAAAAGTCCACTAGAGCTGTAGAAACAACACGTGACAGCCAGCTAGTGAAACCGGTACTAAAAAGGTTTTGGTGGAGAGTGAAGATGATGAAATACTCACACCTACCGCACGAGACGAATGATCACTGGACCGTCCCTCTGCTCTAGTGACTCTCGGGTTAGAACATAGTGGACACCGTTGAAGCTGGTGTCCTTCCTGGCCACAAAAGGGACAGAGCTCCAGCGGTCTCCAACCGCGTCGCTCAGCCGTGGGGAGGCGTGTGGCCCCTACCTCCATGGGTTCAGGCTCTGACTCAGAGCGGTCAACAAAGGAGGGAGAGAGGTGATGGGAGTCCCGATGCTCCCGAAGGAGGTTATCCAGACGGATGGCAATCGTGATGAGTGTGTCCAATGAGAGAGTGTCGTCTCGGCATGCCAACTCCGTCTTGACCTCCTTATGCAACCCTCTTTTGAATAAGGTGCAGAGTGCCGACTAATTCCATCCGCTGGATGCTGCCTCTGTATGAAAGGTGAGGGCGTACTCCGCAGTGGTCTGGTCCCCCTGCCATAGTTGGAGTAGGCGCTCAATCCCCTCTGCCCTCCGGTGGACGACCGAAGACTCTTCTGAACAGAGCCATGAACCTCCCATAGGAACCCAGCTCCTCCTCTCTCCCAGACGGCCGTAGCACACTCCAACGCCCGCCCGGTCAACAGGGAAATAACCGTGGCAACCTTGGACCTCTCGGAGGTGGGGGCTCCCATTTGATAAGCGAAATAGAGGGAGCACTGGAGGAGGAAGCCACGGTATTTGGATGGTCCCGTCATATTGGTCTGGTAGGGACAAATGGGCATCGCTGACCTGGACAGACTGCTGAATGGGCTGGAGTGCTGGCTCGCTGGGTCGACTCATGGTAGAGGATCCTCCACTCATTGGGGGTGACGCCCCTTGGGGAAGATCTAGACATTGAAGAACGGGGAGAACCTCATCCAGTTGCGCCAGGTGATCGTGATGTTGGCGAAGTAGGTCTCCCTGTTCGTCGACCATCTGGGAGATATCTTGGTTGGCTGTTGCTTCCATTTTGTGAGGCAATGCTCTGTAACGTAGACGCAGGGAGTCGGGAAGCAAGTGCAGTTAGTGAGTTTAATGACAAAGAACATGGAACGATACAAAACAAGGGAAGCATCTTACATGGAAAAATAAACAATATTGCCTGGTGGGTGATAACAAAGGAGTGTTAGATATAGGTGAAGTAATCAGGGTAGTGTTGGAGTCTAGGTGTGCCTCATGATGGGGCTGTTGTGGAAATTCAACACATGGACACTCAAAGTCAATCTTAAATGAATAATTGTTTATTAACAGTGCGCTGTAGAGGTTCCAACCAACCATGTACACATGTTGATTAGAAGTTCCTCTGTCCAGTGTCTGTGTTCTTTTGCCCATATTAATCTTTTTCTTTTTTGGCCAGTCTGAGATATGGCTTTTTCTTCTCAACTCTGCCTAGAAGGCCAGCATCCCGGAGTCGCCTCTTCACTGTTGGCGTTGAGACTGGTGTTTTGCGGGTACTATTTAATGAAACTGCCAGTTGAGGACTTGTGAGGCGTCTGTGTCTTGGCTGCTACCGCTCTTCCCCCCCTGTCGCTCAAGGGCTCCAGGCTCCCCAGCATTACGCACTCCTGCCACCATCATTACGCACACCTGCCTTCCCCCGTCATGCGCTTCAGCGATTATTGGACTCACCTGGACTCAATCACCTCTGTTATTACTACACTCTATGTCTGTTGCCCCGCTCTGTTACCGGCTGCTGCATTGATTGTCATATGTCCTTATATACCTGTGTGCTGACGCTGTTCCAGTATTGTTTCATGTCTGTTCCGATTAAATGTTTGACTCCCCGTACCTGCTACTCTACTCCAGCGTCGGTCCTTACAGTCTGTTTCTCTAACTAGACACTCTAATGTACTTGTCCTCTTGCTCAGTTGTGCACCTGGGCTTCCCACTCCTCTTTTTATTCTGATTAGAGCCAGTTCGCGCTGTTCTGTGAAGGGAGTAGTACACAGCATTGTACGAGATCGCCAGTGTCTTGTCAATTTCTCGCATAGAATAGCCTTCATTTCTCAGAACAAGAATAGACTGACGAGATTCAGAAGAAACTTCTTTGTTTCTTACCATTTTGAGCCTGTAATCGAACCCACAAATGCTGATGCTCCAGATACTGAACTAGTCTAAAGAAGGCCAGTTTTATTGCTTCTTTAATCAGAACACAGTTTTCAGCTGTGCTAACATAATTGCAAAAGGGTTTTCTAATGATCAATTTGCCTTTTAAAGTGATAAACTTAGATTAGCTAGCACAACGTGCCATTGGAACACAGGAGTGACGGTTGCTGATAATGGGCCTCTCTACGCCTATGTAGATGTTCCATAAAAAATCTGCCGTTTCCAGCTACAATAGTCATTAGACAATAGACAATAGTCGGATATGCTTAACACCCCGGCAGTCCTACAATCTAAGCTAGATGCCCTCAATCTCACACAAATTATCAAGGAACCCACCAGGTACAACCCTAAATCCGTAAACATGGGCACCCTCATAAATATTATCCTAACCAACTTACCCTCTAAATACAACTCTGCTGTTTTCAATCAGGATCTCAGCAATCACTGCCTCATTGCCTGCATCCGCTATGGGTCTGCGGTCAAACAAACACCCCTCATCACTGTCAAACGCTCCCTAAAACACTTCTGCGAGCAGGCCTTTTGTAATCGACCTTGCCCGGGTTCAAAAAATGTAGAACTAAAAACAGACATAGCCCTTGGTTCACTCCAGACCTGACTGCCCTCGACCAGCACAAAAATATCCTGTGGCGGACTGCACTAGCATCAAATAGTCCCCGCGATATGCAACTTTTCAGGGAAGTCAGGAAATAATACTCGCAGTCAGTTATGAAAGCAAAGGCTAGCTTTTTGCATCCTTTTTGCATCCTGTAGCTCTAACTCCAAAAAGTTCTGGGACACTGTAAAGTTCATGGAGAATAAGAGCACCTCCCCCCAGCTGCCCACTGCACTGAGGCTAGGAAACACTGTCACCACCGATAAATCCACGATAATCAAGAATTTCAATAAGGATTTATCTACGGCTGGCCATGCTTTCCTCCTGGCTACCCCAACCCCGGCCAACAGCTCCGCACCCCCCGCAGCTACAAGCCCAATCCTCCCCAGCTTCTCCTTCACCCAAATCCAGATAGCAGATGTTCTGAAAGAGCTGCAAAACCTAGACCCATACAAATCAGCTGGGCTAGACAATCTGGACCCTCTCTTTCTAAAATTATCCGCCGCCATTGTTGCAACCCCTATTACCAGTCTGTTCAACCTCTCTTTCTTATCATCCGAGAACCCTAAAGATTGGAAAGCTGCCGTGGTCATCCCTCTCTTCAAAGGGGGTGACACTCTAGACCCAAACTGTTACAGACCTATATCCGTCCTGCCCTGCCTTTCTAAAGTCTTCGAAAGCCAAGTTAACAAACAGATCACTGACCATTTTGAATCTCACCGTACCTTCTCCGCTGTGCAATCCGGTTTCTGAGCTGGTCACGTGTGCACCTCAGCCACGCTCAAGGTACTAAACGATACCACAACCGCCATTGGTAAAAGACAGTACTGAGGAGCCGTCTTCATCAACCTGGCCAAGGCTTTCGACTCTGTCAATCCCCGTATTCTTATCGGCAGACTCAACAGCCTTGGTTTCTCAAATGACTGCCTCGCCTGGTTCACCAACTACTTCTCAGATAGAGTTCAGTGTGTCAAATCGGAGGGCCTGTTGTCCAGACCTCTGGCAGTCTCTATGAGGGTACCACAGGGTTAAATTCTCGGGCCGACTCTTTTCTCTGTATATATCAACGATGGCTCTCTTGCTGCGGGTGATTCACTGATCCACCTCTACGCAGACGACACCATTCTGTATACATCTGGCCCTTCTTTGGACACTGTTAACAAACCTCCAAACGAGCTTCAATGCCATACAATACTCCTTCCGTGGCCTCCAACTGCTCTTAAACGCTAGTAAAACTAAATGCATGCTTTTCAACCGATCGCTGCCCGCACCCTCCCGCCCGACTAGCATCACTACTCTGGACGGTTCTGACTTAGAATGTGGACAACTACATATACCTAGGTGTCTGGCTAGACTGTAAACTCTCCTTCCAGACTCATATTAAACATCTCCAATCTAAAATGTAAATCTAGAATCGGCTTCCTATTTCGCAACAAAGCCTCCTTCACTCACGCTGCCAAACATACCCTCGTAAAACTGACCAGGTCATCTATAAGTCTTTGCTAGTTAAAGCTCTGCCTTATCTCAGCTCACTGGTCACCATAACAACACCCACCCGTAGCACGCGCTCCAGTAGGTATATCTCACTGGTCATCCCCAAAGCCAACACCTCTTTGGCCGCCTTTCCTTCCAGTTCTCTGCTGCCAATGACTGGAACGAATTGCAAAAATCGCTGAAGTTGGAGACTTATATCTTCCTCACTAACTTTAAGCATCAGCTATCTGAGCAGCTCACCGATCGCTGCATCTGTAAACAGCCCATCCAATCTACCTACCTCATCCCCATAATGTTTTTATTTATTTTGCTCTTTTGCACATCTATCACTCCAGTGTTAATTTCTTAAATTGTAATTACTTCGCTACTATGGCCTATTTATTGCCTTACCTCCTTACGCCATTTGCACACACTGTATATAGACTTTTTCTATTGTGTTATTGACTGTTTATTCCATGTGTAACTCTGTGTTGTTGTTTGTGTCACACTGCTTTGCTTTATCTTGGCCAGGTCGCAGTTGTAAATGAGAACTTGTTCTCAACTGGCCTACCTGGTTAAATAAAGGTGAAATAATTTTTTTTTTTTAATTACAACATTAACAATGGATGCAGTCTATCACAGTGCCATCCGTTTTGTCACCAAAGCCCCATATACCACCCACCACTGCGACCTGTATGCTCTCGTCGGCTGGCCCTCTCTACATATTCGTCGCCAGACCCACTGGCTCCAGGTCATCTATAAGCCACTGTATTTCTGATCAATTTTATGTTATTTTAATGTACAATTTTTGGGGATTTTCTTTCAAAATCAAAGATATTTCTAAGTGATGCAAATGAATAAGTTAAGTCTGAATACCAAATACTGACAAGTGCGCAGGAAAGGTGTGCGTAGGAAAGGCATAAATTCCTAAATCTGGATCGAGCCCTCAGTGAATGTGGCACATGGCATTAGCCACGCTATTTAGACTGGGCTTACATCTGCTCCTCTCTTCTCACCTCTCCTGACTAGCCAGATTCTTTCCACTCGTGACAATTTATGTTGTCCATGGCCCTTGGCGTGGCCATGGGCATTTTTATTTTTAAAGCAAGCATTATACTGTAAATGGTGCACTGATATCGTCTGCCTGTAAATATGGCCCTTGTGTTGTCACTGATGACCCCATTCTCACAGGATAGAGACACGGCTGCTGTCTCCTCACTCCGAGGCGTCAATATTTATGACAGAGGAAAGTTCCCGCTGTGCGTCGTTGTTGCATGCAGAAGAGTAGGGCGTATATGTTCTGTATGCCTTGGTTGGCATGTGACTGGTTTGCACGTGTAGGGTATGCAGGGTACAATGTCAGCAGTCTCCCACCCATGCTGAAAATACAGTGGCTTAAAAATCTTTGTGGAGGAGATTATGAATTGTATTAATGCCATATCCACTGTACTGTAGTTTTCTCCTTTCCTCCACTCCTGACTGCATTTTCTGCCATAGAAATATAATGAATAAAACAGGCGTTCCCATTCAAGTCAATGATCGCATAATGGGTGGACTGGTGGCCATTGCGAGTGTATCCATAGGAGCAAAGCAGGAAGTGTACCCATCAATATGTGCTGCGATTTCTTGATTCGACTCAACTAACAATACAAAAAATACATTCCATTACATGATCCACATCAGTTAACATCATTTGAAAGAACATTCTATATTACCATGGAAATGATTGCATCACTCTACAAGGCAGCAATTGTGAGTGTACCCATGAATTTACCAGTCAAATTGCCTGAGTTAGAGGTTCCAAGCCCATTCTATGAATTGTTTTCTATAACACCTTGCTTGTTTCAACAAGGGGCAACAAAGTTGAATCACATTGTTGAGTCCATGTTATCGCAGAAACAGACTCAACCATACGAATGACCGCCCGTCCGTTCTTCAGTCAGCTGTTCGTTCCCAAAAGAATTATTGACGGTTATTTTATTTCCATGGCGGTTTTCATCCATAACTGCCGGTTACACGGTTATATGGTAATTGTGCCAGCCCTAACTGTAGTGAGTCTCCTCAAGCAGAGAAGTATCGAATCACACTGTGAGTGTTTATTGTTGTTGAATATTCTGTCCCTTTTGGCTCTGTGTCCTCCTCTCCCAGGTTGCCTCCTACGAGAGAGCGGTGAATGATACTTATGACAAGGCCGACTTTGATGGACTCAAGCTAATCAACTTCATAGTGAAATACCTCAGTGTAAGAACTCCTAGACTCACAATGGCTGCAATGTTTCCTGTTTCAGGGCTTATCCAATTTAGATGTGCTGATGTTACGCTATGATAACCCCGAGCTTCAACTTGATGTGCAATTCACAAACTAGTTGTGTTTTCCCTTTCATTCTCTCTTCCTTAGACTCAAAGGCTGCTTTATGACAGATTTTAAGAAGAGCTATTATAGAAATAATGCAGTGTTCTCAGGTGGTGCTGATGTGTCTGAGAGAAACTGGGAAAATGACTCTCTGTCCAACCTGCTGACCAACAGAGACTACAGTGGAGTCCTGGGGCTGGTCTGGGAGGGCAAGACAGGCACACACACACGGACACACACACAGACACACATGACCACCTTGTCATCAATGGCCTCTAATACTAATCTGCATTATAATGCATTTGTACTATGTACACTTCCGCACAACACTGTATATACACTGTACATAATTGCCACGGCAGCATCCATGCCTCTGTAAATTGTCAATTGTATATTCCCGCTGTAATCAGTCTATACCCTAGAGTTTGATGTATACTGTTCCAATATTGCTATATTCTGTATGATGTCTGTGTGAACTTGTGTCTGTATTCTGTTTGTATATTGTCTATTGCTGGCAGCACCTTCTCACTAAGGCTAATTCCAGGTATGTGTAAATGTACTTGGCAAATAAAAGTGATTCTGATTCTGACAAAAGCACTCTTGTTGTTATGGGATGTGATCTAACAGAATCCCCTCAGCAGTTACAACATGGCCATAAAAACAGTCTCCCCACTACCTCTTAAACACCACTGCATTACACACACATACAAACCCACCCCTATTGGTAAGTTGTGGGGGGCAGTGCCCATATTCGTAACAGTTGAGCTAGCTTAGCACCTTTCAAGTGGTTGGTATTTGCCCTTTGTCCATTTCTAGCCTTGATATGTGACAAGCTAGAGGTCACCCCTGGCCCCTCCCAACACCCACATTGGAAAAGTTTCCATACTAAGTCAAGGTAAATAGGGTTATTGAATATTTGACCTTCACAGCATCAACTGCAGGTGACTTTGGATAAAGAAAGTTAACATGGCTGTCATAAGGCCGGAAAAGAGTTTAGCATAGTGCTTTTTCAAGTCCATAAACTGGGCTGTGCCAACACTCCTGTGGATGTTTTTAAGATGGTACATGTAGAATAGATATTTTTCCTACTGGCCTGTGTCCAACGTGCGCTGAATTATTGTACAATGAGTGTGTGAGCCCTGTTAGTTTTCTCTCCCTACGGCTGGAGTTCAATTTTGACTGCACTCCAATCACAGCTGTGTGTCCAATCATAGGCAAATTACAATTGGCCCAGAACCAAGCGGCATGGCTGGCCCTTAAATTAAAATCAAATAAAATATTATTGGTCACATACACATGGTTAGCAGATGTTATTGCGAGTGTAGCGAAATGCTTGTGTTTCTAGTTCCGACAGGGCAGCAATATCTAACATGTAATCTAACAATTCCACAACTACCTAATACACACAAATCTAAGTAAAGGAAGGGAATAAGAATATATACATATAAATATATGGATGAGCAATGACATCAAGGGGGTGGGGTGAGGGGTGGGGGGGCCAATATCAATAACAAATTGTCAATCTCTCCTGGCTCAAAGTTGAGGAGAGATTGACTGCATCACTTTGTGAGAGGTATTGACTTGACAGTGTCTGTTCAAACAACTAACACACAGCTCATACATACCCCACAAGACATGTCACCAGGGGTCTCTTCACAGTCCCCAAGTCCAGAACAGTATCTGGGAAACGTGCAGTACTATATAGTGCAAAACTACATGGAACTCTCTTCCACATCAAGTAACTCAAGCGAGCAGTAAAATTAGATTTTTTAAAAACAGATAAAACAACACAGCACAATGCGGACTGTGAAGAGACACACACACACACACACACACACACACACACACACACACACACACACACACACACACACACACACACACACACACACACACACACACACACACACACACACACACACAAACACACACACACTCTTCACAAACACACATTGTAATGTTGTGGTATTGTGGATTTTATATTGTAAATGTGTAATAATGTAATAATGACATGTGCGATGTATTGTGTTATTTCTGATGTAAACTGTTTTGTGTTTTGTTTTAATGTAATTGTTTTGACCCTGTTTGGAACCCAGGAAGAGTAGCTGCTGTAATGGGGATCCTAATAAATAAATACAAATTACTAAATCAAAGTTCCGTGTCCAATGTATTCGCTAGAAGCCAAATTCACATCTGAACTTGTCCACATCTGATATGCATCTTATTTTACCTAACTTGACCTGTGTGAATACCCCAGGTTTTGTGGATAAAGCGTTTTACGGAAACTGAGCAAAAACACCTCCGAAATGTCATCAATAAAACACACAGTGCTGCCATTCTATGGACAATGTGACATTTCTTAATGTCACCGCGGTTTCACAGGCCGGTGACAAAGCCTTCTCTGTTTTATTATTGTTGTTTTGGAGGAAGCGGGACCTGTTCCCACAGTGGGTGGAGCACCTTTTCCATCACATTGTCAGCTAGGCCGCCTTTTGATTGGCTAATCGGAGGGGTGTGAGAGAGAGACTTTCATGGTCACACGTGACCAGAATGCTTTGAACCCTGGCTCCAGCTACCCCCCTCACCCACCCCCAGACGCTTTAACTTCACTGAACACAGGGTGACCGCATTCCACAGCCCCTGCAGAAGCATAGTTTGGTCACCGTGGTGAGGTCTCACATGAGGAGCACGCTTACACATGCAAACACACACACTCACACATAGTCTCGATGACATTGCTGTGACATTGAATGGCTTGAACCACTGACACGTGACAACCCAAAGAATTACCGCAATGTGAGAATGTTTGACCTGAGTCTAGATACAAGGCCTAAATCCACAGTATCGCCATCAGCCAAATCTTCCTAACTTATTGGTCAAGGTAGAGAGAATGGGTAACATGAACTATATGGCATGGTGCTATAAATCCAGAGACATTGGTGTCCCTGGTACCACTGGTGTCCCTGGTGCCACTTCCCAGCCCCACACCACTACAATTCATTTTCCTTTTGACAAGCTGATTGCGAAAGTATGGGTGTTAATTTTCCAGCAGCAACAATATAGTAGGTTGTTTAAATGTCTCCATAAAGCGCTGTGGTAGCAAAATGGTTAACTAACGGTTTATGTTTTACTGAACAACAGGGTAAATTCTATTCAGTTCAGTCAATTCAGGAAGTAAATTGAAATTCCAATTGAAGAATTGAAAGAACATCATTGAATTTGAATGGCATTTTTTAAATTCTTGAATGGAAAGGTCAATACATCTCAAGTTGAATAAAATGAATAGAATTCGGCATTCACAAAAAGGGTAGGCAATGGCCTTTACATGAAAACACTTTTGATAATCAGCCATAGGAAAGGAATTTCTTTGGAGTGAGGGCACTATGAGCGAATCAAAACACACAAGCCTTACCCCCACCCTCAACCCAAGACACACACACACACACAGACACAGACACAGACACAGACACACACACACACACACACACACACACACACACACACACACACACACACACACACACACACACACACACACACACACACACACACACACACACACACACACACACACACACACACACACACACACAAAACACTGCCCCAGTTGTTCCTCTGTTGACAATGAACTCAGTGGAAGGGTGTCCATAGTGATGAAGAGCAACAGCTTATTCCATTGGATCTGCATCAAGAATGTTTGGCACACAGAGCCTCACAGAGCTAAAACAGCATTGTCTGAGCTCAGTGAAAAACTAGAAAGCATAGCTCCAGCTTGGAACAGACTGAAACCAAACACACATCCCTGTACAAGGACTCACATGGTACGGTGGCAACTCTCGACAACCTACGCTTTTGCTGCTTAATGTGAAGTGGATAAATGATGGGAAAGTTTTGTTGTTTTGACAGTGCAGTCTAAATATAGCACACGATCCACCCATCTGTTCCCCGTGCGTCCTCATTCAAATGAGAGCATCACTTGAGTCAGGTCCTTCTTCTACTATTGTTTGTTTGTTTGTCCAAGACCGTGAAAGAGAGAGTGTGTGTGTGTGTGTGTGTGTGTGTGTGTGTGTGTGTGTGTGTGTGTGTGTGAGAGAGAGAGAGAGAGAGAAGACTGGTTGCCCTCTAGATTACAGAGAGCTGGTAGTCCCATCCACCAAACTACAAGATGTGAAACAGGGAAGAGACTCAGGGAGTATGCTAATTTGGTATAAAGCAGACCTAACCCACTCTACTAAATTACTCAAAACAGGACCATTTTACATCTGTCTAGAAATTAACAAGGAAATTATCTCAACAGAGAAAATAGCCTCATGTGTGCTACCTATATCCCCCCAATAGAATCTCCATACTTTAATGATGAGAGCTTCTCCATCCTAGAGAGGGAGATCAACCATTTCCAGGCTCAGGGACATGTACTAGTCTGTGGCGACCTAAATGCCAGAACTAAACAAGAACCCAACACCCCCAGCACACAGGGGGACAGACACCTATTCGGCGGTGACAGGCGTCCCTCCCCCATATGCCCCCCCTAGACACAACTATGACAACATAACCAACAAAAATGGGTCGCAACTCCTGCAGCTGTACATAGTCAATGGTAGGCTTCGAGGGGACTCCTATGGTAGGTACACCTACAGATCATCAGAGTCTATTAGAGCGTTAAAAGTCAGTCCACTGACACCCCTATCAGATCACAGCAAAATCACACTATACTTGAACAGAGCTATGCTCAATCATGAGGCATTAAAGCCAAAGGAACTGAATAATATTAAGAAATGCTATAGATGGAAGGAAAATAGTGTGGAAATCTACCAAAAAACAATTAGGAACAACAAATTCAATCCCTTCTAGACAATTTCCTGGACAAAAGGTTTCACTGTAATAGTGAAGGTGTAAACTTGGCAGTAGAAAACCTAAACAGTATATTTGACCTCTCAGCTTCCCTATCAAATTTTTAAATGTTAAGCAGACAACCTAAGAAAATTAACAACAATGACAAATGGTTTGATTAAGAATGCAAAAACCTAAGAAGGAAATTGAGAAACCTATCCAACCAAAAACATAGAGACCCAGAAAACCTGAGCCTTCACTATGGTGAATCACTAAAACAATACAGAAATACACTATGGAAAAAGAAGGAACAGCACGTCAGAAATCACTCAATGTAATTGAAGAATCCATAGAATCTAACCACTTCTGGGAAAATTGGAAAACTCTAAACAAACAACACAAAGTTTTCTATCCAAAACGAAGATGTATGGATAAACCACTTCTCCAATCTTTTTGGCTCTGAAACAATGAACAAACAGCAAAAACATATACACTACCGTTTAAAAGTTTGGGGTCACTTAGAAATGTCCTTGTTTTTGAAAGAAAAACACATTTTTTGTCCATTAAAATAACATCAAATTGATCAGAAATACAGTGTAGACATTGTTAATGTTGTAAATGACTATTGTAGCTGGAAACGGCAGATTTTATGTAGAATATCTACATAGGTGTATAGAGGCCCATTATCAGAAACCATCACTCCTGTGTTCTGGCCTTCTAGGCAGAGTTGCAAAGGAAAAACCATATCTCTGACTGGCCAATAAAAAGAAAAGATTAAGATGGGCAAAAGAACAACATTAATAATGTCTACATCATATTTCTGATCAATTTGATGTTATTTTAATGGACAAAAAAAATGCTTTTCTTTCAAAAACAAGGACATTTCTAAGTGGCCCCAAACTTTTGAACGGTAGTGTACATGATCAAATACAAATCTTAGAATCAACTATTAAAAACTACCAGAACCCACTGGATTCTTCAATTACATTGAATGAACTACAGGACAAAATACAAACCCTCCAACCCAAATAGGTCTTTGGGGTTGATGGTATTCTAAATTAAATGATAAAATATACAGACCACAAATTCCAATTGGCAACACTTAAACTCTTTAACATCATCCTCAGCTCTGGCATCTTCCCCCAATATTTGGAACCAAGGACTGATCTCCCAAATCCACAAAAGTGGAGACAAATCCCGGGGGATATGCGGCAACAGCAACCTTGGGAAAACCCTCTGCATTATCATTAACAGCAGACTCGTACATTTCCTCAGCAAAAATAATGTACTGAGCAAATGTCAAATTGGCTTTTTACCAAATTTACTGTACGACAGACCACGTATTCACCCTGCACACCCTAATTGACAAACAAACAAACCAATACAAAGGCAAAGTCTTCTCATGTTTTGTTGATTTCAAAAAAGCTTTCGACTCAATTTGGCATGAGGGTCTGATATACAAATTGATGGAAAGTGGTGTTGGGGGAAAAACATAGGACATCATAAAATCCATGTACACAAACAACAAGTGTGTGGTTAAAATTGCCAAAAAACACAAATTTCTTTCCACAGGGCCAGGGGGTGAGACAGGGTTGCAGCTTAAGCCCCACCCTCTTCAACGTATATATCAACGAATTGGCGAGGGCACTAGAACAGTCTGCAGCACCTGGCCTCACCGTAATAGAATCTGAAGTCAAATGTCTACTATTTGCTGATGATCTGGTGCTTCTGTCCTCAACCAAGGAGGGCCTACAGCAGCACCTAAATCTTCTGCACAGATTCTGTCAGACCTGAGCCCTGATAGTAAATCTCAGTAAGACATAAATAATGGTGTTCCAAAAAAGGTCCAGTTGCCAGGACCACACATACAAATTCCGTTGTCACGTTCCTGACCTATTGTTCCTTTTTCTTTTATTTATTTAGTTGGTCAGGGCGTGAGTTGGGGTGGGTTGTCTTTGTGTGTTTTGTCTAGTTTAGGGTGTGTGTTTGTTTAAGTTTTTTTTTGTATGTATGGGGTAGTGTTCAGTGTAGGTGTTTAGGAAAGTCTATGGTTGCCTGATTTGGTTCTCAATCAGAGACAGCTGTTTATGGTTGTCTCTGATTGGGAGCCATATTTAGGGCAGCCATAGGCTTTAGGTATTTGTGGGTAATTGTCTATGTTGAACGTTTGTTGCTTGTCTGTGCACTTACGTTATTTAGCTTCACGGTCGTTTGTTGTTTTGTTAGTTTGTGTATAGTGTTCGTTTTCGTGTTTTTCTCTCTTCCAAAATAAAGAGATGTATTTTGCACACGCTGCGCCTTGGTCCAATCTCTCTCAAGAAGACGATCGTGACATCCGTCTAGACATCGTTGCCCTTGAGCTCACAATTCCTGACATTTAATCCTAGTAAAAATTCCCTGTCTTAGGTTAGGATCACCACTTTATTTTAAGAATGTGAAATGTCAGAATAATAGTACAGAGAGAATTATTTATTTCAGCTTTTATTTCTTTCATCACATTCCCAGTGTGCCAGAAGTTTACATACACTCAATTAGTATTTGGTAGCATTGCCTTTTAAATTGTTTAACTTGGGTCAAACGTTTCGGGTAGCCTTCCACAAGCTTCCCACAATAAGTTGGGTGAATTTTGGCCCATTCCTCCTGACAGAGCTGGTGTAACTGAGTCAGGTTTGTAGGCCTCCTTACTCGCACACGCTTTTACGCTTTCTGCCCACAAATGTTTTATAGGACTGAGGTCAGGGCTTGTGATGGCCACTCCAATACCTTCACTTGTTGTTCTTAAGCCATTTTCCACCACTTTGGAAATATGCTTGGTGTCATTGTCTATTTGGAAGACCCATTTGCGACCATGCTTTAACTTCCTGACATCTTGAGATGTTGCTT